>NW_026590859.1:6193905-6228713 GCF_907164565.1 Psammomys obesus | reverse complement strand
ATCTATCTATCTATCTATCTATCTATCTATCTATCTATCTATCTATCATTTCTCTATATCTACCTACCTATGTATCTATCTATCTATCGTCTCTCTATCTTTCTGTCTTCTCTATCCTATCACCTATCTATCTATCTATCTATCTATCTATCTATCTATCTATCTATCTATCTATCTATCTATCTATCTACCTATTTAACTATCTGTGTCTTTAAGGCTGTTCAGTGCTTCCTCACACAGAATCTATGTGGTGTTTCTGCCCATAGGACATTTCCTGGCCCAGGTTAGAGCTGAGTGCCTTGTCATCTGCATTGCTTTCTGTAGGTGGAGAATTTGTCTTCATCTATTTAGTGTACACACTCCCTTTAGCTTAAGGCTCACATTAATTTATATCAGTTTTAAAAGTAGAAATATTTTACTTAAAAGTATTTCTGTCAACCTCTAGCCTTCTATATACCCCCTGCAAACCTACCCAGTGAAAAGGGGCCAGGATCAAATTACTTACTTCATATTAGCTTTAAGAAAATGGCATAGGAATTTCAAAGAAACATGGTAAAATGAAATAATTTTTCACGGAAAATCTATACTTCTTTGCCCTTTATCAAAAGAAGGCAAGGTAAAGGCTGAACCATAGGAAAGGCAATGACATAACTTGGGAAATAAAATTAACAGAGAAAAGGACCACTCAGAACCTGTCACTGTCTCCATTTCAGGGACGAGGAAGAGACACATGGAGAAATGTTCCTAAGACATCAAGAGCTGGTGACACAGTCTGCAGGACAATGCTGGCTCGATGTGTGTGAGACCCAGGGTTTGTTCCCCAAGGCCAAGGATCAGGAATTCATCAGGACAGGGTGGACTGTTATCTACATCCATCTAAGTCTTCTATAAAGCATATAATGTGCTTGAATATGTGTTCCAAAGCTGCTGATGCCTGGATAAACAGAAAGACAGTCTGTCACATCATTTGAGAACTAGGCAGATTGAATGAAAGAAAGAGGCAGAACTCAAATTCTGTCCCCCCTATTACTTAGCTTCCCAGAAGTAAGAGGCATCTCTCTTTGTCCTCTTTGTCTAGCTTTTAATTTTACATCCTTCTACCAAGGTGGTCCAGAGATCAAACTTAGGTGGTCAGACTTGGCAGCCAGTGTCTTAACCTGCTCAGCCATTTCACAAGCCCCGATCTTAATTGCTGTTATCTTCTGAAATATCACAAAGTTCTGACTCATGGCCATTTATAAAGGGCAATTTCAGCAGACTATCATTTATGTCATGCTTTGGGGAGGTCAGTACTGTGCCTAACGTTTCCACATTTTAGCACATTTAGCAGCCAAGAATCGTGATGTAGGTTCTAGAATTATCCCCACTCCGAAAAAAAGGACAGCTGCTGCATTGCTTAGATGAAAGAACCCTTCCTTCACACACATATGTAGAGGAATTTTAATCCAGCAACATGGCTGCTCCGATCACATCCAAAGACAGTTCTATACCTGTGTGATCTGGCTGGAATGCAGACATGACCTCAGTACAAATCTTTAGTCCCAAACAGTAAAGGTGGACTTAGTATATAGAAGGAAGCACCCATGTTTGAAAGTGACATCTAAAAGAGAGATAGACAAAGTGGTAAATCAGAGAAAGATTTGAGAGCATAGGATACACCCAATTTTTACAAGAGAGAGAGGCAATTTAGGAGAGTGCCAGGAAAGGCAGTGAAGAGAGAGCAGCACAGAAAGAGGAGATAGGAAGCAGTTTTATGGGGACAGTTCTACAGAGACAGTTTGCAGAGAGGAAGCAGTTTTATCAGGAGAGTTTAACAGAGACAACTTGAAGAGAGAACAAGCTAGACACAAGTGAAGATAGAATGAGCCAGAGAACTAGAATGAGCCAGAAGATTAGAACAGATTGCTAGAGTTAGTTAGAGGCCAAGCAGAGCAATTCAGTCAGAAGTGCGAGAAGCCAGTTTGAATCAGTCAACTTGGAGAGGAGTTTGAGACAGAACAGCTGAGTTGAACCAGCCAGAGTTCAGAAAGAACTAGAAAGGGTGAGCTTTTTCAGCAGTAAAGTCTCAGAGGCTAAAAACATTCTAGGCCTAGGTTAGATTATATGGAGGCTAGAAGCTTCCAGGACTAGGCCTAGATTAGCAGATAGAGGCAGTGAGCCTCAGAGATGACAATCACATCAGATGAAGAAAAGATACTTTTACATACACCCCCCCACATTCACAAACACAACACATTCACACACACAAAAATTCCCACAAACACACAGATCTCTGTCTGTCTCTTCTCTCTCTCTCATACACACTCAGCACAATTCTGCCACATATGAATTAAGAGGCCAAGCCAGCATGGGCCTTGACTCTGTCCTGCTAAGTACCTTCTCTTGACCTTTACACTTTCCTCCCAGCATAGTCCAACAGAAGGCCAGGTCAAACTGGTTAAAACCATTCCTTTGGTTTTTGTGATCTTGGATTGGTTGAGTACATTTTCTAGCTTCAGATACCACCAACTGAGAGACAGGTGCTCAGGGTTCACAGGGTTTTACACGTTTGGTGGCATTTCCTCACATCAGTGTGTACACAGTGTGTGCACTTCACCGAAAGGAAAAGAAAACACAGCTGTTTTGCAGATGGTAAGAGTTTATTTTATGTCCTATTTTCTTTAACCATGTTGCTCTTACGAGGATACTCTCCTGGCATTTTGTAGACAATAAAAATGGACAAAAATACTTCTTGCAGAGTAGTTCACAAGGCTGGTCCAGTTCATAATCTATGGTAGAAGGTACCTATAATCTGATTCAAAAGTCAGCTATGGATACCTGTGGCGGTCACGTGGGAACCAGGTGGATGCATGTGGCAGTCATGTGAAAACCACGGGGACACACGTGACAGTCGTGTGAGAACCAGAGCCATGCTCCCAACAAGTTTCTGATGACTCTCGTAGGAGCTTCCCATGCCCTGTGGAGGGTAAAAGTGCCACACCAGGGGAAGAAAGCAATGAGGACAATCTTGTGAACAAGAAACAGAGATGTAAACTATTGCAAAGCAGAAAATAAATGGTAATTCAAAGTTGATGACATGTAACTTTTCCCTGTGCAGGCTCAGGGCAGAACCCTGAAAGAACATTCTAGAAATTCACGGCTTGTTCCTGCTTACCTAATCTCTTTAAGGCTCTGTTCCAAGCATCTATTCTTTGAACCTTCTTAGCTTGCCTTTGGGCTTTGGGGCTTTGGGGTTTTCTTCCTATTGATTACTTAATCACAGATTGATTGGCGTAGATACCACGAGTCACTTGCTTTTCTTAACTCTGAAAAAGTACTCACAATATTTATTTATTTTTCCACTTGATAAGTATATATGCTTACATATGTGTGGGTACACGTGTGAGTTGTGAGTATGGGTGTGTGGGCATATATATGAAGGCCTAAAGTTGGTGCAGGGAATCGTCCTCTGTTCTTCACTGAGGCAGTTTTCCAGTCAGTCCCAGAATTCACTGACATGGCTAGCTTGCTTTGGGGCTCAGATGACAGGCAGGTCATTTGCCCATCTCCTGTTGACGCGGGTTTCTGGGGATGTGAATTCTGCTCTCCGTGCTTACACAGTAAGTGTTTCAACTGCTGTGCCAGCTACCCAGACTAAAGGTTCTCACTTTAAAGTGTCTGCTCTGTGCTCAGCATCATGCTAGGTTAGGAACATAGATGAGCTTGCATCTTTCAAGACCCCCTTCTTTTTAAATTTTTATTAATTACAGTTTATTCACTTTGTATCCTAGCTGTAGCCCCCTCCCTCATCCCCTGCCAATCTCACTCTCCCTCCCTCTTCTCCTATGCCCCTCCCCCAATGATAGGAAAGGCCCTCTACTCCTTTCATCTGACCCTAGTCTATCAGGTCTCATCAGGACTGGCTTCTTTGTCTTCCTCTGTGGACTGGTAAGGCTGTTCCCCACTCAGGTGGAGGTGATCAGAGATCCAGCCACTGAGTTCATGTCAGAGACGGTCCCTGTTCCTATTATTGGGGAATCCTCTTGGACACTGAGCTGCCATGGGCTACTTCTGTGCAGGGGTTCTAATTTATCTACATGCATGATCCTTGTTTGGAGTATCAGTCTCAGAAAAGACCCCCGTGCCCAGATTTTTTTGTTCTGTTGCTCTCCTTGTGGAGCTCCTGTTCTGATTGACAGTCATGAAGAATGGAGACCTAAAGAGGTCACGGGATCTGCTCAAGGTCTTACAGAGGCTGAGTGATGGCAGTCCCCTTTAGCGATGGCCGCTGAAAACACTGCTAAAATTGAAGTTTTGCCAGATGTCAAGAATACCCATAAATAAAAGTGAGGGAGTCCTATCACATACTTCTTTATTCAAATGAGTTAATTGAAGAACATTCTAGCTTCTCCATCCTCTCTTCTGCAAGCACCAGATATCACAGATATCACATGTTATGAGACATGGTGGCTAACAGCCATGGGTAGCAACACTTCACCAGCATGGCAGCTAACATCCGCTTGCTAGCTCCAGTTCTCACTTCTGAGGGAATAAGGCACACACACAGTGCATATACACACATATATATATATATACACACACACACACGTAGGCAAAACACTCATACACATAAAATAGGCTAAATAAACCAAAGACAAAGAAAAGGCCAATCCACACGAGTGAATGCTAGCTACATCCTGTGTGCCTCCTACAGTGTCCATCAGGTTGTCTCTGGATTGCAAAGGACCATCAGTAAATAGCATGGAGATGGTACCTACAGCCCCTAAGCAGGTGTCTGCTTTTTGTGTAATACAGACTCTACCTTGATGGCAGTTTATACCCACTCTGCAAGAATGCCGAGGCTCAAAGGGGAAGAAAATTTTCCTTCAGGTCACTCGGGAGCAGACTGTAACTCCAGAGATAACATCCCCCCCCAGCCCACCACATCACCATCTCCATCTCCAGTGCACTAAATGCCCCACTGTTGTTAATTTCTTTGTTCTTTTTGGTTTGGGTGATACATTTCTGTACTTGCCTTTACTTAGTGTTTAGGGGAAAATGAAGGTGCGAGCTAGCCCAGAAGTTTAGTGCTCACTGGTCAACTGGTTACTCAAAGATAACTCACAGAAGAAAAAAAAAAGCATAACTGTCATCTATGTAAAATATAAAATATAGACACTACAGATGATCTGTGATACCTCCTGTGTAATTTGACAAATGCACAAAAGGAGTCTCAGTGTGAACCAGCCATTTATAATTAATTAACCAATCGCTTACCAAATGGGACAGCAGAGAATCTGAGATCAGCATTGTTCAAGCAGTAATTGGCAGGGAAAGATACACTGCTTGTCATTGGGATTTGGGACAATACATTAAACAGCATCTTTGCTGAAATAAATATGTGCATTCAGAATTAATCATTTACCAGTATGTTCTCACCTGGGACTGGCAGTTTCCAAATTGTTGAATGAAGACAAACCATATAAAAGGGAGGAGGCACAGTGGGAAGATTCTATTCTTTCAGATTTGCTTGGTTCTTCCATCTCACTTTACGAGGCAGCCATCTTGACACACCTATTGATCATGAGACAAGACGACTAATCCCCTTAAGGTCATTAAATGTACTTAATTAAAGAGCAGTTAGCAAGCTTCTCTTTCTAAAGTAATGTGGCTGTTAAAGGTGATTTGTACTTTACCAATACAGTAGCTATTAATCTGAAGGTCAATTTGTCATTTATATTTCCCCAAACAATTCTGTTTGGTAGGTTGAATGTACTGAGATACATCGCACAGTCACTTGATGTGTGCTTCTGTAACTATCAGTTAAAAAAGACTTCGTCTGAGCAGACTGTAACGCCACCAACAATATCTTCCCATTCCGTTACATCGGCCTCTCCATCTCCGTCGCACTAAATGCCCTACTGTTTTTCATTTGTTTGTTCCTTTTGGTTTTGGTGATACATTTCTGTATTTGATTAGTAGACTGGCTTATTAATATTCTACTAATCAAAATCGAATAATTTATTTGATTAGTAGAGTAGCCATCTCAGACCTCAGTGTGATACCCCCTCAATCATTTCCTTAACCATCAGAAGTTGTGAGGTTTTTTTTTTTTTCTGTAGGTGTTAAAGGTAATATGCTTAATATGAAAAATATAGCTACGTCTTTGTAGTAGGCCGTCTTCCAAATTCCTTTGAAATGAAGAACGAAAGACAGATAAGTTTGCATTATGGGATGGATACACCTGTGACTAATCAAAAGAAAAAAATAATCAAAACTGAATTTTCAAGGTTTGTAGCTGGAAGTCACGGGCTGCTGGATTTCTGTCCATTACTTCATGGTATAATCATAGGAAAACGTAGGAGACTGAATGTATGGGCTGGCCTCCTGCGGCTCTCTCCATGTGGTCCTTCACATAACAGCTCATGTAAATCTCCGGCTTTGTCTGCACCAAGGCAAATACTCAATGATGAGGCAGATATCTAGGCAGATGCCTAGGTATCAAGGAAAAGGAGCAGCCAGGACAGAAGATAGTGCTCCTTCCATGTCACAGTTGCTCCCGGTGGGAGGGGCTGACATGATATGCCTGCTGGAGTCCTGGGGAATGGAGTGCAGTAATCAAAGGAGGGATAGCAAGCCCGAGTGAGAGATACTAATTACCTTTCAGACCATCTCACACCCTCCTGTCTTCTAGGCTCCCTTCCTGTTTCTTCCTTGGAAAATGGATTCCATAAAGTCAACCATCTGATTTCAGAACATGTAAGCAAACAGCCCTACAGGGAAAAGAAAACCCAACCAAACAACAAGGATTTATTGACAGAGGTTCTTTTCAATCTGTGTCTCAAATTACAGTTGCAAAGGTTAGACAATGATAAATGGGGAGACAAAAAAAAATCATGATTTTAAAGGTTAAACAACAGAGTGAAAAAGATCTGAGCTCCGTGCCTTCAAACAATATGGAGGAAAAGCTTGACCCTTTCCAACTGCTGACCCCTTTGCAATTATGACAACTACTTTCATTTGATGTCACCTTCCAGAACCAGACCAGATGTGCAAAACCCAAAAATATGGAGGCTGGTATGGTTGCCATGGACCCAGCAAACATAAAGCACATGGTTATTTCTGGAGTGCCTGTATGCATCTCAGAACCTGTCTGGTGATTATAAGTTTCTGCTAAAATGGAGAAACACATCTTCGTGTTCTGGGTCTTTGGTGATTATCTCTGGCATAGTCATCATTGATACGATTAGACATAACAGACCTATACTTCACCAGAGCAGCCTTCTAATGAGTTTTACTCCAAGTAGGTAGCTCACTAGGTGACAATGTGATGAGGCTGGGTTGGGTTAAAGCCCAGAAACCAGGGGTGAACTGCGGGGACAAGCAGTAACACCAGTTGATCCTCGATCCTACTGGGCATGTGGTTATCCATTATGTCACACTACCGCCTGGGAAATGAGAGCAGGTTTCAGGCCTGACGTTGAGAAGATCACACCAAAGGAGAAGACTCCAGGAAGGGGAGTTTCTTGGCTGCACTAATAGTGCCAGGAAGGAGGAGATCAGATGAATGAACACTGAGAAGAAAGTCATTTCTCAGTCATTAGCCTTGGCACTGAGGACAGAAGCACGAAGGCATCCTTGTTCCTTGAGTCTGATCCTTTGTGTTTAGGTAAGTGGTGGGGGAGTGCAGTGGTCACAACCACACTGGGTGGTTGAAGGGATTTCATAGCTTTTTTCTCTTCTCTCTTAGAAGATTTCATCCCACAGGCAAAATTAAGCAAACTCCAGGCAGCAGCGTTTTACCCTCTATGGAGGGTAAACGCATGAATGGTGTCATAGCACAGTGTGTGTGTGTGGAACGCTTTCCCCTTTATTTAAAGATTTTATTGATCTGAGGATTCATGTATCTGCAGCTGCAGGGTCCACAATGTAATTAACGAAGTCCTCCAGGTTGCACTCTGATTTATTTCCTGGATGGCTCTCCTCTGTCTATCTTGCTGTTCAAGTTTGCCAATGTCATAGCCATATCCAGGGCATCTCTTTAGTATTCCTCCTGTGACTATTATGGTTGATTTAAAAATACACTCATTTAGATATTTTCAAGCTGCTTACCAGTTAACAGTAGTTATAATGTCCTATTTATCTAATACAGTTGCTTCTGTTGTTTTGATAATCAGATAAGGGTCATTAAGCTTTTTTTGAGATTAAATAGCACAAAACCATTTTTTTCTGTTTATGTGCCCCATTAATATTGGAGCTTATGCTTTCAGTGGCTTTAATGTTTCCATTTTTAAATATCATTTATGTTAATATGGAAAGGCTCTATTATCTAATTGTGAGGATTACTGCCATTACCTTCTAGAATAATCTCTGTAAATATTGGCCTCCATATTTCCTTGAGCTGACAGAATTTATCTTGGATATTTCAAAGGGGGTTCAAAGCACTGCTCATCACTATTACTTATTTACTATCTTGTTTTTTGAACATGGTGGGCACCTGGTTGCCAGTTTCTTATTTTATTATTTTCTGGTGCCTTCGTAGCATAGGAAAGTCAGGGAAACACTGTCACTTTATGGCCTCTTGAAATAAGTTGGGGTCAGGGGTGTTGAGAGATCATGAGAGATAAAGAAAATCAAGACTCAAACACCTTAAGCGGGTTTGCTTTTGATTTATAATCAACATTCTCAGAAACGGGAAAACTAAACCAAGTGGCATACAGTGCTTGAAATTGTGTACATCACAGTAGCCTAAAGTCTCTTCATGATTTTCCATCTTAAAATGTCTGGAAATTCTCTGTTTCGAATACTGTCTTCCATTATCGACATTAATACACCAAGGCATCTGTATCTTCCAATTATCCCGTGGAAAAAAGTCTTCACAATTTTTGCAGCCTCATTTTCCACAGCTAGAGGGAAGTTCTTCCCATACCATGATCACCAAGGCATAGATTTGTCTGGTCCGTCACTCAGCACAAGCAGGGTGACTCCCCACACCCTGAAACCCTGTGACACCCCAATGTGGATGTAGCCAACCCGGGTGGTACTACTGGTTTGCACAAATCATTTTCCCAGGCTGGTCTGTTCCTTAGGAACCACCGTGCCCCCACTCCTTCCTGCCATGGTGCTTTCTCAGCACGGCCAGTGACTTACCTTTCAATTTTTTTTTTTTTTCAGATAACGTGGTGTTAACAGCTCCCTACATGGAGAACCCTCTGTGTAGAAGCCAGGAGGAGATGCAGAAAAGTTGACAAGCCTGGAGGCTGTGTTAAGGATCTCTGCAAATTCCAGTGTGCTTCTTATGGGTGGTCACTACAACCTAAGCCTCGTTCTGTTAGAAAGATGAAAATAGGCCGGTTGCCATGGTGCATGCCAGTAGGATTTGCTAAAGAAATATTGAAATAGATAAATATACATAGGGTTTTGTTGTTTATTGTTGTTGTCATTTAGAGACTGGGTCTTATGTACAACAGGCTGGCTTCAAACTCACTATCCTTCTGCCTCAGACATGCTAGGACTATGGGCATGTGCCGTCATGCCTAGGTCATGCTAAACTACCATATGAACTTTAGAGGACACCAAAACCAGTGGAAATGGGTGTGCCTGGAAAGCCTTCAGTAGCATATGCCATGTGTTGGCTCTGCCTGAGCGCTCTACATTACACCTCACAAAACTGCCTCAGCACAAGTGGTGGGCCCTGGGAGCATCCCTCTTCTACTGCTGGATAAACTGAGACGTGACGGAGCTCACCGAAGAGTTACATTGCTAATAGATGGGTGAGCTGGCATGTGACTTCAGAGACCTTGTAAATGCGCAGTAAATTACCCTCCCATGGGAACAACTAAACAATCATGAGGAGGATGACTCCTGATTGAAAAATCTGTATCTTTTTCACGTATGGTAACTGGACTTTTTTCAGTTATCCTTTTTTCTTTTTTTTCTTAATCATTGACCCAGCTCCAGAGCAAATTCTCCTTTATAAAGTTAGAGAGTGACTCAGTATGTAGAAATGTAAAATACCTATCCTAATATAGTAGGTCAGCAATTCATTTCCTCTCCCTAGTCATTGTGTTGTTAAGGATGGCTAAATTTAAATAGTAATGTAATGTTTTCATTTGCTATGAAATATTAATGGTGATCCTAAACTCTATTCTCAAGGAAATTATTGGCCACACCTGTGTCTACAGTGTATTCTGTAACTGCCCTTACCTCGGCTGTCTTTGATTTAGACAAAATACATTAAGCTTGTATTTATCTCTCCTCAGGTATTCATGACACTTGAAAGATTGTTTAGTGACACTTGCACTCCTCAGCCTGAGCGTGGGGTCTGCCAAATGCAATCACAGTGCACACTAATAGAGGTGATGGTCCTCGCCATCCTGCCACACTCCCCATCACACCACAAACTCTTCAGTGCGTGCTGGTCCCTGCACCTTCCCACAGCGGCATGTATTTCAGTTATGACTTTCCTCAGCCCTTTCAGATTTGAATACCAGTGTCCTCTTGCTCAATGCCCTCCAGAAGGGCAGTGCTTCGTGGGACTCACATAGCATCATATTGCTTCCATGCCATGTAAAAAGAAGGAAGTAGAGCTTTGCATAGTGTTTGGCTTTCTTGTTTTCTCTTTTTTTTTTTCCATTCTTTCTTTCTTTTTTTTTTTTTTTTTTAACTTTGTAGCTTCCTTCTTCCAAACTCGAAGTCTCTAGACTGTTTGTATTAAACAGATCTTAGGACTTACCCAGTTTTTTATGGAACATAGGAAGATTGTGGTTAGGCTCATGTGTCTTCTGGACTTACAGAGATTTGGGGGTGCTGTGGAGTGTAGGGGAGAGCGGCTGACGGCTCTCTGTTGACTCCTCGGCCTTCTGTTGTTCCCGTCACATCATCGTAAATGAGCTTCACTGGTCTCCACCAGGTGACCACAGGGCCTTCCTGCCGCTGCTCATCACACTTCTTGGGAGACTCTGAACTCCTTCAACTCTGCTCGCTTCACCCTTTTCAGGAGAAACACAATGCATTTCCTCTGCCTTAGTGTTTCAATATGGGAAGAGAATAATACAAATCAGGTGCTTCTGAAATGGAAGGGTTGGGGTAGACAGTATGGAATTGGACATCTCAGTGCATGTGTGAGGTGTGTGTATGTGTGTGTATGTGTGTGTGTGTGCGTGTATGCGTGAACATGTATATTTGTGTGTGAGTTGTTTGTATGTGTGTGGAGTCATTGACATTATCTCGCCAAATTTAACTTAACTTTATGTTTTCTTTTTCTTTGTCTCTAAACAGTGGATGGCCGAGGTGTAACAGTTGTAGAAGATACGGCCACTGTTCCCCTCTGCTGCCCAGCAGTGTCCTGCAGCAACCAGGCTGTCTGACTGCAGAACACCTGAGAGCTATCCCACCATTCAGTTTGGGACTTCAGCCTTCAGTTTGGGACTACAATCTGCCTTTCCATTTAAATCATCGCTCAATTATTTACTTGTTGTTAGCAATTTCATGTTTAATCCCCAAACTTTCTGAATTATTAACATTTTAATCAGTAAGAATATATAATTTAGGGCTCAAACAGCTAAGCCTGTCGTCCTTATTTGTTTTCATCTTGTTTGTCTTTCATGTATTTCCTGCTGTGCGCAGATGACTATCCGTGCCCTCTTTATTCTAAGCAATGGGGAGACAGAGTGAGCAGAGTAACTGTATCCACTTCGGTGGAGCCTGGAGCCTGCTGAGGAAATGGTCCTTGTGCATCAGGAATGCAAGATGGTGAGTGTTATAAAGGTGGGATGGGAGAGGCTGAGGATGGTATGGCCATGGCCATCTATGTCTACAATTTAGTATATAAATAGAAGAAGGAAGACTCAACATGTATGTTTTAGATAAAGTTAAGGCTGTGTCATTCCATCAACACTCTCTGTGACTCAACATTGCTTATACATTGTTACACTTGATCAAGTGGAAATCTGATGGTTCTGAGGACATGAAAGAGATAATCTTAACTAGAGACAAGTATAGAATGAAGTTACAATTTCTCACACAAAAGGAGATATGTAAAATAAACACACTTTAATTTATTTCAACATTAATCATGATATATATCATCCACAAGGCAGTTTTGTTTTTTAGCAAAAGCTTCAAGAAAGATATTCTATGCATTAATCTGCAAAACCAGGCCCAGCTGTTGGAACTGAACATTGAAAGTAAACCAGAATGGACATACGATTCAGTGACAATCAACTAGACGTTTCTCCTCAAGAGAATGGATCTAGACATAACTATTTAAGAGGCAGATATCTGTGTGACCTACTTCGTTGTAGTATGTGCAACATTATTTTCAAATTACTCACCAGAAACACGGTTGGCTTTGTTCCAGGATGTCTGTAGCAAGATCCCTTCCTTGGGAGTCCTGTTCCCGAACTCTATTTGCTTTCTTATAACATTTTTTTTTCTCTTCAGGACTTTCTGTTGAACAAAGATTTCCTTTCTCCAGACCTGTATCTGTGATACAATGTACCACCCTATCTCTAAGAACAGTGTCTGCCCAGTGTGTAGGCAGATGAATATGCAATTTGCAGGTTGCTGATTAAAATGAAAGTCCGAGTGTGTACATAGATGTCTGGTCACATTTTTAAAAGGAAACCTCGAAGGCTGACAGAATATCTTCCCCTTGTCTATAAAACTCAACAGCTTGAGCTCTTGTCTAGCAAGCCTCTTGCTGTCTCTCTTAAAGAATGAACCTGTGTGTGAAGCACCGCCAGGAAGACGTTGGCTTAGTGGCTGTGCTTGGAGCAAACGCCCCATGAGAGCCACATCCTGCTCCTCCATTTCTCTGCTTCAGAATTCTTGGCCACTGATATTCAGGCAACATACACACTTGGGATTTCCCTTGGCACTCAAGGAAACCCAGTTTTAGATCATAATAGACCAGCGACTGGCGAAGAGCACAATGTTATCAGTGAGCCTTTACCTTGGCACCTTGGAAGGGGGCTGGATGTGGAGAGCAGAGAGGAAAAGGATAGGAGAAGGGGCTATTCTCTGAGGATATGAGAGACCATGGAGACACTTCTAAATGCTGTGTATAGGAGCCATGAAATCCAATGTTCTCTCAAGTAGTGGTGGGTGAGGATAAGGCAGTTACTGCTGGTGTGGTTGGATGGAAAGAGGCCATTTTCTGATGCTTAAAGCGTAATGAGAGAGGCCACATGATTACAAAATTTACTGCTTGGAGTAAATTCTGCAGGTATTCCTATTTTCCCGAGAATGTGTCAAAGCTGCACAGAGGAGAAAACATTTGCCTTCTAGTTCTGAAATCATCCCATCCCATGCTGTCCAGGTCAGTCATTAATTCATGCTGTCTTGCAAAGTCACAGCCATAGTAACAATAGTTAGGATTGGAAAAGAAGAAGTGTTCCTCAGTCTTCCTTTTGTCTACATGTAAGTATATACACCACATGCATGCTTAGTCTCCACAGAGGCCAGAAAAGCATGCTGGGTCCCTTAGAACTGGAGTTACAGATTGTTGTGAGCCACCAGGTGGGAACTGAACCCAAGTCCTCTGCAAGAACAAGGGCTCTTAACAACTGAGCCAATTTTCTAGCACCAACTTCACTTTTCTTTTTTTTTCTGAATGTTTGTACATATGTGTGATTGTTGCTTGTGTGGAGGGTGTTCATGTGTGTGTGTGTGTGTGTGTGTGTGCACATGAGTGTCCCAGAGCTCAGAGGAAAATCTTGAGCATTGGTCCTCCTCCTTCACCTTGTTTGAGACAGCATCTGTCACTGTTTCCTGCTAAGTTCCCTAGGAGAGCTGGTCCAAAAGTGTCTAGGGATTCTCTGTCTTCTTCTCCTTCCTGGCTCTAGGAACTCTGGGATTACAGATGTGGTTCCATCTCTGGCTTTGCATGGGTTCTGGAGATCCAAACTCAGCTCTCATGCTTCCTGAGGCAAATTCGCCACCCACTGAAACTTCTCAGCCCATGTCATCTTCCCCTAAACAGAAGATATGAAGATAGGGTTTAGTTGGACCTGTTTGTTTCCTCTCTGCCATCATAACAGGTTATTCATTAGGGCAAACTTGTTTCTTTGTTTGTTTGTATGAAGTAGAAATAAATTTTACCTTTCATGAAGCTACTATATGAAGCACTAGAGATTAAGATGGAATGAATAAATAGAAAACTACACTTGATCATCCAGTATTCAGCTGTTGGTTCTGAATGAGGCTTTAGTAATTGAGGGATGACTTTCAGAGGAAGAAAACTTACCAGTAGCTCTCAAGAGCACTCACCTCTTTGGAAAGCTGTGGATGTGAGTAGGGATGACATAGATCTTGACTAAAATTTACAGCTCAGATAAAAATAGAGAAAGCTGTTCTAAGTAAAAGGACAGGGTAGTAGAGAGAGTGAAGAGATACATCGCACTGGCTCATTTTCTGCCAGCTTGATACAGCTAATGCCATCTGAAAGGAAGGAACCTCAATTAAGAAAATGCCTCCATGAGACTGGTCTGTAGGCAGACTTACAGGGAATTTTCTTAATTAGTGACTGATGTGGGAGGGCCCAGCCCATTGTGTCATTCCTAGGCACATAGTCTGAGTTCTATTAGAAAGTAGACTGACAAACATTAGGGAGAGATAGAGCCCAAATTAGAGAACTTTACTGGGTCCCTCCCCTTGGAGCTTGGGGAACTCTATGGAAGAAGGGGAGGAAGAATTGTAGAAGCCAGAGGAGTCAAGAAAACCAGGAGATCACAGCCCATAGACCCACCTAAGCAGGGTTCATAGGGCTCACAGAGACTGAAGTAGCAATCAGGGAGCCTGTAAGGGTTTGTGCTAGGTCTTCTGCAAATAGGTTATGGTTGCTGGCTTGTTGTTTTTGTGATACTCCTTGTAGTGGAAGTGGTGGTATCTCTGACTCTTTTGGAGACCCTGATTCCTCCTACTGGATTGCCTTGTGCAGTCCTGACAAGGGGGTCCATGCCTCATTTTATTGTATCTTGTACCCGGTTTGGTTGCTCTACCTTGGAGGACTGCTCATTTCTGAAAGGAAACAGAAGGAGTGCATCTGGCGAAAGAGGAAGTAGTGCTAGGGAGCTGTGGGGAGTGGAGAGAGAGGAGCTGTGCTTGGGATGCATTGTATGAAAGAAGAGTGTTTTGAAAAAGAAAAGAACCATTTATTGATTGTTGCTCTTAGAATGGTTCTTTTCTTTTTCAAAACACTCTTCTTTCATACAATGCATCCCAAGCACAATCAATAAATGGGACCTCATGAAACTGAAAAGCTTCTGTAAAGCAAAAGACACTGTCATCAAAACAAATAGACAGCCTACAGATTGGGAAAGAATCTTCACCAACCCTTTATCTGACAGAGGGCTAATATCCAGTATATATAAGGAACTAAAGAAGCAGAAAAGCAACAAACCAAGTAATCCACTTAAAAAATGGGGAACAGAGCTAAACAGAGAATTCTCGAAAGAGGAACATCGAATGGCAGAAAAACACTTAAAGAAATGCTCAACCTCATTAGCCATTAGGGAAATGCAAATCAAAACGACCCTGAGATTTCACCTTACACCCATCAGAATGGCCAAGATGAAAAACTCAAGTGATAGCACATGCTGGAGAGGTTGTGGAGAAAAGGGAACCCTCCTCCATTGCTGGTGGGAATGTAAACTGGTTCAACCACTTTGGAAGTCACTCTGGCGCTTTCTCAGACAACTAGGAGTAGTGCTACCTCAAGACCCAGCTATACCACTCCTAGGTATATACCCAACATTTGCTCAAGTACACAACAAGGACATTTGTTCAACCATGTTCGTAGCAGCTTTATTTGTAATAGCCAGAACTTGGAAACAACCCAGATGTCCATCAACGGAGGAATGGATACAGAAATTGTGGTATTTTTACACAATGGAATACTACTCAGCAATCAAAAAGGAGGAAATCATGAAATTTGCAGGCAAGTGGTGGGATCTAGAAAAGATCATTCTGAGTGAAGTATCCCAGAAGGAGAAAGACAAACTTGGTATATACTCGCTTATATAGACCTACAAGATATGATAAACATAATGAAATCTACACACCCAAAGAAGATAATCAAGAAAGTGGACACAGGCAAAGGTGATTAATCCTCATTTAGAAAGACAAATGGGATGTGCATTGAACTTATGACAGGAGTCTACCACAAAAGGCATCTGAAAGACTCTACCTAGCAGTGTTTCAAAGCAGACACTAAGACTCATAACCAAACCCTCGGCAGAGTGCAGGGAATCATATGAAAGAAGGGAAGTTAGTATGATATGGAAAGGATAGGAGCTCTACAAGTACCAAATATATCTGGGCACAGGGTCTTTTCTGAGACTGACACTCAACCAAGGACCATTTATGGATATAAGCTAGAACTTCTGCTCGGATGTGGCCCGTGGTAGCTCAGTAACCAAGTAGTTTTCCAAAGTAAGGGGAACACGGACTATTTCTAACAGGATCTCAAGGGCAGGCTGTTTGACCACCCCTCAAGGGGAGGAGCAGTCTGTTAGGCCACAGAGGAGGACTTTGCAGCCAGCCCTGAAGATACCTGATAAAACAGGGTCAGATGAAAGGGGAGGAGGTCCTCCCCTATCAGGGGACTTGGAAAGGGGCAGGGAGGAGACCAGGGAGGGAGTGTGGGGTTGGGGAGGGAATGAGGGAGCGGGATACAGCTGGGACACAGAGTTAACAAAATGTAACTAAAAAGAAAAATAAAAAAAATAAAAAAATAAAATAAAATAAAATAAAGAAAAAGAAAAGAAAGCCCTTTGAGCTAGCTGAGGGTGGCAGTGGGCGGAGTTGTGAGCATTACTCCTCTGTTGCCTGTCCCTCAGCTCCTGCCTCCAGGTTCCTGCCTTGCTTGAGTTCCTGTCCTGACTTCCTTTGATATGAACTGTGATGTGGAAATGTAAGCTAAATAAACCCTTTCCTCCCCAATTCGCTTTTGGTCACGATGTTTCATCACAGCCACAGTAACCCTAAGTAGGACAAGTATCAAATACCGAGTGCATTTAGAGAGCTCGGAGTGCAGGAATGTGTGAGTGCAACACAGAGTAGGGAAGAAGATGGAGAAGAAATGGGAAAGTAGAGGAAGAGTCAGACAGAGAAAGGGTAGACATGAACTTGGGTTTTAATTTCTATTGGGTGTTTGAGGGAAACACTAGGGTAGAATATTTGGTGGGTAAATGAATGCTTAGATGCAAGAATGGCTACAGAACATGATGGTGGTGAGTCTGTGAGCCTTTTTGCACAGAGAATGTGGTCCAGGAAGCCTGTCTACAGGATGATGTCGTCAGACAGAGGGCTCTGCTGGACCAAGCTCTGGTCTGCGTGGAGGAGAGATTTAAAGGGAGAGCATGGAGGCAGCAACGTATGTTCCATTGATGGGTTTCTAAAGAGAAGAATTTAAATCTCTTAGAGAGATGGATGTTTGGAACTAGCAGCTGTGTATCCTGGTGACCATCGGGTATTGGGGTGATGTGTTGTGAATGGCTGAATGGCAGGTACAGATGAGGCTCCTGCTTCAGGAGCCATCAAAGCCTCCAAGGCACAGGGAATGTGGCAATGTAACTTTGGGACATCTTTCAACCATAGGTGACATCTAAGCAAAGAAATAGTTAGGGAGGAATTTGGGTTTACTAAATCCTCAGCGATCTAAAGGGAGCAAAAAACAAACAAACAAACAAAAACACATACTAGGAACAAAATATCAGACAACCAGACTGTGAGGGGAACATACAAGTCAGACAAGTAGGTCCCTCCCTAACCTCCTTCCTTCCTTCCTTCCTTCCTTCCTTCCTTCCTTCCTTCCTTCCTTCCTTTTTTCCTTCCTTTCTTTTTTCCTTCCTTCCTTTTTTCCTTCCTTTCTTTTTTCCTTCCTTTCTTTTTTCCTTCCTTCCTTCCTTCCTTTCTTCTTTCCTTCTTCCCTCCCTCCTCTTTTCTCCTCTCCCTCTCCTTCCTTCCCCTCCCTCCCACCTCTTCTTTTCTTTTAGACAAGCTCTTCTGTATCACAAATTGGCCTTTAATTTTCACTATCTAGCTGAGGATGACCTTGAACTTCTCATCCTCCTGCCTTTAACTCCCCATTGATTTGATTATAAAAATATGCCACATCATCTGTGCTTTGTGATGTTGGATGTAAATCAGGGCTTTGGGTACACCCTCTACCAACTGGGCCACATCCCAGCCTGGCACTGGCTTTTTAAAAGATTTAATTGTATTTGTATATGTATTTATTACTATATATGTATTCATTATATATGCATTTATTCACTTAGTATCCCCTCTGCAGCCTTCTCCCTGTCTCCCTCCACTCCTACCCACCCTCCCTCTTCTCCCCTTATGCCCTTTCCCTAGCCCCCCTGATAGGGGAGGCTCTCCTCCCCTTCTATCTGACCCTAGTTTATCAAGTCTCATCAAGGCTGGCTGCATCATCTTCCTTTGTGGTCTGGCAAGACAGCACGCCCCCTGGGGGGGAGGTGATCAAAGAGCCAGCCATTGAGTTCATGTCAGAGACAGCCTCTGTGTCCCTTACTAGGGAACCTGAGCAGCCAAGGGCTTCCTATGAGGTCTAGGTCCTCTCCATTCACGCCTCTTACTTGGAGTATCAGTCTCTGCAAGTTCCCTTGGGCCCAGGTATTTTGGCTCTGTTGTTCTCCTTGTGGAGTTCCTGTCCCCTCCAAGTCTTTCTATCTCCCTCTTTTTCCATAAGGATTCTGGCACTCTGCCCAAAGTTTGGCTGTGAGTCTCAGTTATCTCCTTCAATACCCTGGTGGGTAGAGTCTTTCAGAAGTCCTCTGTGGAAGGCTTCTGTCCTGTTTTTTTTTTTTGTCTTCTCCTACTTCTGATGTCTATCCTGTTTGCCCTTCTGAATGAGAATTAAGCACTTTCTCTAGGGTCCTAAACTTTCTTGTTGTTTAGCTTCTTTATGACTATAGATTTTAGTATATTTACCCTATAGTCTGACAGAGTGCTGATATCCAGAATATATAAAGAACTCAAGAAGTTAAACACCAACAAACCAAGTAATCTAATTAAAAAATGGGGTATAGAGGTAAACAGAGAATTCCCAACAGAGGAATATCGAATAGCAGAGAAACACTTAAAGAAATGCTCAACATTCTTTGTCATTCGGGAAATGCAAATCAAAATGACCCTAAAATGCCACCTCACATCCATCAGAATGGCTAAGATCAAAAACTCAAGGATGCTGGAGAGGATGTGGAGAAACGGGAACTCTCCTCCATTGCTGTTGGAAATGTAGCCTTCTACAACCACTTTGGAAGTCAATCTGTCAATTTCTCAGAAAATTAGGAATAGTGCTAGCTCAAGATCCATCTATACTACTCCTAGGCATATACCCAAAAGATGCCCAACCATTCAATAACGACATTTGCTCAACTGTGTTCATAGCAGCTTTATTTGTAATAGCCAGAATCTGGAAACAACCCAGATGTCCCTCAATGGAAGAATGGATACAGAAAGTATGGTATGTTTACACAATGGAATACTACTCAGCAATTAAAAACAAGGAAATCATGAAATTTGCAGGCAAATGATGGGAACTAAAAAGATCATCCTGAGTGAGGTAGTCCAGAAGCAGAAAGACACACATGGTATATACTCACTCATAAGTGGATATTAGCCACTGGCTATTTCCTAATTGTTCTTTGAAGCCCTGAGAAATTACATACGTTGGACTTATCACATGTAAACCGTTGTTTGAGTCAGTTCGGTGTTTTCATCCATCGTGGTGCCAGGCAGTCTTCACTGGCTGCTGACTTAAGGTTTGCAGTGCAACAGCACTTCTTGATAGTTTTTTGAAATATGCTTTATTTATTATTTTGTATCAAGGTTGTCTTTATTGGTACTTAGTAACAACAGACAAATACTTTGTATCCAATCCTAACATCAGGGAAATAGTATTGACGCAGGAATTTTGTTAAAGACAGGCACAGATTCTGATGAGCATTGAACATACTTTGTTTAGAACATAAGGTTGTTTTCCATAATGAGGAATAAAGGAGGTGTGTTTGGATCACCCACACAAATCCTCAGACTTCAGACTATCTCAGATTTCTTTCCTGACAACCATCTTTGGGGATGTGAGTCAAGCTTAGTCTCCAGCGGGCATCTGGCCAGGTCCTCACATGCAGCACAGTGGAAGATGAGCTGTCAGTCTGCGGGACCGGGGTGGGGGCTCTGCTCACACCTCTGCACTTACCCAACAGGGCTCTGAGGGGAAATCTCTCTGCTTCCCGGCATTGAGCCATTAGTCACCAGCTAAGCCAGCCTCCGCCCGCCCATGTGTCTTTCGAGACCCAAGAGCCACCATTTCTCCTTCCAGAAAACCAGGGAAAGTATAATACAAAGGGGAAGCTAATTAATTTTACAAATAATAACAAATCCCAATAAGGTAATTGAGATCATGGAAGCTCATTAAGAAATATGCTGTGCTTTCACTGTCTTACCATATACTTTTATGTTGTTTTGTTTTGTTTTTGTAAATTAGGACGTTAATGTACATATAAATCTAGTTGCTGCTTACACCATGAATTTATTATCTATCCTTCCCTGAGACAAATGATGGCTATTTAGATTCTATTAGAAGGATTAGTTGCATTTTGAGCTTGTTTATGAAATGAAGGCTTGAATACCGAAATTCCTTCAATGTGCCTACACTCTCTACCAGTATTAATTAGTAACTTGCTGTGAGTGATTGAAAGGACAATTTTTACTTTCATCTTGAAAATTAGAGTACATATTATTCTATCCACAGTCTTAGAGTTAAATACTGAAATATTGATTATTGCCTGCTTAGGGGATAGAGTTGTAATTCAGGCTTCATTTACCATGAGACACTGAGAAGTCTAATTTACTTAACCCTTCACTAGCTCTCATTCAGACTGTAAGAATTCATTTTTAGAGGAAAATCTGTGAGTTCTCTTTAAAAATAATTAAAGAGGTTCTTGCCTAGTAGACAGAGAAACATATGCAGAAAGAGAAATAAACTCCCTCACAAATCCGCCAGTATATTCCTATGTTCTAGAAAAGCAAGAGCGACTAAAAATGCAGAGTGAACATGGCTCCATATGTTCTCATGCTAAGCAGTCATAATGACTTCTCTTTGGTCTAGGAACCCAGGAGTGACTAGGACATTGCTCATGGGTTTTAGAGTTCTTACGTAGTCCACTTTGCAGACAACACCGAATAGCTGGGGTAGAAATATATTTATACCAGGTAGTTTTTTTTTTTCTTTAAAAAAAAAATCAATATATTGCTTTCCTTGTATTCAGTGTAGTACATGGACTTGGACTAACACAGACATACCTTTATAACAGTAAGTAAACAATGAAGACAGGTGGAAATAAAGGGAAATACAGGCAGGGCTTGAAGTAATAATAACTCAAACCTGGGAAAACCGCCTTCGGAGGCAGCACATTCTCTTCTGCAGTGCTTGCTGCCGAAGGACGTGGCTTCACGGCTCTGGAAGCCACAGTAAAAGCTGGGTATGGCAGTCTGTGCGGAGTTCCAGGTCTGAGGCATGCACAGAAGGAAGATCCCTGGCTCTCCAGCCAGCTGGCTAAGTCAGCAAGACTCAGGTTTAGTGAGAGAGCCCATCTCAGACAATCCGCTGAAGAGCCATTGAGGAGACAATCAACATTGACCTCTGGACTCTACACGCCCAGGCGCCTGATCTTGGAGGCATTTCTAAAATTCCATGTAAACACAGAGATGGAGTATTTCAGCTGATATGTGTGAGAAAAGACAGTCCATTTGTAGCAACCGTTGCATTTATATGCTAATAAAGTAAATGATTTGCATTTCAGATAACTTTCAAAATCACTGGATGTTACAGGAGTATCCATTCTACAGTAGGTGCCCTCCATCTTCTTTCTCTCTGCATCTTCAGAGACTCTAGATAACACAGTGTTCATTATTGGGACTGGCTCAGGGATCTCATGTTAAAAATACAACATTCAGAAAATATTTACACATAGGCAAAAAGTTAGTTTCCACTTGTCATATATCTTTCATCACCAGGCCAAGGATAAATGCATTATTTGGAAGCTGTGTTTGAAGACTGGTAATCAGAAAAATGGTATTTTTTATGGGTTGTGTAAATGCTTTGTGGTATTACTGAAATATCTTGATTGCTTTTATGAATGTATTTAATGAGTTCCACTTAAAATGTGATGCTATTTACCTTATGGGAAGCAATGACTCTCTCTGCCCAGACACTGTGTAAACCCAGAGGAATATTGCTTTTTTGCCTGCAGTGTAAGTTGAACCAGAAAGCCCTGGATCCAACTGTTAGTCACTCTGCCGCGCCTGTGTGAGATGCATGCGTATTGTGCCCACGGGAGATCTGGGCTGGGGACCGTCTGTCCAGGAGTCTCTGTTCTGGAATGCGAGCTTAATTGAATAACAGCAGGGGCTTCAGTTGGAATAGATGAGCTGGACAGTCAAGATGGTTACAAGGTCAAGAAACAGCCTGGCAGGAAGTGGGGCTTAAGTCACAAGGGCCCGTGAATGATCAATTTCAAAGTAACTGAGCTGCTGAGCAGAGACTTGTTTTAATGTGGGATGAGGAAGAAGGAAGGCATGGGGACAGCTATGCTTCTAGAACCTTCCCAGGCATTGTAGCACATAGGCAAAGCTCTTGTTTGTAAACCTTTAAAAACATGTTTTATTGGCATATATCAATTACAGGTTTCACTATAACAGTCTCGTAAAGGTACATAATGTATTCTGGTTATCTTCACACCACCTGTTACCATCTCTTGTCTTCCCCCTCACCCCCAGCCAATCACAATGATCTCCTTCGTCTTTCCATCAGTCCACTTCATGGTGTGTGTGTGTGTGTGTGTGTGTGTGTGTGTGTGTGTGTGTGTGTGCCAGTGAGGGTGGCTTGGGTTGTTTACAGGATCATGGATGAGAACATGTCTGCAGGACCATGCGTGCTTTACCAGCGCCTACGCCGCTGCAGCTGATTCCCATTCTCCTCGGTCAAACTTTGACTGCCGGAGGTGTGGACCCCACAAGCTCCTCCCCATTCTGTGACGGGGCACCGATAGGTCCAGTGTGTGGAAATCTTCGGCATGTAATTTCAGCTTGTATAACTTGAGAAGTGCAACCACCACGTCATGCCTGGGAGCCAACGCTCCACACTCGTGCCTCCCCTCCCCATCTCTTACATTCTTTCTGTGTTTTCTGCTGCGATGTCCGCCGAGCCCTGAAGGCGCTACAGATATCCGTTACAGCAGGACAATCAAATTGTCCAGTCTTCATATTTTGATCACTTATATAAAATGTTTGTACCTCTGTCTTTATTCTGTGACTTTAGAGTTCATTCAATATAGTATATGTCTATCTAAGCAATAGATAATTCTGACGAGCACTCACCGTAGAGTAGACACTACACAAGTTACCGACGTGCTCAAATCAATAGAACTAAACACGTTAGCACACATTGTCTCACGTGCCTCCCCAGCAGCTCTGTGAAGAAGCTCGTCTTGTCGTTTTACACATGACGAAAAGCTTGTTCACAGTATGTAGCTATTAACTCTACGCCATGAAATCCGAATCCAGACACTTGATGCTACAGTTACCCTCTCATTTATTTACTCATTTGTATGTAATTTGTTGAATTAATATTTGCTCACAGTAAAATCTCTCCCCTGTGAATGTATAGTTCAGTAAGTTTTCATAAGAATACACAATCTTATCACAATCAGGACACACCAGGATATAAATGAAAATAATTTTTTCAGCCCCGAAGTCTCTTTATATATGCCTTTGCCTTCCCACCCTCTGGTGACCGTGTTTATTTCTGTCTCCACAATTTTGATTTTCCATACTACTATAATAGTGTCATAATACAGCTCCAGTATGTGTCTCTGAATTTGTTTACTTGGAGTATTTTCCAATGTTTGTCCATCAGTGGTTCAAACTTTCCCAATTCTAAGTGGTATTTCGTTTAATGAAGGTTCCATGATGTATGTATCAACTCATAAGCACACAATTAACATTTGTGTTGGCATCTGTGTGATATATTTTTCATGTACATTACAATTGTCAATTAATTAATTAATTAATTGCATGTGTCTATATTTTTCCCGGCAAACATAGCTATGAAGCATATATGTGCCTTATACCTGCAGAGGCCACAAGAGGATGTCAGATCCCCTGGACCTAGAATTATAAATGGTTGTGAGCCACCATGTGGGTTTTGGGAATTGAACCGTGTCCTCCAGAAATCTGAATGTCAAGTGAACAAACTTTTTTTTAAAGAAGAAACGAGAAACAGTACGTCATGTGACAGGTGTTAATAGTTTGAGAAGACCTAGAGCTAAAATTGGCCTGTAAATTTGGCTAATGAGAGGCCTCTGATAATTTTAAGGCAGGTTTATCCAATATAGTATAAAAGCAGCTCATAAGAACAGGAGGAAGCAAGCAGTGAATCCATAGGGTCGACAAACACAGTCTCAGCTCTTACAGAGCTTCAGCCATGATAGGCTTAGGTGGAAATAAATGATGAAGGTATAATTTAAAAGAACCCAAGCTAAAAATCAAGAAAAATAAAAGAAATGTGAATTGGTGCCAAGAGAAAAGAGATTCCGTTTTCTCCTAGTAAGCTCTGGTGAGACAGAAGGCTTGCCCAGTGAGGGGGTGGGGGAGTGCGCATCCTTTACCGCCCGCTCTACCCATGTGGACTAATGTTTGGCCATCTCTTGGAGAGAAGAGACTGGTGGGTCCTTGAAGAACTTGAAGGCACAGTGGTGTAGATTCATGAGGAATGTGAGGCATTGACTGACTGCAGCTAGGAACACCACTAGTTTTCAAGGGCCCTGTTGGGGAGTTACTGTCAGAAGTTCAAACAGAAAAAAAGATAGCTGTTTTGGGGTGGAAATTGGCACCAAATGGCAGGAGAAGGTAAGCCATGGAAATTATATTTTGAGTGCTATTAACATGATATTGGAGCTGGTGGGACGAGCCAGGGAGGCAGGGCTGGGATGCTACAGGAGGAGGGTTAAGGGTTTACAGACTCTTTGAGTTCCTGTTGTGGGTTTAATAAAATCAGAGGATCAAGGAGGAGCAGAGAGTGCAGGTTGTGGACGGTCAGCCTTAGCTCACCATTCATGGAGACATGTGTACTGAGATGAAGGGCAGAAAGTAAAAACAGTTACCGCACTTGCACTACCATGCCCTGAGTACTAGGAGCCTGTGCTGGTGAGAACAGGAACACTTGGCTCATGGGGAATAAAACTATTAGGAGGCATGGCCTTGTTGGAGTAGGTGTGGCTTTGCTGGAGGAAGTGTGTCACTGTGGGGGTGGGCTTTGAGGTCTATGCTCAAGCTCTGGTGCAACATGGTGCCTTTCTGCTGCCTGTGGATTAAGATGTAGAACTCTCAGCTCCTTCTCCAGCACCATGTCTGTCTGCAAGCTGCCATGTTTCCACCCTGATGATAATGGACCAAACTTCTGAAACTGTAAGCCAGCCCCAATGAAATGTTTCCTTATAAGAGATGCCTTGGTCATGATGTCTCTTCACAGCAATGAAACCCTAACAAAGACAGAGCCTGACCGCCAGTGCCTATATCTCACAGATATCAGGAGCCTAATGACCCCTGTCATCAGCAGTCTCTAGAGAAGCAACTTAGCTCTAACACTGTATCATACACAGTGAGAAGCCCACCTGTATATCCAGATACAGACTCTACACAAATGGCCCATGAGATAAGCCCAGGTAACTCACTCCATTCTTCTCGGCTGCACTGCCCACCTACTCTGAGCTGTACAATCAATCTCCTCTTACATTACTTAGCTACTCTCTTACAGTGTATTTGAGTCACTTGTTTGTCTCTTTATGCCTGATAAAAATTTTCCTTGTTCACACCGCTGTCATTGCCCAGACTGTTCCACATGAAGTTATTACAGTACCCTCTCTAGAGATAAAGAAACAGGTTTCTGAGTATTGCATAATAACTATGAGACAGGATTCCACAGAATTTAGCTACCTGGATTCTTGGGGGTAATTTCAGGCAGGAGTTGTTTCTTTTTGTGGTTGTTGTTTTTGTTGCTTGTTTTGTTTTTTCTGCACCATAATCTATGGTGTAACTCATGTTTGAGATTCTCAGAAGACTGTCTTGGGTTGAAACCTGAAATCTATTGTTTTCTACCCATATTGTTCGATATGGTACTTTTGTTAGGCTAAACCTTTCCACTAACAACAAAACAGGTAACTGTTTTCTCGCAGAAGACTTGAGTTACTTTATCTTCAGGATGCTATATCGTGCATGGTAGCACAGGTCTGGTGATTACAGCTGGACAGCAGATATGAATTCCCTAACCCAGCCCTGTTGCTTATTCTGGTACTAATGAAGAAAATGTGAGAGGCCTTAGGGTAGAGCCTGAGGAGCTATCAGGTGCATTCAGTAGCTGTAATGAAGAGAAACAAGAAAACACTGTTGTTTCTGTCCATCAGTTCACATCCCTGTTACAACCAGCTCTGTGGAGCTTTGCTGTTGAAAAGGCCAGCAGTGAGGAACATTGAGGGTGAGATGGGCATTTCTTAACCTCCTTGGCAATTGGCTCAAGCATATTGTTGGAATATACCCTTTGGGATGTTTTGGTGCAGGGTTTTGGAGTGTGGGGTCCAGGCCATTGTCGTTGCTGTTGTGGGGTAGGGGAAGAATCTGTAAAGTTCTGGCCTCACCCTAAATGAGTTTTTCCTTCCCAGGCAGCTCATCACCTGTTTGAGGCTCCCTCTCAAGGATCAAAGCACATTGGATTTCTCTGGGTTTGATAAAGTGATATTATTTTTACAAGTGTGTAAAACTCAAGACTGAGTCCTTTCCCTCTTCTGATCCCCAGACTGTCTTTCTTCCCATCTCTTTCCCAGAACTGCTTTTCTTCCCAGAATAGCCTGCATTGACAAAAACATAGTGTGAACATTTTGAGGACTGGTGGGGACTCCCACACTTTAAAATTCTCAGTCCCCCTCATACAAATATCTTATACTAGTTAGTTAGAGACCTTCTCATTCCCTGAAGCAATGGTAGGTTTCTAAACACAAACTCATAGGCTAAATCTTGCCATGATCTTTTAAAAGTTTGGAAACATTTCGTGAGCCCAATTAATTGATGGTGTGGAATGTAGCCGAACTGAAGGTCTGGCTGCACAGCTCCATCTTGACTCTCTTGTCCTGCTTAAAATCTGTCCATTGGACCTGCCACAACTAATGCATTGTATCAAACTAGTGGACACTATTGTATTTTAGTCAATTTTAGTGCAATGCACCCTAAACCACAATTCTCTTTACCTGTAAGGAGAACATATGTTAACAAGCCAAGACCAGGCAAGCAGCAATGTAGAAGATGGGAGTAGAACTGGAAGATCGTCATTAGGGACTAAATTTAGGTTCTCATAAGATTATGTATAAAGCAGCAGCATGTGTCAGAATGGATTCATCAGCAGGAGCAGAAATAACAACTGTAAACTTTCTAGGGCATAGGGCATTAAGATCTGAAAAGAAAAGGATGTGGGTGTTATCAATGGGCTCCTCCAACAAGGAGCCCAGGCAGATTTTGTTTTAATAACTTTTGACAAAAGGAGAGCTATGTTAATTAATTTTCAATTTGCTATTCTAAAGGGAAGACTGTGAGCTCAATCTATGACCTGTCCCTGCATCCCTCAAGTAATGTTAGTCAAAGGATCAAAACCAACTCTACATAACCACAAGATTATGTATTAATATTTTAAGTTAGCACACGAAGGAATGGGTTCAGCATGGCATCTTCTTACATGGCCATCTCTGGGCTTTGGTCTCGTTCATTCTGTACCCTATTGTCTGACTCTTACAAAGAGAAATCTTGAGGCCAGAAGTTAAGCCAGAAAAGTAGAGCCAGTGAAGCTGATTCTGAAGTATGAAAATGTTGTTACAAGTTCATTGTGTCCTTCAGGCCAAACAAGATGGAAGACCCCGTGGAGATGATGGGACAAGACAGGCGAGCATGGACTGATGTCTGCGAGCTGTACCTTTTGATCTGCACACAGCCCTCCTTCCTTTTCCCTGGGTCAGAGAGGAGCAGGAGGGAGAGGTTAGGAGAGGGTGCTGCTGCTGTTTGGAACTCTAATTATGAGTGAAATATTTTTTAATCATGAAAATCTGCTTATATATTTTATCTACTCTTTAATACTCTCCCCCCATTGACTTATAACTGTTCTTTTTTTATTCTAAGTAATGCTTAGCTGTTAGTTTGTGTGTGTGTGTGTGTGTGTGTGTGTGTGCGTGCGTGTGCGTGCGCGTGCATGCATGCGTGCTCACACCATCACACACATGTGAAAGTCAGATTACCACTATGGAAGTCAGTTCTTTCCTTTTATCATGAGTGTTCCAGGGATCAAATTCAGGTCACCAGGTTCAGGGAGAGATACCCTTACCTGCTGAGCCACCTTACCTGGCCAAAAGACTCTGTATGCTTTGCCCAGTGTTTGGCTGTGAGTCTCAAGATCTGTTTTTATCTGTCGCTTGATAGAGCCTCTCAGAGGGCAGCTGTGCTAGGCTCCCGTGTGCAAACATAGCAGAGTATTTTAATTGCATCAGAGGTTGGATCTCTCTCATGGAGTGGGTCTCAGGTTGGGCCAGGCATGGGTCGGACATGTCCTCAATCTCTGCTAGAGATCAGGAACGCACACTTGTCAGTACATCTTGAGGGCCTGGTTCAGTGGGATTGTCTAGGAGGGGAAATCCACCCTGAATGTGGAGAGTGCTGTCTTAGAGGATAGAAGGCCAAAGAAAACTAAATGTGGAAGGAGAACGCTGGCATCTCAGGCCTCCTAGCTCTCTGCTTCCTGGCTACAGCTGTGTGTGTGTGGAGGGGGTCTCCTCCACCCTGATCTCCTGCCTCAATGAATTGGAACCTCTGAAACTCTCACCCGAAATTAACACCTTCCCTAGTCCTAGTCTCTTTGGTGTTTGACAGAAACCACTAGTATGACCGACACATGGCAACTGGCAAAGGTTAGGAGGGTGGCCATGAGTTGCTTACTAGGAGCAGGGTTTCAGTGAGGGAACAGGAGAAGGTGCCCTCATGGGCAATGCGTGGTCAAAGAACAAAGTAAATAGACTTGGTGCCATTGAAATACACACTTACAGTTAAAATACATTTCACATAACATATATTATATGACAATAAACTAAATTCACACACTTTTCATTGCAAACCATTAGTATATAAAACAAGCTTGGGATAATATTTTTGAAGGTATGCCCACTTATCAACATTTCAATATACAATGAATGGTAACTTATTTTTAAAAATTTCATGCTCACCAACAACAGAAGCAAAGAATATGTACTGATGAAATAATGATGACGAGTGTCATAAAATGTTCAAATTTACTAGCAGAGAAATGAATATTTAAACACAGAAATTAGATTTTATTCAGTCATTAAATTAGTGAAGATTAAACATTTGTAATGTTTTGTGCTGGTGTTTCTTATAATAGGTGAGAATATCATTTGCTTATAGCTTTATTGAAAAGATTGGGTAACATTTATTTTAACAATATTAACATATTTATGCCTTTAAAATCTTCATAGTCTTTGGTCAAGTTATGCCAGATTCAGAATAATTAGAAGATATTGAGGCAAAATTACTTTTTTAGACCTAAAGTAATAGTTTAGAAAATAGTGTTAAGGGAAATAAATAATAATATTACTAAACCTTATTTTCTTAAAAATAAAGTCAAAATTAGAAGAAAATATCAGTATGATATAGTAATCTTAGTGGTGATTTACAACTTTTCTTAGAAGTTTTATTTTAAAACAAGGGTGATACAAAATAAAATTGTTCAATATTACATTATGTTGATTTCATAATTATGCTACTAAGTATACATATACTCTCCATTTAATTTTGTCTTCCTTCAGCTCTCTTCCTGGCTTGGGAAGTCATGTTGAGGACCTCTGGTGTTTTCAATGACGGTGTAAAACACAAGCGAGTGAATGGAGAGAGATGACAGGGGCCTAGGACCCTAGTGCCACAAGCCTGCTGGTCACTGTGCACAGAGCACCTTCTCTTTCATGAGTAGATTTTTTTTTTCTTCATCTCAGAGGCAAGCATCTATAAAATGTGTTTTCTCAAATTTTATGCTGACAAGAGTGTGTTCAGGGGCTTGTGAGAAGGCTCAGTGGTCAGGATTTGCTGCCCTGCTGAAGACTTGAGCTTGATTCCCACCCTCAGGTCAGATGGCTTACGGCTGCCCATAGCTCTAACTCCAGGGTATCTGACACCCTCTTCTGGACTCTGTGGGACCTACACTCACATGGTCGCACTCTGTCCCCCAACTCTTAAACAGAGTAAGTTCAAGCTACGAATGAACCAGAATGCCAGGTAATGTTGAATTTAAAAAGCCCCATTTTGCACTTGGCCTGTTTGAAATCATTATTTCTCCTCAGACCCATTTAGTGGTCTCTTTCAAGCTGCTTTCTTGTGTCCCCAATGCCTGAGTACCCTAAGTTTCCATTTCTGAGAGCTCTCAGAGGCTTGTTCTTGCCCTTTGCACCGTGTGTGTGGCGTGGTAGACTTTGCACGCCATGCACTGCTGTGTGAGTTCAGGCCGTTCCTCCATCCATTTCACACACTATTAGCCACAGACAGCATGTCGGGTGTTTGACTGGGCACAGTGGCCCTTTGATCCGTCGAGCATGCTAGTCCTACAGTTATTCCTCGGGTGGCTTCTCCCTGAAGATGATTTTCTTCCCCATGCCGTGGCTCATCTGGTTTTGGATCGTATGTCTTCTTTCTTTCTCGGAGTTCTGGGTGGCCGTTTGTAGACTGTCACAGCTCTTTGTTTCTAGTGTCCAGTCCTATAACCACAAGGAGTTCCTCTTCTGTGCTGTAAACATCTGGCCATGCTACATTCTCACTGCGCAGTTCAGACCACTCCTTGTTCAGGCAGGAAGAATCTCACAGTCCCGGGAGTGGTACTCTAAGATAAAATTACAGTTGATCAGTGGGCCCTTGCATGAAGTGGTCCCCTTACTACCAATAACTTCAGTCTCATCACGTACAAACCCAAAGCTCTGCTTTGGCCCTCGCTTTCACATCATGGCTTTTTCCTGGTCATCTTTTTAAATGTATTGTGATATTGTTCTAGCACACAAGAACTTGAGGCAGTTCAAGTTCTCCACAGGGGCCGTTTTTGTAAATCTCAAACTATGTCTTTTGACATTTTTTCCTGAGATAAAATCCTTTATTATTTTTTAATGCAAAATGCTAAACCTAGGTTTCAAGAATCCCATTAGGCTTAGTACTTACTAATCAGTCAGTAAACGTGCTGGCTACTCTGTGTCAGCTTGACACATAAACTAGAGTTTGTGAGGAGGCATTTTTTTTTCAATTTTATTTTACATGCATTAGTATGAAAGTGTTGAATCTCTTGGAAGTGGAGTTACAGACAGTTGTGAACTGCCATGTGGATGCTGGGAATTGAACCTAGGTCCTTTGGAAAAGCAGAGAATACTCTTAACCACTGAGCCATCTCTCCAGGCCCTGTAAGGCATTTTTTAAAATTAATGATTGATAGGGAGGGCCCAGCCCACGATGGCTGATGGTCCTGGGTTCTGTAAGAAAGCGGGCTGAGCAAGCCATGGGTGGTAAACCAGTAAGCAGCAGCCCTCCATGGCCTCCACATCAGCTCCTGCCTCCTGTGTGAGTTCCTGTCCTGACTTCCTTGAATGATGTGGTAGTATAAGCCAAATGAATCCTTCCCTCCGCAACTTGCTTTTTGGCCATGGTGTTTTCTCACAACAACAGAAACCCTAAGACAGTCAGATTTTCAGCATATCAGTGCTGTTTGACACAATCAACTCCATGCTTTTTAGGGAAAACATTTAGAACACATGAAAATGCCTAGCAGTGTATTCTTTGAGATTCCATTACTGAAAATCCTTGTAGAAATTTAGACAAACCTTTATTTGCATATTATTTTTTTCCAAATTTAAAATTTGTTTTTTTATTTTTTTATTAATTACACTTTATTCATTTTGTATCCCCCTATAAGCCCCTCCCTCCTCCCCTCCCGATCCCACCCTCCCTCCCCTTTCTGCATGCATGCCACTCCCCAAGTCCACTGATAGGGGAGGTTCTCCTCTCCTTTCTGATCTTAGTCTATTAGTTCTCATCAAAATTTGCTGCATTGTCCTCTACCATGGCCTGGTAAGGCTGCTCCCCCCTCAGGGGGAGGTGATCAAAGAGCAGGCCAATCAGATTATGTCAGAGGCAGTCCCTCTTCCCATTACTATGTAACCCACTTGGACACTGAACTGCCATGGGCTACATCTGTGCAGGAGTTCTAGGTTATCTCCACGAATAGTCATTGGTTGGAGTATGATTTTCTGGGAAGTTCCCTGTGTTCAAATTATCTTGTTCTGTTGCTCTCCTTGTGGAGTTCCCGTCCCCTCCAGCTCTTACTATTTCCCACTTCTTACATAAAATTCCATTCACTCTGCCCATCAGTTGGCCATCAGGCTCAGCATCTGCTTTGACAGTCTATACTGCAGAAGCTTTCAGAGGCCCTCTGTGGCAGGTTTCAAGGTTGTTTCCTGTTTTCTTCTGGCTTTCAGAGGCCCTCTGTAGCAGGTTCTGAGGTTGTTTCCTATTTTCTTTTTCTTCTGATGTCCGTCCCCTTTGTCTTTCAGGATGGGGATTGAACATTTTAGTTAGGGTCCTCTCTTTTGCTTAGTTTGTTTAGATGTACAGATTTTAGTGGGTTTATTCTATGTTGTATGTTTATATGAGTGAGTATATACCATGCATGTCTTTTTGCTTCTGGGACAACTCACTAAGGATGATCCTTTCCAGGTCCCACCATTTACCTGCAAATTTCATGATTTCCTTATTTTTCATTGCTGAGTAATACTCCATTGTATAGCTATACCACATTTTCTGCATCCATTCTTCAGTTGAGGGGCATCTGGGTTGTTTCCAGCTTCTGGCTATTACAAATAAAGCTGCTACAAACATGGTTGAGCAAATGTCCTTTTTGTGTACTTGCGCCTCTTTTGGGTATATGCCTAGGAGCGGTATGGCTGGATCTTGAGGAAGTGCTATTCCTAGTTGTCCGAGAAAGCGCCAGATTGATTTCCAGAGTGGTTGTACCAGTTTACATTCCCACCAGCAGTGGAGAAGGGTTCCCCTTTCTCTACAACCTCTCCAGCATGTGTTGTCCCTTGAGATTTTCATCTTGGCCATTCTGATGGGTGTAAGGTGAAATCTCAGGGTTGTTTTGATTTGCATTTCCCTAATGGCTAATGAGGTTGAGCATTTCTTTAAGTGCTTCTCTGCCATTCGATATTCCTCTACAGAGAATTCTCTCTTTAGCTCTGTTCCCCATTTTTTAAGTGGATTACTTGGTTTGTTGCTTTTCAGCTTGTTTAGTTCTTTATATATATTGGATATGAGTCCACTGTCAGATAAAGGGTTGGTGATGATTCAGTGGCAACTCCTGAGAAACACTGGCCATACAGTGACTATAAACAAATTTAAAATTTCAATAAGTTATTTGATATCCAAGCTTCAGTCTCTTCAAAATGTGAAACAAAATAATTGTTGTTTAAAGTTTGTTACTATTTTTTGAGAGCGTGTTTTAGTAGCCCTGGCTGACCTAGAACTCGATGTGTAGCTCAGATTAGGCTCACCATCGCAGAGATCTGCCTTTCAGCTGGTATTCCCATCTTGGCTAGTAGCTTAAATTTGTGAACTGCTCCACAGTTCCTTTCTTTGTGAACATTCGACTGCATATGATAATCAGATGTGTTCGTGTGTGTGTGTGTGAGGGTGAGGGTGAGGTAGGAGCCCCACTCCTCATTGAGGGCAGGATCTTTTCTCAAGTGGTGACAATAAGCTCGCATTTCTCACTGGAGGACACATGGCTTCTAAGTCCGTGCAGGAGCTTCTCAGTCTTGGCTCTTCTTGCCGTAGTGACAATGGCACTCCTTGCACCACTGAAATCCGTGCTGAAAATCTGGTCGCCAGCCCTGATGATGCCAGCCCTTTGCCCAGTCTCAAGCATCAGGTGGAGACCTTTGTTTTCTGAATCCCCAAATCACACTCCAGGGTATATATTTTTTCTCTGAAATTCTCAACAGCAGGAGTGTTTCAGATTTTGATTTCTCTCAATTTGGGAATAACTAGATATTTAGAGCAGAGGACCCAAGTATAAAGGAAAATTAACTCTTCTTTTTTGATGGCCACTTGTGCATCTGAGCGTTTACTTCAAACCAAACTTTTTGGAGCCTGTGTTAGGACTGTACCCTGACGCATGCAGTCAGGGAGGGCAATTTTCCTTCCATCTGTCAGGTCATGTTGGTGATCCCACAGCTTCAAGTTCCAGGGCACTTGGAATTTGGCTTTTTGAATGAGCAATGCTTGGTCTACCACAGACCATCTCAGGAAATTATAGAGAAAAAGAGCTGCAGAGAATTGGGCAAAGAGTTTAGTAGTGACAGCAATGCCATGTGGCCTCCTCTGAGGTGAAACAGGTCTCTGGAATTTCTATGCTTGCTTTTTCTTCTAAGCAAAATCACCTTGTTTCCACCTTTATGTCTCTTATGTCCCTTCACTCTGATCGCAGCACACAGTTTAAATTTATTTTATGGAACAGTTATATTGCTCAAGTAGATTGCTTATCTACTATTATAAATACTTCCTTCGCTCCTTAACTATGTTTCCGGGAACTTGAAGATTTCTTTCTTCCTTTGCTCCTTCCTTCCTTCCTTCCTTCCTTCCTTCCTTCCTTCCTTCCTTCCTTC
>NW_026590859.1:6141697-6193895 GCF_907164565.1 Psammomys obesus | reverse complement strand
TTCCTTCCTTCCTTCCTTCCTTCCTTCCTTCCTTCCTTCCTTCCTTCTTTCCTTCCTTTTCTTTCTTTCTTTCTTTCTTTCTTTCTTTCTTTCTTTCTTTCTTTCTTTCTTTCTTTCTTTCTTTCTTTCTTTCTTCCAATACCATAGCATTCCCTAACTCCCCGCCCCCGAGGTGCAGAAAAGTGCTCTTCATTTGCTGAGGGATTGCACTATTCTGAGGATCACAGCTCTCTGCAGAAACTTGACTCGTAATTATTGCTGATCACCTGTCTGGCTTGTGCTCAGCCTCTCAGCCAGGCTCTGCTCGCCTGCTGCCCTTCGCTGCGTGTTGTTCTCATTTGCAGACCCACACCCACCTATTTATCCTGCTCAGCAGCCATTAACTCGCCGGCCTGTTCCTGTCCCTCACCGCTTCACAGCTGTTACCTTGCTGCCAGCCTCCGATCTAGAAAGCCATTCTTGAATTCACCTGCCAGCCTGACTCTGGGTCTTTGCCCAGGCAGAGGAGAAAGAATGGACAGGAATGAGATGGCCTGCCACATGCTATTGAAGGTATCACATTCTCCCTGGTCCAGGGCAGCCTGAAACATCAATGCGAAGCTTTCATGCTTCAGAGAAACACAATCTTGGATCATCTTGGAGCCGGCATGGCTGAGAGAGTACAGCGACATATGTTCAACCATTTCCAGCAAGGTGACAGGATAGGAACCGCAAGGACCTAGATACCGAATGAAAAAGCCAGACTCTCCGGAGTCACTAACCATACACTTTATAGTAGTTTGAAAATGTTCAGAAATATCCGGAAGTCTGGTGATCTTCAGCAGGGTTGTGTGTCTACAGAATATTTACCTCATGGTATAACATTGTCCAAACCCAGTCTCTGCTTTCAGGTAATTCTGTTGCTTATAAACCCCCTCCAGGTCCACATCCAGGACCACACAGTCTATTTTCAGAAAACCGTCAGTGACTGAAGTTACCCCAAGCCAGTGCTCCTGAGTACAGTGCCTAACCTAGATGATGCTTCTTGAGAAGGCCTACCCCTTCTCAACTGTGACAACGCCACTTCTCTCCCTCATTCCCTTAACGTATTCCTGGAGTGACCTCCAGGGTTGTCGCAGGGATTAAACAAGCAAGCTCGAGAAGTTTAGAACTACCATAGAGCAATTGACCAACTGGGATCACAGAGACATGAACAGTGGTGTGTCTCCTATACCTGACAGTATCTTACTTCTGGGTGAACTGTTAGAGAAAATGTATTAATTATACACCCTTGTGTTAAATGATCATGAGGGACACCAGTGATGTCCAGTCATTGCCTAAATTCTCTACATTTCACCACTCGGCAACCTTGGTACATGGGTAATACTATCCCATCTTCGTGGATGAGGAAGTTGAGGCCCAAAGAGTTTTGATGGCCTCTCCAAAGAAAGGACAGCCAACAGCAGGCAGTGCCATGGCAACCCTGACTCTGTGGTTGGCATTCTTAATCTTGCATTTATCTTCCCTGGAAAGTGCTGAATGGTGGGAGTCACGCTTCTAAGTTTTTCTAATTAAATTGTATTTTAAAACATCTCCCTAAGACATGAGGCCATCACCACTTCCTCTAGATCTTGTGAGAGCTAGAACAGAGCCCCTGTAACCAGACAGGACTCTGGTCCTTCAGGGTTGCCTATGAGTCTCTGAGAGGCACATCCCTGTCCCTCTGTGTCCCACCTGTCAACAATCACCCCTGTCCATCCGCCATCAGTCAGGGCTCTCATGTGTCTTATCCCTTTGAATCTTTACTTCTTGGCTGTTCGGTTCTAAAGTTGTCAAACTTCTCTAGCCACCAAATGCTCTATTACCAAGGCTCAAGTTCTGGTCTTAGGATAAAACCATTCCAACAGACCCCTCGGCAAAGCCCAGACATGCTGCATAGATGCAAGCTTCCTGCAGACGAATGCCTGGTGTTTCTTAGTGTGATGGTGCGGTTTCTAACCGAGACTGTGAACATTCAAACGGGGTTAGTAGAAGGTGGTGCTCTCACTCAGCTCCAGTAGATGTGGTGTTTGTCCCAGTCAGGCAGTTTTGTGACTAACCTTCCTGCTGAGATTCTTGGCTGTTTTCTCTAATGTGACCAGTTTCCCTCATGTTCTCAATGGCTCTTAAGTGTCTGTCTGCCCAGACCTCTAGTCTTTTTCCCGTAGCCTCTTGTTTGAGAACTCCCTCTGTCTCCCTCCCTCTCACAGTCTCTCTGTTTGTTTCTGTCTCTCTCCTACACACACTCTCCCTCTCCCTCCATCATTCCCTTCCTCCCTCCCTCCTCCTCTCTCTTCCTTCTCTTCTACCCCCCCTCCATCTCTCTCAAGTTTTCCATGCTATTATAACCACTAATCATACCAAAATCTCACCCATGGCTGGACCGTTGTTGCTGTTTTTAAAATATTTGCCAACCAGTTGGAACAACAGTGTTAGAGACTGTAACCTATGGTGAGTCACAGAGCTCGTGTTTTCTTAGCTGTCGTCATGATAATCAAAAGATAAGATATCTTCTAGAGCGTGCATATATGTTATTCTAATCTGTGAGGATACCTCTGCCAGCTGGCTGAGGATACATGTCTGGACATGGATAAGGTTATGAGTCCATACACCAAGGATCCCACACTTAGTTCCTGTGTTCCGAGTATGAGATTGTCTCAGTTCCTTGAGTGTACTACAGCTGTGGATGGAGAGAGGTCATTGTCATTTGGAGACCAGGATGAAGGGCAGTCCATCTTAATTCAGTCAGAAAGAAAGAGCAAGCTGCCACGGCACCAGGTCTTTAACATACCAAGTCACACGTTGCTTTCCTTTGTGTAGATATGTAGGACTATGTAACACAGGCTGGGCGAGGTGATCAGGGGACGGCTCACTGGCATCAATCATTTCCCTCCACTACGTGAATTCTCAGGCTTGAGCTCAGGTCTTCAGGCTTAACAGCAAGTATCGCCACCCACTGAGACACCCTGCTGCCCCAGCACTGGCTCTTTACATTTTGGTCTATAAATGACAAGTCATGTGTGCTCACATATCTGTTCTTAGACTGGCTCCTCAGCAGTCTGGGTGGCAGCTGTACAAGTGCACAGACATGAGACCACTCAACAAGCCGTCCGCTGGAGATTTGCACACTATGTATGGATTACAGCTCAATAGAGTGATGTTATTCCAAAGTTCAAAAGAAAATGCTGAACACAAATCTTTCTAGTTGTTAAATATTCTATAGGTAAAAATTTAGCCATAAGGACAATGCAATCACAGAATAGAAGTGTAATTCAATTTAAAAATCATAAAAATGAAATAAAAGTGTCTTCCAACTCCTTTTATAAGGATATAAGCATACACACAGAGAGGGAGAGGGAGAATAAGAGAGAGATACATGTAAGACAGGAGAACAAAAGGAAGAAAAATTAGTGTGCAGTTGTACCCAAATTGGAACGGTGAATATTCTTATTACTCTTACGGGCTTTCTTCTTTTCTCTCTTCTGTTTTTTTGATTTTGTTTTTCTTTGTTCTCCTTTGCTGTCTTTCTTAAACCCTTCCTCAGTTGATTTTCTACCCTAAAGAGAGAATCATTCTAACTTCTACTGGCATGGATTCATTTTCCGTATGTTCAAACATAATGTAAATTCAGGTATGGAGTACACCCATCAGCTCTGGGATGTTCTTGGCCTCGTTCCCTCACCACCAAGTCTGTGACATGAATGTGTGGTGCTGATTGACACAGCTGCTCAGCTGTGGACAGTTGAGTTATGTCAGTTTAGTAATACACAATTTATTGCGGAATTCTACAGAAGATGGACATCTGGCTTGTAGCCATGTCTCTTCTTGGATCGGCTTGCTTTGAAGGTTTTAGAAATTTGTTCAACTTGTCTAAGAATTCAAATTAATTGATGTAGGCTCATTAATATTGCTTATATGCAATCACACTACATCTATAGCTTATGCTCACAGTCTTGTAATTAAGTTATTATTCACAATTACCATTTTAATAATAAATCTACAGTTTACCCCAAATCCAAAGAAATACCACTTAATTTTAGCCAGGAGCAAGAGCTGACTCTGTGGCACCTGAAACCTCAACTCATCCCCGTCGTATTATCTATAGCGAGCTTTACCTGGATAATAGGGGGATTTCTTTAGAGCTGTCTAAATGTACCACAGTTTTCACTAAATTCTTGATAAAAAGGAATCACGAGTCATCATGACATCAAGAAAAGCAATTGTGAGGAATTCTACAAATGTTACACATTCTCCCGTTGCCTCTATGTGTGCTTTCTGAGAGGCGGCTTTGACATCCCACTCTGAGGAATTTATCCCCAGTCATTTGCATGTGCCCACTGGCCCTGTGCCCGCTCTGCCAGTAGAACACTCCTAAGTAAGACATAGGCAGAGCTAGGAAAGAACCTGCATGTGGCATTAATGAGATTTTTTTTTTTTTTTTTTTTTTACCTCCATCAGAATGAGCCCAGAGTAGTCTCCACAAGCTTTCAGTCTGGTTGTCAAGTTATCTGCTGGCTGGTCCAGTCAGGTTGGTCCAGACCGGAATGAGGCAGAAACAGACAAAATGCTGGTGCTTGATAACTCATACCTGCCTGAAAGCCCCTGTGCACATTAGCTGCCTCCTTTCTCCTTTCTGTTTCATATTTATTTCTCAGGTACTTACAGAAAGGTAAGTAAAGCTATTGGCATGTAATTCGCTTGGGAGCTAGCAAAGGACTGATTGTAAAACTGTAAAATTGAGACAATGTGTCACTTCATTGTCTGCCTTTACAGAGGACAGGCAGAGCGCCTCCCCGTGGAGCAGAGCTGCTAGTCCCCTAGTGCCTGCTTGAGTCTGCACACGTGCAGAGGCTAATGCAGGGATGTCTTCCCTTAATCACCACTGTGCTTATTTTACATTTAATGTTATTGTGTTGCTCATGTTTATGTTTTTGCTAAGTGTGTATATGCATGCCGCTGTGTGTGCGTGCGTGTATAAGAAGATAGCTTTCCTGAGCCTATTCTTTCCCTCCTCTTATGGTCTGTCTCCTCAGGATCAAACTCAGGTCTTCAGGCTTGTAGACCAGCGTCTTTACCCACTGAGTTTGTGTGGGAACAAGCTGATCACATGCTCCACAGCAAGGCTCAGCACTATGCTGGTTTGTTGCACTGTGTCCTGTGTTATTTTTAAGACTTACTTTCCAAAATTCCCATAACTTCTTATAAATTAGCTGTCTTTACACTAGCATTTGTTCTTAATTTTAAAATTTCCATCTAAATGAAGCAATCAGTAAGCAAAGAATGAGGCATTTGACCAAAGACGAAACAGTCTAATGCTACGATATCCTCATGGGAGAGAAATGAAAGACGATCAGGAAAAAGATAATTTCTATTTTCTCTAGTTGCCTTTTAATAAGAAACCTCCTATTTCTCAAGATTTCTGTAACTGTAGAAGTTGATAGGGAAAAAATTGATACTCTGCTTTCCAGACCATCTCACACTTTTTAAAGATACGACTGGCAGGTCACAAAAACTGTTGAACTATTAGAATATTTTTAATGTAGGATAGCGTGATCTACAGAGCAGAAAGAAACAGTTTGGAATGTATGCAGAAGTATACAGAAATGGCTGCTGGCCTGTGGGTACAAATATTCTTCTATGAATTTGCAATTAGTTAACTAAAATTCAGTAGTCCCACTGCTTCTCTGGTTCGTTTAGGATCTGTGTTTTACAAACCTGGTGTTTAGAAATGTAGCTGTCCTAAAGAAATCAAGCATAGTCAGAACACATCCTGAGATGACATAGGTCCACAAATATGGAGAGAGACTTTCATCCATTGGCCAGCTTTTAAAAGTGTAATTCAAGTTTTGAGCCTCATGCTGGATCCTTCCTCCCCAAGAATGAATTCAGAATTAACTATAATGTTGCTGTCTAATAGAATGAGGTCCTTCTGATTAAAGCATTGCATGGAGTGAGGTTCATGAGAGTAGGAAAGAGGAGGGACTGGCAGGATCTTACCGGATAAGGCGTACTGCTTCTTTAAAAATTAAGCATGCATAGCCCCACCTGACTCCCTGCCACTGACCAAGGTACCAGCTGAGAGCTGGGACAGCTCAGTTCCAGAGGGGCCACCAAGCAGCCAGCACTGAGGTCCAGGTAATCTTCTGAGCTGTGGGGAACACTTTTCCCAAGTGCCAAGTCTTCCTCACAGCCTTCCTGTTGCTGGGGGCCTATTTCCTAGAAGTAATGGGGAGAGGGTTACAGCAGGGTTGCCAGGCAACGTGGGACAGAGGTCCTATCCAGGAGCTATTTCTCACACTGAGGGGACCAGTTGAAATTCAATAAAGAAATGGTAACTCGGCTTATTTATCAATACAATTACTTACACAGTATTAGGAATCCATATTTAACCTCCAAATACAGAGTCATATGTGAAAACATTAACACAAATGCTTGATAAATATTAAGGCACAGGGCAAGCAGATGGTATTGAGTTTCTAATCAGCTTTGCTGTGAGCTTAAAGTGGCTGCGCAGGCTCAGATGAGGGGAAAGGCCCAGAGTGCTTAGCTAGCTCCTCTTTGGGCATATGCAAGTTAGCTCTGGTCATAGCATATGGTGTTCGTGAAAAGAGCTAAAGGATGCTTTACTGCATTAATTAGAGCGAGTAGTGCCAATTCCCTGGGGTCGAGTAACAGCTCAAAGTAGTTTTTAGACTATACAATTCACAATAACATATAAATACATAAACTGATTGTCCTGTAGATTGAGGACTCTGATTTTCTCAATAAGGTCAAGATCTTTATTGCAGTTTTTGACCCTAAGCTGTATAGTTTAAATGGACTTTGAGAAGTTTGCTGTTGTTTTTGTAGGTGGCACAGTCTTTATGTTTTGGATAAACTCTTGATTTCTTGTGTGTTCGTTCACCAGAGGCCAGCTTCAGCTCATGTCTCTGCCCTCCCTGAGGACGTCCTCGCTCTGCCTTCCCTGTGAAAGTGTGTCTGCAGTTTCTGGGAGATGGAGAATCTCAGTATTCGGGTGCGCAGGTCTGGTTATTAATTTAGGAAGGCCTCATCATCGGGTGAAGAATAACTTTTTATAACCACGCGTTGCCTGGTTTTTTCAATGGGCTTCCTGTGTCAGGCCATTAAAACATTCGTCTTTGCCTACTTGGCCTCAGTGAGTTTGACTGCCTCTCAGGGCATTTTCCCAAGGCTGGAGAATGTGGGCGCTTTCAAGAAGGTATCCACTGTGCCAACCCAAGCCACGTGTGGGTTCCCAAGCGCCAGCACTTTCTGTCATCCTTCGGTGGCCGCTGAGAGCATGCAGTTGTGTACCGAGACGCGCTGTGTCCAGGACTGCCCCTACCGCTCTGCCTCCCCTCCCTATACGGCCCTCCTGGAAGGCATCCGGGGCTGCCTCCCTGCAGACTACAGAGACCTCCGCCCTCACGCCAGAAGCAACTCCCCGAGCTTTATATTTGGAAGTCACAAGAACTGCCCCTCTCTGCGGGCTCCGAGGCTGGCAGCAGAATTGACCTTAGCTGTGTGGTTGAAGCCTGAGCGAGAAGGCGTGATGTGAGTAACATCAGCTGGGGTTCCCAGTTCCCAGGTGGCCTAGGAATCGGTAAAACCAGGAGTTGTGAATATTATTGTAGTCTGAGGTCTCGCATAGAAATTATGCTAATGAGAGAGGTGCGCAGTAAGGGGCAATGGCTACGTTGGTCTTTTCTCTTCTGGCTTTCTGATCTGAGCATTGTTTTCCTGAAATGTTTTCAGTCTGTTGTAAATAGAGTTGACCATGAAAAAAGAATGTGCTGAAATAGTTACATTGGACGGCAATATATCTGAACATATATCGATTATATATAGAGAGTATCATTTATAAAAGTTATATATAATAGAATACACATTCTAATTATACATTGATAAATATCAATTATATCTAAGTCATTTATTATTTATTTGTTTCTCACAAACTAGGTGATATTTGGTCCTAGCCTGTTAAGTCTAGAGTTCAGAGTGCATTTGTAGGCACAGGAGCCAGTAATAGAAATAACTGTTATGTTTGAAGTCTTGCTTGAGGCTTATATATACAAAGTATCCCTACTAGAAAATAAACAGTTTTACTAGTCAGGTAGCTTTTGAAGACCTAGGACTGTTTTACTTATCTTTCTTTTCTCAATAAATGCTTTATGTGATGGATGAAAGATGTTCTGTAATAGAGTTGAACATATGGATAGCACCTCTACCATACCATACCATACCATACCATACCATACCATACCATACCATACCATACCATACCATACCATATCATACCATATCATACCATACCAGCTCTACCTCCCACACATTTCAGCCTTGGGCCTTCACTGTGTGGTGCTCCCATCTTCAGATCTGTTAGGAAGTCGGTAATCATGAGACCTTCTCCAAAGCTACCCTGCTGTTGAATCTGCTAAGGGTACCCTCAACGTAATTAGGAATGAAGCTTTGCTACAACCAATTTTGGTTTGTGTGATTACAAGCTTTTCCTCCTATAATCCTAATCACACTGATGTTTGACACCAGTCTCCTGAATAAATGCAGAGCCAGTCTGTGAACATAATAAGCACCATTTTGACTGATCTTTACTTAATGTGCTTTTTACTTTTTACTATGTATGTCCTTATGTGTATGCGAATGTAAGTGCAGTACTCATAGAGGCCAGGGAGGGAGCTGAGAGCTCTGGAGCTGTCAAGGATGTTTACAAACCTCCTGACATGGGCTTTCGGAGCCGAATTCAGATCTTTGGCAAGAGCTCCTAACCTTTAAGCCATCTCTCGGACTCCCACTAATCTTTATTTGTTTAATGTTAATTTTTTGGCATTTTCATCCATGAAGTGTGTTCTACTCTCACCTCATATTTTGTCTCTGAGTAGTGCTGGGCACCTGCCCTTGTCATGTTTCCTTTGTGGGACTGCACGGGGCATCTCAACACTTACGAAGCAACAAGTAAAGTCTTGGCATGTCACAAGCAAATGTGACTTAGACATCTTGGGTGTTTATGTTTCATCTACCAAGAGAAAGTTCACACATCTCACTTTTGTTTTAAATTCAGAAGGAAAATAATTGCAGTCCATTAACACTGTTTCTATTCTTCCTTGACCAAAAAAAAAAAAAAAAAAAAAAAAAGATTTTGCTATTTTATTGTTGGAAATTTCAGGAAATTCAAGTCATTTGAATTGTCATCAGCATCTAGACTCTTAAAACATGTTTCTCAAGCTTGCAGAGACATCTCTGCACCAAATGTCTCCTTTATTGGCGTAATTGCCTATGGATAAGACAGAGGGGTGTCCGCAGACGTTGTGGTGTGAGGGTCATAGTCTGGAGGATCCACTTCCTGCATCAAGGTCGTTTTCATTCTTGAAGCTAAAATGCCTGTGGGAATTGGAGGAATTTGGGGGTGTTTGTACTAGATAAGCAAAACAAACAAAACACGGATTATCCAATTATTGTGTATTCAGGAGCAGAATAAATCCAGTTCCTAAATATTTTACTACCTGCCTTCGTCTCACATTTATTATCTACCAAAGCTAGAGTGTTTACAAGCAAACAAAATAGCAAGGGAGATAATCAATAACATATTAAGAAAAGCATTTTCAGCAAGCTTGGGGAAATAAGTCTGCATTTGGTAAATACATTCCTGTGTAATGATTGAATTCTCACTTGTAGATTTTATACTCAAGACAAATGAACAAAGGAAAACTCTTAGACTAAGGCCCAGAGACATTGGATAAAGGCAATTTTTTTCATGTTAGTAATCACAAATATTCAACTACCAAAGTGTTAAAAATAGCCTGCAGTAGTAGCATCTATGTATGTATGTATATTTTTATAAGCTTTCATCTAATATTATTTGACAAAATTAAAAACATGCTTTATTTCATATCAAATGAAGTGAAAAAGCATAGTGAATTAGTACCAATAAAAGAGAGACCCTTGCTCTCCAATCTTATTCTGTATTCTAAATCAGGACAAAAATAGATGAAAGTAAAGTGAGGTTTTTAAGATGTCCCCAAATTTGAAACATTTTTCACAGCAATTCTTGGGTGGCCCAACTTTACCTTTGCCTCTGGGATGCTCCTGACTGAATGCCATCACTTTGTGGGAAGAAGTCTTTAGTCTTCCATATATCTTTCATATCCTTAGAATCCTGGTGCCCTGGCAGGTGGCTTCTCGTTCCTATCCAGATGGCAAAGCATGTTCAGTGAGCAGGAAGGACGGCTGCTTACACATTGTTGAGCTGAGAGGAGTGTTTTGTAATCGGTGATTCCTGTGGCGATGCCTAGCCTGGGTGGAGAGCAGTCAGGTAAGAAAGGAGCCCTGAAAGGCACACCAGGCAGTCAACAGAGAAGTGACCCTTTGAAGGAAATTTCAGCTGGGAACGGTGGCATCCGCCTGTCACCTCAGCACTCAGAAGGCTGGAATGGAGGGACTTCAAGATCAAAACCAGCTTGAGCTGTGTAAAAACCTGGGCTCTAAAGTAAAGAAAGTGTAATGTAAGGCCTAGACTCTTCCTGAAAGTCATTCTTCGTCATCAAAATACAACTTAATTTTATTCCCATGAACTATCACCACAGTATCTATCTCAGTGTCCCAGTTGGCCTGCTGGTCATGGAAGGTAGGCAGTCATCTGGTACACACTGCATTTGGCTTCTGGCCAGCGGATGATGAAGTAAGAAGAGACGGTTGATGTTCATTCTCCATTTCATCATAGGAACCAGACAGAGCAATTCTGACTTCAGGGCTAATAACTTAGAGCCTTCCATGGGCTCCAGATTCATTTGACATTAAGAGAAGAAGAAAGATTTGCCTTGGTAACTCACTGCCCATGTGGGGTGTGCTGTGTCCTACCACGTCCTATAAAAGGAATAGCCAGGGAACTAATGGGCCAGTAGCTTAAATGTTAGTTTTCCAGTAGGATGCAACTACTTTACTTTCTGTCATGAATCTCTAATGAAGGGTGTTGAGGCTCTGGGGAATATATTATAAATAAGAATTCTATTTTTCCTGAAATAAGGCTACTTTTGTCAAAATAAAGCTTTCCAGGAGCATATTAAGATTCAGGCACTTATTCTTAGCATGCCACTTTGAGTGGGCTTGGGGTCACTCTATCAGGACAGGACCTTAACTTGACGTTTTGCTCGGATACTGACCTTTTCTGTCTTTTCTGGTTGCTTCCTTAGGTGTGTGATAGAGAAGACAGTGGCTGGGCAGATTGTGTTCAAAGTTACAATATCCGAGAAAGAGACCATGTTTTATTACCGCACAGTAAATGGTTTGCAGCCTCCGATAAAAGTAATGACACCAGGGAGAATTCTTATGAAGGAATGGATTCATCTCAGTGTGCAGGTGAGTAAAATAAAAAATATTTAACATTTGGTTAAACACGGGGATCTGTCATCCTGTCTTCTCCTTTAAACGGCACCTACCCAGGAAGGCCGACGCTGTATCTAAATCCCGGGTATATGTAAATGACAGTGAGAGAAGACAGGCATTTCGGTGAACTCATGTTGCAGCTCCTGACGTGTTAGCAGTTTCTCCCCTCGCGCTGCTGTAAGACTCTCCGCCCCGCAGACGAGCAGCAACGATGCCGTGGGCAGTAATCCCATGTCCAGGGAATTTCTGCTTTATTTGGTCACTGAATTTTACGTTTAGATGTTAACTCCTTTGGAGCCCAACACTGATGTCACGAGTTGTGGCGGCATTTAAACCCTCGCTCGGGGTCTGTGGCTGTCTTTCTCAGATCGTGTCTGATGATGGGAATGAAACTTGGCTGTTGCGTTAAGTCGCTGACCTTAGAACTAGTGAACTCCGCACTCGAGGCGTTCGGAAGGTGTTATATTATCATTGTAGTTGTCGCCGACAGTTTGGAAGAACTTCAGAGGCCGTGGGAGGCTGAGATAACTGCTAGATGTCTGGCATTTGCAGTGTCTAGAAGAGAGGCAGACCCGCCTTTTGTTTCTTCAGGGCTTCGCGCGACTCAGTGCTGCCAAACCCACACTTGCTTTTCAAACCGGAGGGAGTGTGTGCTCTGTCTCCCAGGAGGTGCTCCAGGATGCCCACTCCCCCAGGGATCATCAAAATCGCCCCTCGAGGTTTATAAAAATTACCTTTGACGTGAAACACACATGCATGCACATGCATGTGCTTACACGTGTGTGTGTACTTTTATACGCACATATAAATGTCTGTATGTCTGTACACAAAGATAGCAAGCATATGCGGTTCAGCCATACATCCATATACAAGCATATGAACCTGCCTGCCTGTCTGTCGCCCTGAATCAGGTACTAATAGATTTCCTTAGGCTGTTCTGAGAATTCTTAATTTGGTTTAAATTATTATTTCAACATTTTATTATCCTTAATAATTTGAGAACACAGTATATATGCATTTGTTTTTTTCTAATAATAACTGTCGATAGGGCTGTACTTTGGCATAAGAGTGCAGTATCAGTATATATATATTTTTATATTTATATATATATATTTATATATATATATATATATATATATTTATATCTACAATTGGTGCATTGGTTTTAGGAAGGCATTCAGAAAGCCACGGTACCTACTCAAGGTGCTTGGCCCGTAATTGAGCTTAGTGAAGGTGGCTGATGAGGATCGGGGTTTTCCGTTGTTTCTATGCCAACGGGATAATAGATGTTAAGTGTGGAGCTCACCAGTATTGGGCCCTGTAGTAAGAGCTGGGCTGTATCCTAGAAGTCCTCACTTCATGGTGGTTTAGTAAAGAACAGAGAAATCTTTGTCTTGTTTCTAGAAGAGTCTCTTTCTAACAATTAATTGGTGTAACCGAATTGGGCTCTGATTTGGACATAGAAATGTGGACATAGAAACCTTTAAATACTTGGCAGACAATGCCAAAACAGCTGTCTGTTTCCAATGAATTTGGATGTCTGTGACAATGAAGACAATCTTTCTGGTTGACGTTGTTTTACCTGATCTGTGAAAATGGGAGCAGCTCAGCAGCCTCAGCAGAGGAAAGTATATGAATTGCCAAGTTCAAGTGCAGTCTCCACTGCAAAGAGGCAGGTGTGTATGAGTCACTGTCCTGGGGTCCACAGCTTGTCAGAGGGAAGCCTTCTCCTCGTATAGGTAAAGTTTTGTTTCGAAATCTTCCCTTCTTCAAAGGGTAGCACACTGATGCTTCAAGATTTATTTATTCATTTATATTTCATGTGTATGAATGTTTTGCCTGCATTTAGTTAAGTGCACTTTGGTGTGTAGAGTGCCAGAGGAGGCCAGAAGTGAGTGTTAGGTTTCCTGGAACTGGAGTCACAGGGCTTATGAATCACCATGTGGGTGCTGGGAACAGAACCGGAGCTCCCGAGAAAGCGTCACGTTGTCGTAGCTGCTGGGCTATTACCCCGCTGCGGTCCACATGATTTAGTGAGGCTGCTTATGTTTGAAACAGTTTGTCTACCAAGGGACAAATTTTCCTTTCTGATTTACACGGTTTTTTTTGTTTAACTTTCTGACTTCAAAATTTTTAATTGAGTTTTTGAGACAGGGTCTTGACTGATAGTAGCATTAAGCTCTTGCCCAGACTGACTGCAAATTGCAATCTGCCTGCTTCTTTTTCCTAAGTGCTGAGATTACAGGCATGTGCCACTGTGCCTGGCTATTAAGTTTTTAAAATAAAATCACTGGACTCTAATTAAGTCACAAATGAAAACATCACACAGCCAGATTAATGAAGCTGATTAAGCCCTTGCCCATTCCCAAATCCGTACATGTCAGGGGACCTCTACACAGCTGGAATGGCCTTTCTGAAGCCGCAGAGCTTCTCAGGGTCGATGATTATATTTTTATTTACTTATTGACAACAAAAACCTAAGACATGATTCGCTTTATAACCCCTTTTGTGACTCATGTGCTCTTTTGTTACTATACAGAAACTATCTAGAACACTGGATAGCATTGTAACACTTTTGTGCGTGCATACCAAATGTCCTGATCATTTTTGTTCCTTCTAACCTTTGTTCTTGTGCGTGTGAAATGCGTGTGCACATGTGTGTGTGGACACAGGTATCCACGAAAGCCAGAGAAGGAGAACAGATGTCAGGCTCCATCGCTCTCTCCACCTTACTCCCTTGAGACAGGATCTCTCACTGAGCCTGGACTTTGCCTATTGGCCAGCAAGCTTAAGTTACTAAATCTGTGTCTCCGCTCCGGACAGCAACCAGTCCAAGTGCACAAACCATTTCTAAGTTCTTATGCAGGAGTTTGAACTCAGCCCTCACCTTTGTACAGCAGTCTCTTATTCATCCACGGAGCCGTCTTCCCGAGTGCCTCCATATTTCTTCTATCACTCCTTCTAACTTCGTGCTTTTTGATTTGTTTGTTTCTATATTCTACATATGACATAAAGAATGTAATGCCTGCCTTTCTATTCATAAACATGACACCCAAGTATCATCTATAAGAGAATAAAAAGGAAAAGTTTTTAAAAATTATACACACTAGTCAACAACAAATTAGCATTTATATGTTAGTATATATGTATATATATACATATATACATAGATACATACACAAGCACATATACAAACATATGTCAAAATAAATCAAAGGGACTAAGTACTGCTGCAGGGATGATTGTTCGTGCAAAAATGGATACTCACCTCTCCTACCCTGAACTTGGCTGTGTTTTGGGCTATGTACGCCTTGTAGAGAGCAAAGACTGAGGGATACTCAGTCTTTCTCTTGTCTGTGCTGCTTTACAGTGAGTCAGTGGGAGCAGCTTGAAATCGGAGCTGACTAGAATAGCTCTCTTTCCCTGCACAGTACATGAGAAAAGCAAACATTTCCTCAGATGCTGTGTACTTGAGACAGAGTATTTCACCAACCCCCCCCCCCCCACCCCAGGAGAAGCTGGCACTGAACTCTTCTGTCCGTCTGGATCCTAGGCCCCTCCAGAGAACCCACCTGCAGGGGCAGGACAGCAAACTCCACTGGGTAGAAAGAGTGCAGCTGTCCTGACTTCCCACCACCCACAACTGCTTTTTTTTGTGGCCTTGTCACTGTATGCATTGCTGCGGTCATGCCTCGTCTCCTAACCCTCTTTGGTGCCCCCTAAGCTACCAGCCATTCCAAACCTCACCAGATATGTTCTCCAGGGAGCTCCCTTCAGCAATGCTTTCCTGGGGCACACTGGGCCACGAGGTAGATGCTGATGGGGCAGCATGGTGCCGCTTGCTGTGAGCTCCAAGGGACTGAACCTGTGAACGAACATCTCTCTCAAAGCAGCACTTACAGCGAGACCTTCCCAGGATGGCCCCCCAAAACAGCAGAAACACAAGCACTTCTCAGTCACCAGCTCACCCGTAGCTGCCAGGCCAGGGGAGTCCAGACATTCTCTGTACCCTGCGTGTCTCTGTGTCCATGTTTACCCACGGCCTCTCCCCTTACCTTCGCCCTGAACCGCCATGGGGCCAGTACTCATGCAGTACTTCCTCCCCTCCGTTCCCATGACCTGTGTTCAGAGGGTTCGCTTGGTATCCACTTTTCATTGGCAAGGTTAGACTATTGAGCAACAGGGACGGCCCTTGTCACCAAGTGTGATGCTACTTCAATCTCCAGGGTCCCCCGTAGAGAGGACCATATCCTGAGGGTTTTCCTGTGACCACATGCAACTTGTCTTCTGACCATCAAATGCATTCCATGGAATACACAGGCATACATACAATGAATAAATTCAAAATGTATAAAAGTACTTAAAAAGAATCAGAATGTTAACTTCCCCAAAATATTTTTAAATGGCTTTAATTGATGAAATCCCTGGTCAATAAAGATGCCAGCAAGTACCTTCCATACTAACCAGAGAAGATCTAAGCACAAAAATATTCAAAGTTATTTTAGTGATAGATAGATCAGCATTTATTTGAAAGCCAGCATTTTGAGATCAGAACGGTCAGAAAATGGGAAGTTTGTGAATTAATATTCAACCAGGGACTTTAATCTTACATGGTTGATGATTTAAATTTTTTTTGGGACTTAGCATATTGGCCACTTCTGATTATGTAATAAAGAAATTTATTAAGCTATACTTTTTATACTGAAACTTGGAAACCCAATTCATGTTTTATTAAGCACAATAGGGATAATCTTAGATCTTTAAGGCATTAATACTTATATTGAATTCATATATGTTGAAATTACTAAGAGGTCAGTGTTAAAATTTTGGAATACAAAGAGGGATTTTATCGAGCATTTTGTTGTGGATTGGCGGGCGAGACCAGTTGGAAGCATTTGGCTGGGTGTCACTTGAAACTAACCCCATTTCCCAAGTCTCCTGTGAAAATGGTCTTTGCCCTCTAAGCACTTCACACACTTCATGGAACCCATAGCTTCCAGGGGCTGCCAGGAGAGTCTCTCTAGAAACCATGCTGAATTGCAGTAAAACATGAGTTGCAACAGACTCGGTGTCAGCATGGTGAAGCGTCAAGGGCTGTCCCGGCAACAGGGCCGTTCACACGCTCTGTGCCATCTTGTAGGTTTCTTGTACACTGATCAGCAGAGCCACAGAGGAGCCTAGACGCAACGGTATGAAGAGGGGCAGCTTGATACAATGAGTGCAGAAAGTATTGGTAAATAAGCCTGAGCAATCAATAGGAGGAGGAGAGGGATTTCAGAGTCCTGGTTTGTTTGTGTAGTATGTTGTTTTGATTTATGTCTTCAGTTTGAAAAAAAGGAAAACTATTAAGAGCACTGGGGATAGACATGCAGTTTAAGAAACAATTTGTTACACTAGATAAATGAGTGTCCCGGCCTTGGAGTATCTGTTCATATGCACAGCTAATAAGGCTTTTAAATGCCTCTGATGATGGGGGCGGGGTGTCTTGGAGCAGAGATGCCATGGAATCTGTCTCGGGTTAGAACCCCATCTGGGGAAGTTCTATCTTTACTCTCGCCCCATTCCAACATCTCCTAACCACATTGCGCCTTTAATAATTCTCACTGATGACCCCTGCAATTCCATGTGTCCAGTCACGTGAGATGCGCATCAAACGTCATCTCTTCGGGCAGGGCCGTCTCTATTCAACCATTTGACCATTACCTAAGATAGCTGAATGTTTTGGGGTTATTCAGAGCAAAGTGAAAACAAAGAACTTAGGAAATTCTTTTGAAGCAACCAGTAAAAAAAAAAAAAAAAAAAAAAATTAGGTGTGCTTCCTGTACATGAAATCAACCAATCAACCCTCTCACATGCTCACATTGCAAATGCCAGGTGTAACTGTCCTGCACTGGTGGAGGCTTTCCCACTGTAGAGCTGAGGAAAAAGGGGGGAGCTCTTAAGAGTCAACACAGTCTGCCTGTGTATAGTATTAGCTTCATCTGGGCTTAAACTAAAATCCACACATTGCCACAAGGGCTGTAAAGATGGCTCAATGGTAAGACTTTTTTTCTTATTCTTAGAGAGGACCTGAGTTTGATACCCAGCTCTCACCCTGGGCAGCTCAAAACAAGCATGTAACTCCCCAGCTCAGGTGACCCTGTGCCTTCTGTTATCTCAGAGGACACCCCTACTGACATGCACATAACTAAAAATCAAATATTTCAATAAAGCGATTACCATAAAGCTAAGCCATCATAAAAATCTAAGGGGTGGTTTTCAGAGTTCTGCAACCAAGAGAGTAAAACCCCCCAGGAACCGAAAAGACCCAGTCGTGACAGAAATAAAATTTTGCTGTTTGTAAACACCCTTACATATATACGGCGTATGCGTGCATTCATTTTGTTTGACTCATTTATGCATCCATGGAAAGAGTAGATATAATTCCAGCTGTATCTGGAATTTCTATAGACGGTTCAAATGTAAAACAGGATTATTTTATGTAAAGGGTTCTATGCACAAGTCAGGGTTGAAGAGATGGCTCAGTTTATAAAGGTATTTGCCACCTGGACAACCAGTCTAAGATAGATTCCCAGAACCCACATGAGGGAAGGAGAGAATTGACTCACGTAAGTTGTCATCTAAGATTCATACTTGCCCTATGACACACACACACACACACACACATACACACGTTTCAAAAGGTAAGCGGAATTATGCAAGGCTTACTTGATTAGATCTGATCAGCCATTTCATGGTTCAGCTTTATAACGGCATGCAAATAATATAGTTTTGGTTGAAACTATATGGCACATTTAAACTTTGATCTTTTCCCGGGGTAGCAATATATGTAAGACATTTGGGTGGGTTGCTAGACAATTATAGTGTCTAGTTATTCATAGAATTCTAGGAGTAACCTGTCCGTACTCTGCAATGTCTTGCGTAGTTCAGAACATCATGTTTTGAAGATTAAGGTATACTAAATGCACCCTCACCTCAGCTTCCACTATTTCCATCTCCTGCTTGGATTCTGGATTGCTAACTCCCTGTAACTGGAGCATCTACACTTCCAGAATTCACACGTATGCAATATGATACATTCAACCTATCCACACACACAACATACCTTGTCAATCTCCTTCATGGGAATGTGTTGTATGTGAGAGATGCGGAGGCCAGTGGCTTGAGTGCAGCACGCAGGCTGAGAGGCACGCTGTGAAGTGAGAGCTGGTGGTCAGAAGAGGCTTGCGTTAAACATCACTGGACAGTCTGCAGTTTCTTAAAGGAACATCTGTACCTGTGCTGGGAAAAGGGACAGCGATGAGGAGTGAGGGGATCAAGGGAGAAATCCGTGGCATGGGCAGATAACATTGTACTAAACACAGCCTGCCGACAGAGAGGGAGAACAAGTATTCTGAAGACAGGGGTGAAGGCAGGCCATGGAAGCCCGCTGAAACCGTGGATGATAAGGTCAGTGGCATGTGTGCTGAGAACAATTTAGTAAAAATGAGAACCTTTGTTGAAGAAAGGAATGCACGTTGATGAGTCCTAATACTCTGGTGTGTGTAGTTTCATGAAGTCTAATTTGTCTAAATAGAGGCACCAGAAAACAATCATGCTTTTCATGCATAGCAAGAGTTAGGCCTCAGTTCACAGCTCTAATTTCCACCTTTAGAAATCATTAGAATTAACAAGAAAGCAGCGTTCCCCATGCTCATACTCCATTATGTCTTCAATGGCCTAAAATGGGCCTGTGTAGTATTTCTTTCCACCTTGATGAACTCAGAAGAGCATAAGAAAATACAGAACCAAAACAGCATGGGGAATTACCGACTTTAAATCAGGCACGCTGTGAAAGGTGCTTAAGGAAAGGGTCATGCTAATTAATTCTTGAAGACTAATAGGCTTTTGTTTGGTATAGAAGAGGGAAACAGAAAATTCTATCCAAAAGAAAGAAAGGAGTGGTCCATGGACGCTCAGACTGGTGAAAGGTATCCATAAGATATCTTATATTTATTTAATACTTATTTAGAAATAACTATACCGTGTCAAGCCAAATGGCTAAGGAAAACTAGTTCAGAGACTTAAAGCAGTTAAGAAAATTTTGGGGGTGGTGTGTGTCTCTTGATGTATAGCTCATGATTTTTATTATTGGATTCTAATCATATTTACTTAGTAAATTTTATTACACTGCATTGCCATTATTAAAATTATAAAATCTGTAGAATGTGTGATGCACACAGCCAAAAGGGTCTTGTTTACCTTATGTGTATAACAGAACAGCACATGGCATGATGGAGTATTTACCTTGATAAGTCTGAATGTCATCAGGATAATATTTTACAGCAAAAACATAAGACCAACGAGATAATTTCTACAGGGACACTTCTAATCAAGACATGCAGAAAGCCATGAATAAATTAACATTTAAACTTAGAAACTGATATTTGAAGACAACCATACCTACTTATTTCTGTAAGAAAATGGCTAGTTCTCAATGATAGCTATAAAACATAATATATATATATATATATATATATATGAAATATACACAAATATGCTCTCTGTTGATTCTGTATGGCACTAAAATTGAAATTTGCAATGAAAAGAGTGTTTTCCTGTGTCTACTTAGTTTTTGTTTCTTTTATTAAACAATGTGTAGTCTTGAAAATGCCACCATGGTGATTCTGTCAAATTTATAATGGTTCACATTCGCTGATGGTGCTGCTAATACCCGTTCACCTAATGGAATTGTCATTCGTAACACCTTCGCCTGAAAGCCACGTGTACTAAGACTTGGGTGATTCTCACTCTTTTGTGGGTAGTCGTTTTGCGCCCAAAGGGCGAACTGATGCCATCGGTTGTACTTCACCAGGCAGAGCAGTGTGCACACTGCCCAGGGCTGAATTGGGCCCACGGCATGCATCACTTCATCAAGGAACAGAAACTATGGCTGTGCTTAAATACAGACTTGAATAGTTTTATTTCCCCATCTATTTTCTTTGATATTTCCCTTTATATACAGTATTCTAAGTTATTCAAGGTTTTGTATTCAAGACTAGTTTTCATATCTATGTAAGGAAAAATAGTTTTAAAAGACATGTTTCCAAGAATGGGAAAGTTATAATGGGTCAACCTGCTTTCCAGTGATATAGTCAAAAATTAGTAAGTATTTATGATGGGTATAGAATTTTCATTTTTCCCACTAAATCAAAAGATAACATGACTCTGAATTGTATGTTTGGAAAGTAGAAAAGTAAATAGGTATGCTTTGCTTGTGTGTAGTTTTTACACACAAGCTTTTATTATCTGGATTTAGAAAGGATAGAAAGGGGCAGAAACCCTGTAACTAGAATATGGCTCGAGATCAAAGCACAGGGCCATGGTGAGATGCTCAGGAACCTGAGGAAAAGAACCAAATGTTCATCTCAATATGAGTGTAGTGGAAAGAACCAAGAGAGTTTTGATAATGCATGCATGCTCTGTAATTTATAGATGAGTTCTGGGAAAGGAACCCCTTGCATTGTTCTAGATACTTGGCAAGAGCGCTCCATACAAATACTTTGGGTTGAAAATGAGACATAAAAAGGACAGTTAAGTGAATGAGCTAAAAGTAAGATGAATTCTGTGACCTCGCACCTATGGATAAATACTGACCAATAAATTCCTTAAAACACTTCCTAGCACCACACACAGAGCATCTCAAAATGTGTGAAAGGAAGGCTGCTTATAAATACCAGAGTGGTGCATGGTGTGAGAAAATGTGAAAACTTAGGGGCACAGATGTTGAAGCACATATCTTGTATAGAGAGTGCTTCTCTGTGGGTTTTTTTTTTTGATTGATATTTTAATCATATGTATTTATGGGACATATCATGATAATTTGCTACATGTATGCAGTTGGTAAAGATTTAATTAGAGTAATTTGCATCTCTGTCTCTTAATAATTTAATTAACGTAATTATATGTATTTATGAACTAGAGTGCAATGTTTCAATGAATGCATACTATGTGCACTTCAAATTAGGACGCTAACATTTCCATCTCCTCACCTTCACTATGCATTTAGAGACTTGAGCCTTTTTCTTAATTATGCTCACTAGGCCTGATAGGTGATTGTGAAGTCTAGTTATCTCACTGTGCTACAGAGTACTTGAACATGGTACCTCTATCTATCTGAAGTTTTATTTCTTAGCCCTTCTATTCGCCACCCTTCTGCCACTTCTAAGACTAGAGACCACAGTCTCATGTTCAGATCTCAGTTTTGTGTGTGGTGTTCTTGTGCCTGACTTGTTTCACTTAGCACGATGTCTTTGATGTCTTTTAGTTCCATTCATTTCACTACAATGATATCATTTTTCATGGATTACAAGAGTTTCGATGAAAACAATATATCACATTTATAAGTTCGTATTTTTATGGGTGTCTAGATTGATTGCATATAACGTACCCAGAAATGAGATAGATGGTCCTTGCAACAATTCAGTACAGATTTTGTGTGTGTGTGTGTGTGTGTGTGTAATTTCTATTGTGTTCTCCATACACGCTTTACTAATTTATATTCCTACCAAAATTTTAAAGTTTCTTTTTTTTTTCACATTTCCTAGTTGATTTGAAATGTATCATAAACTAATATCAATTATAGTAACCGTATTATGTTAGCTAGAAAATTTTCCTTCTTATTTAACTATATTTTGATCAAATTAATTGGTTTACTTTCTGTTCCTCATACTTCCAATCCTTCCAATACCAAGCAACTTATACCATATTATGTACATTTCAGACATTTGATGAGATCAGGCATGTTCAGGGTAGTTAAGGTCATAGTCCTCATTGTCTCTATATTATGAGATCAATGTTGGTGTTTTTGTGGATGATTGAGAGCATGTGGTATTTGTCTCTCCATTAGCTTAGTTCATCTACCACAGTGTCATCCATTTCCATCACATTGCTGCAAATCAGCTTAAATTCTGTCCAGTTGAGTATCGTGTGCACAAAAATGTTCATACCTTCCCTGTTAATCTAGAAACCAGTTGGATGATTCTCTTTCTTGACCATGTGGAATAGTAAATAAGGATGGATAATATGGCTAAATCTTCTGGGGTTTTTATGTGGGCAACTGTGCTACGTGAAACATAGCATTAATTGTTCATCTGTATTTTTCTGTTTCCCTTTAGCATTGACTTTAATTCCTGTAATTATGTTGAAATGGAATGGTGTCAGTATACATCTTCACGATTCTTGTTTCTCATCTCAGGGAAAGTAATTTGGTCTTTGATGCTAGATGAAAGGACCTCTTTTTAGGCTTTTCTTATCTGAATCTATAAAATCTGTCTTCTGTTTTTTTTTTTTATCTTGAAAAAGCATTAACATGAGGGGAGGAGGGAGGGGCTTATGGGGGGATACAAAATGAATAAAGTGTAATTAATAAAAAAATTTAAAAAAAAGAAAAAGCATTAACATTAACAAATTTCAAATATATTTTGTGAATACTTTTTGTTTAATATACAAAATCTGAAACTTTATAATGTATTCAACTGTCTAAATATCAAAAGAATCCCACTCCTGGTGTGAAGATGATTCCAGCATTTTGTCAACTTTAACATGTACCTGTTTCCTAGTGTCGATAGATGAGATAACCCTGTAAAGTCTACCTAGACACGAGCAACAAAGACTTGGTGTTCATCACTGTGCATCTGTCCTCTTCAATAATGAGTGCTGGGTTTGTTAGAGGCTGCTCATTTCCCTACACAGTCACATGACTTCCCTTTGGCCCATCAATGTGGTTGACTACAGTGATAGATTTTCAAATATTAAACAGTATGTACCTGGAATAAACCCTTTTAATAGTTTTTGTATAATTTCATGTGTTGCTGGATTTGATTTGTTATTTTTTTTTACTTTCTTAGAGTAGAACTTGTGTGTTTTCCTATTGTTCTCTGTTATATATTTGCATATACTTTGTTTTTGTTTAATAATTTCCTTTAAGCATTCTTAAGAGTGGTTGACAATGACAAATTCTTCCTTCTCCTTTCTCTCTCTCTCTCTCTCTCTCTCTCTCTCTCATACACACACACATACACACACACATATTCTTGGTGTTTAGGTGTAATGTATTTTGATAATTTTATTTCAGGCAATTAATATCATTTAGTAAGGGTTGTATATTAAATATCATAATTTGTGCATTTGCCTCATTTGTACTTGGTGCTGTATCAGCTTTTGCTTCACACATTCAGAGATGCTTTTGTTAGGTCTGTGTACATTAGGGTTATTACACTTTTCAGCTCAGGCAATCCTTTTATCATTATGTAACACCATTCTTTACCTCCAGATGTTCGTTTCTTTTCAAGTCGCTGTTGCCTGATACAAATGTGGCGCCCTTTCTTTGATTGGAATGATTGCACACAGTTTCATGTCATTGAATGGGGATTGCTTTTCACATACAGTGTTTATTTTTCAGCCATGAATCTTGATAGTTTTAATTTGCTTGTGAAGAAAGCATCTTATTGTATAGTACAGACTGTACTGGGACTCATGACCCTCCTGCTTCAATTTGCTGATATTACAGGTGTACATTTCCAGGCCAAGGATAAACTATAATTTTTATTCTAAAACAGTCTTCCTCTACCTTTCACTACTTAGCTAGTTAGGCTTCTAAAATCTAAGCTTCTTAGTTATACTTTAGCCTTATTTCTCCAACTTTTATATTGTCTGTTATATTCAGTAATTGGTGCTGGTTTATTTGCTTACCTGTGTTTTCTTTTGCCTGTTTCTGTCTTTCTTTCTGTCCCCAAAGAACCATGTGAAACTTGAACAGATTTTACAATTTCTTCTTGAATTTTAAAATATCATTTGGGTGGCTCTAGGTGTTCACATGTGTGCAATTCACTTTCCAGTCTACTGACACGTCACTTTCCTTCTGCTGAGGGCAGAAGCCTTTCTTCCATCTAGGCCTTTTGTTCATCTCAATTTAAATATAATTGTCTTGAGTAATTCCTGCACATGCCCTCAGCACCACCCTCACCATTTCACATCGTTTGACTACACAGTCACCAAACGTCACAAACAGAGGCGGGTGGATATTATTCAGGGTGCTACTCTTTCTTTACTTTGTTTCTCTTTTGAAAAAAGTTGTTCTTTTTTTTTGTTTTTTAAAGTAAGTTTTGCAGGCTAAACTGAATGAAAGCTAATACACTATTTCCACTCACCTTGTGATGTCCTAATATTCTTCTTTATTGTTAATGGATGTCTTTTTGCTGGATTTACATTTGTGATTGACAGTTAATGTCTCTGATCAGAGTTCTATGTCACTGCTTCTGGCCTGCCTTGCATTTGACGAGGAATCTGCTGCGCCATCAGTTCCGTACATCTTTTCGACCATTCTTCTGGTGTTTGGGTTTGTTTTTTAAAGGTTGGGTTTGTGTGTTTCCTCCACCTCATCACCAGAGGTGTAGGGGTGCTGTTACAGCCATGCCAACTGGGATGGACACCAAGAGACAGGTCTGTGTCTCTTGGGCCAGTGGTGTAAAACATATAAAAACAAAACACCACCACCAACAACAACAAAAAAGCAGAAACAGAAGAAAAGAATTTCACATTGAATGATAAACAAAAAACATAGGATAGACTAGATAAAAGCAGAAAGGGGGAAGTTTAGAGAAGTTATTATCATAAATCCTTGCACTAAGAAATGCCGGTTCAAAACTGATTTCCTTAACTTCCATTGTAAAGTACTAAAGAAAAAAATAATTAGGCCCTAAGAAATGGAAGGTAGAACATAGTAACAATAATGTCAGAAACCAGTGAAACACAGAATAATGGGTTCCTTGAATGACTGATAAAAATGAAAACTCTTTATCTGATAAAGTATGGGTCTTACAGCTTGACTGATTTTAATTGGAAAAAACACATTTATATCAGTAGGACAACATATATACTTCTTTTTTTAACCTGTTCTTTTTTATTTTTAATTTCTTATTCCTATTCTTCTTATTATTATGAATTACAATTTATTCAATTTGTATCCTAGATGTGGCCCCCTCCCTCATCTCCTCCCAATTCCACCCCCACTTACTCTTCTCCTCCTATGACCCTCCCCTAGTCCACTGATAGAGGAAGTCCTCCTCTCCTTCCATCTGATCCTAGCTTATCAGGTCTCATCAGGACTGGCTGCATTGTCTTTCTCTGTGGCCTGGCAAGGCTGCACCCCCAGGGGGAAGTGATCAAAGAGCCAGCCACTAAGTTCATTCCAGAGACAGCGCTGGCTCCCCTTACTAAGGAAACCACATGGAGGCTGAGTCTATGGGCTACATTTCAGCCAGGGTTTTACGTCCCCTCCGTGCATGGTCCTTGGTTGGGTCTCTGCAGGGGCCCCTGGGCCCAGTTTTTTTTTGTTTTTTTTTTTTGTTTTTTTTTTTTTTGGCTCTTCTTTTGGAGCTCCTGTCCTCTCCAAGTCCTTCTATCTCTTCCTTTCATAAAATTCCATGCGGTCTGTCCAAAGTTTGGCTACGAGTCTCAGCCTCTGTTTTGATACCTTTAATCAGCAGAGTCTTTCAGAGGCTGTCTATGGTAGGCTCCTGTCCTGTTCCCTGTCTTCTCCTGCTTCCAATGTCTATCACATTTGCCCTTCTGAATGAGGATTGAGCATCTTCCCTAGGGTCCTCTTTGTTGTTTAGCTTCTTTGGGAGTATAGATTTTAGTATGTTTATCCTATATTAAATGTCTAATAACTACTTATGAGTGAGTATATACCATGTTTATCTTTCTCCCTCTGGATTTCCTCACTCAAGATAATCTTTTCTAGTTCTCACCATTTGCCTGCAAGTTTCATGATTTCTTTGTTTTTAATAGCTGAGTAGAATTCCATTGTGTAAATTACCACAATTTCTATATCCATTCCTCCGACCTCAACAGAAAACCAGACTCACTAAAATTGTTAGAAGAAAAAGTTGGAAAGAGCCTGGAATTCATTGGTACAGGAGACAACTTCCTGAACAGAACACCAACAGCACAGGCTCTAGATCAATAATCAATAAATGGGACCTCATAAAACTGAAAAGCTTCTGTAAAGCAAAGGACACTGTCATCAAAACAAAACCACAGCCTAAAGATTGGGAAAGAATCTTCACCAACCCTATATCTGACGGAGGGCTTATATCCAGAATATATAAAGAACTCAAGAAGTTAAACAGCAACAAACTAAATAATCCAATTAAAAAATGGGCTACAGAGCTAAACAGAGATATCTCAATAGAGGAGTATCAAATGGCAGAGAAACACTTAAAGAAATGCTCAATGTTCTTAGTGATCAGAGAAATACAAATCAAAACAACCTTGAGATCTCACCCATCAGAATGGCTAAGATAAAAAATTCAAGTGACAACATATTCTGGGGAGGATGTGGAGAAAGGGGAACCCTCCTCCATTGCTGGTGGGAATGTAAACTTATACAACCCCTTTGGAAATCAATCTGGCACTTTCTCAGGCAATTGGGAATAGTGCTACCTCAAGATCCAGCTACACCATTCCTCGGTATATACCTGAAATATGCTCAGCTACGCAACAAGGACATTTGCTCAGACATGTTTTCTGCAGCTCTATTCATAATAGCCAGAATCTGAAAACAACATAAATACTTCTTTCTCAAAGTTTTTCTGATCAACACTGTCACTGTCCAGTTATTTGCAAGAAAGAGTATTTTAGAGTGGTAATTTGTATCTGTGCATGTCGGAAGATCTAGCTTAGGGGTTTCTACAATGTCCTAAATAAACGGATGTTACTAATAAGACGTTGGGTGTTGACTGCCATGTTGGTCCTGCAGCCTTGAGATTCCACCATTTTTACCTCACTGTGGAGTTTTTCTATATTTGTTTTCTGTGTCCTTTGAGTGTAGACTGAAAGAATCTGAGGAGAACAAACTTGGGTTGCAAAGAATTTTATGAAGTACTTGTCTATCATTTCAAATGCTAATTAGCTATAAATGATTCACCAGATTTGAAGAACATTGGCTGACAAAAGGATACTTGGGAAAATTTCTGAAAAAAAATAGATATGGGAACTTAGAGCAGGAAAAGTTATGCTCAGTAAAATAATCAGAAATTGATTCTGGCAAAGCTTGACATGGTCTTAGTGACATATAAAAGTTTACAGAAGACTGTCAAAGCACTCAATGCCTTAGGGACCTGTGGAGTACTTGGAGGAAGACTGTTCTGAGCATTTTCAGAGGCTCTGAGCACTTTTCTACGACCCTGTGCCACTATGGAAGTTGAGAGGCAGGTTAAAACTTGATCTGAACGGAACCCTATGCCACATGGCCTATTTGTGAAGTGACTGTTGTAAGTACCATAGAGGGTAGAGAGCAATTCTTCTTATGATTAATTCTCAGCAAGAAACAGTATAGCTGTGAAAGCAGCATTTAGCCTAATACTGGTAATAGTTGCTTTTCTGTTTCTATGAGAAATACCATGACCAAAAGCACATTACAGGAGGAAAGTTTATTTTGGTTTAAGGTTCCAGGGGGATTGTTGATAATGGTGGATAAGGTATGAAAGCTTGCTGATCACATTTCCATCTGCCCACAAAAACAGAGAGCATGAACTAGACTTAGGGGGTTAGGGTAAGAAAGGTTGCACTCTCTCAAAGCCTGCTCCCAGCAAAGAACTTTCTCCAGTTCTGAGGGAATAGGGGAGCGAGATACAGCTGGGATACCGAGTTAATAAAATGTAACTAAAAAGAATAAACAATAATAAAAAATTAAATTAAAAAAATAGATAACCTCCCCTGTGATGGGTTGAATAAGAATGCCCCCATTGGCTCCTGTTTGAATGCTAAGTCAGCAGAATGGTAGTACAAGGGAGGGATTAGGAGGCAGGAGGCGTGGCTTTGTTGGGGTAGCTGTGACCTTGTTGGAAGTGTATCACTGGGGTGGGCTTTGAAGTTTCAGAAACCCAGGTCCAGTGTCTTTTTCTTTTCCTGCTGCCTGTGGATCCAGATACAGAACTCTCAGCTAAGTCTCCAGCCATGTCTGCCTGCATGTTACCATGTTCCCTGCCATGATGACATTTGGAGTAAACCTTTGCAACTGTAAACAGACTTCAAGTAAATGCTTTCCTTTATAAAAATTTGCTGTGATCATGGTGTCTCTTCACAGCAATAGAACACTGACTAAGACAAAAGCCAGTATCAGGGGTGGGATATTGCTGTGACATGCTGCTTGTTGGCAGGCTATGGACTTTGAGATTGTGGATTGGAAACACATTTGAATTTATTAAGTGGGGATTAATGGGCCATGCTCCTAGAGCTGTGGAAAACAGTTGTGCTGAGAGCAATGTATATTATGATACCCTGACTCAAGAGGTATCAGAGGAGAAAAGGATTAGTAAGTGGCCTAGAGACAATTCTTGTGATATTTTGGCAAATAATGTGGCTACTTTCTGCCCTTATTAAAAAAAAAAATCTGCTTGACGCTAAACTGAAGAGTAATGGAGTTGGCAGAAGAGATTTCAAGATACCCTAGTATTGATTGTGTTGCTTGGTAGTTACTCTAACAGATCTAAAATGAAAAGGAGCCTCCTTAGCAAGTAAAACATACAAATGTACAGTTTGAGAACAAAAGAAGCAACATGACCTATAATAGAGCTAATACCTGTGCCCAAAGAGATAAAAAAAATTTTAAAAATCTGATGCTAAATGAGAAAAAGGGAGTGGTGGCATAGGACAAGACCCTACCCAAGGAAGCTTCCAGCTTCTGAAAAGGAATTAAAGAAAAGTTTAAGGTGAAAGGAAACCGTAAAACAGCTGATAAGATGTAATTGATCAAGGGGCCAAGTTCTAGCCTCAGTAAGCAGAAGAACTTGGCCACTTCAGCCACATGGTTCTGGCTTTAGAGTCAAGGATAAAGCAAAGGGGTTGTGGAATCTTTCTCTTCAGCAAAGAAAAGCCATTGAAGCCAGATGTGTTTTAGAGGTGTCTGTACATGGAGGCCGAAGGAGGCGATTGTGTGAAGCTGTAAGGTGAAGCCTATTCTTTGTTGAAGATCCCACGTTGCCAGAGATGCCAGAGTCCTGGAATATCTGACAGGGAAAATTGCAGACTGGGGTAAAAAGAGCCCAGGAGAGAGAAATGTCCTGCAGTCATCAAAGCTGAAAGAAGCTGGACATCTGAAGAGTACTTTGACATCAGACATGGAGAACAGGATTTGGAATTTGTCCTACTAATTTTCGGCCTTGCTTTGAGCCAATATTTTTTTCACTATGCTTCCTTTCCTCCCTTTTGGAGTGGTAATATATCTCCTGTGCCACTGTATGTTAGAAGTATGTGATCTTCTTTTTTTTTCTTTATTTTATAGGGTGTTACAGTTAAGAGATTGCCTTGAGTCTCGGGAGGGACTTTGAACTTTAGACTTTTAAACAGTGTTCAGAATGCTTAGACTATGTGAATTTTTGAAATGAAATGAAATCAACTTTTGCATTGTGATATGGCAATTAAGCTTATGGGAGTAAAATGTAATGGTTTGAATAAACATGACCCCCAGAGAGTCCTAAGTTTTAATGCTGAGTTATCAGGGAGTGGTACTGCATGGAAGGGATTAGGGATTACATGTGGTCTTGTTGAAGTAGGTGTGGCCTTGTTGAGGAAGTGTGTCACTAGGTGTAGTCTTTGAGGTTTCAGAAGCCCAAGCTGAGCCCAGAGGCCTGCTTCCTTCCTGCCGCCTGCAGATCTAGATGTAAACTCTAAGCCTCTTCTCCAACATCATGTCTGCCTGCATGTTGCCATGCTCCCTCCCATTATGACAGTGGACTAAACCTCTGAAACTGTAAGCAAGTCACAATTAAGTGTTTCCCTTTATAAAAGTCGATGTGGTCGCTCTGTCTCTTCACAGCAATAGCACATTGACTAAGACATTCCCCACGAGGCAACAGCAGCTGGGAGACATGTGTTCAAATACGTGAGCCCGTGGGGGACGGCTCTCATTCAACCCACCGCAGTATCAAAGTCAACGTTTCCACTATTTAACCTGACCAAACAGTCTTCAGGAAATGTTACATTTACAACATTCATGTTAAATGCAGAGTTGGAATTTAGGGAGATGACATGATTTGCCTCTCCCCATTTTGTTTCAATTGATTTTGGCAGATGTGTTTTTTTATTGCAACATCACATATTGAAAGTTATTTTGTAGACCTTAAAGACGTGTCTTTTTTAATGGTGTGATGGCCATCAACTTACTTTGCTTAAATTTAAATTTATTTTTTATAGTTTATTCACTGTACATCCCGATTTTAGCCTCCTCCCTCATCTCCTCCTGGTTCTTCCTCCCTCCCGCTTCCTCCCTCTTCCCCTTCCCTATTTCTCAGAAAGGGGGAACCCTCCTTCCCCACCATCTGACACCAGCCTATCAAGTCTCATTAGGACTGCTTGCTGCTGCTTCTTCTGTGGAATAGTAATACCCCCTTCCCCCACCAGGGGGGAGTGATCAAAGAGCAGGCAACAGAGTCCATCAGCGACAACGACAGCCCCTGCTCCCCTTACTAGGGAACCCTCATGGAGACTGAGCTGCCCATGGGCTACATCTCAGCGGAGTTCTTTGTCTTCTTCATGCAGGGTCCTTGTTTGGTGTATCAGTCTCTGCAGGCCCTCATGGGCCCAGATTTTTCACCCTGTTGGTCTTCTTTATGGAGCGCCTGTCTGCTCTGGGTACTTCTATTCCCCACTCTTTTCTAAGACTGCCTGCACTTTGCACTAAATTTGGCTGTGAGTGTTAGCATCTGCTTCAATCCCATGCTTGGTGGAGTCTTTTCATAGGACCATTCTGGTAAGCTTCATCCTGTTCAGCCATTAACTTTCTGTAAATCTGACTGGGTTTGTAACTTTAAGAGCGTAAATTCGCTATGATGCTGAAGTGATTGCTGTCATGTCTTGTAGCCCTGATGAGGAGGGCTTCTGGTTTTAATATGTACTGCTGTGAGTATTTTAATATTGACTTGTACCATGTGTAACTGGCCCGTGTAATGATTAGAATAAGCACAGCTTGATCATGGCTACGATAAAAACCAAGGATAAATTATTCAATTAATTAGAGCTAATCCAAATTAGCATCTTTAATTATAAGTTGTTAATTTTTCCTACAGTCTGTTAGATCACCAATGCTATCGTAACTGAGCGCTGTCTATAGTAAGTCACCAATGCTATCGTAACTGAGCGCTGTCTATAGGCTACATAGACAGCGTACATCAAGTTTTGATGTACAATAGAACCATCCATTTATACTTTTAGGGTTTTTTTTTCCTAAAGATTTTTAAATTTTATTGTTTGAAGATTTTATATATAAGCACCTTATCTACATAATTCTCACCCCTCCTTTTCAGTTTTAACTCCTCTGATGTCTCTTATCCTTGAATTTAGGATTTATTATTTAATTATTATTGTTCCAAACATGTATTTGTGTGTGTGTGTATGTGTGTGTGTGTCTTTGCATATGTGTACAACCTACTGAGTCCACTCAGTGTTTTTAATATGCACTCATGTCCAGGGCTGACTCTTTGGGATTAGACGGTGGGAACTCCTCCCTGGAGGAGACCTTTTCTCTCTTTCTCAGCAGCCATTGACAACCTGTAGTTCTTCACCTAGGAGCAGGGCCTTATTGAAGTTCCCCCGTCCACGTTTTCATGTCATGTGGGTATTGTTATCATGCTAATTGTGTTCAGACAACTGTATTGTGGACAGTTCCTGGGTGTATTTCTCCCTGTCCTGTCCAGAGAATGCTATGAGGCACCAGACTTCTGGTTCTCCAGCTCTTAGAATCGTTCTGCATTCATCAACAGTTTTTCTTGGGCCTTGGTATGGGAATTAGCTTGTAGATGTACTTGCCAACGTTGGGCTTCCCATGCTCACTAATTGTAGTCATTTTGACCAGTTGTGAATTTTTGTAATAGTCTGAATCTGTCACAAAAATGGCATTCTTTGGTGAAAGATGAGAACTGCACTCATCTCTGAGTAGAAGGCTGAACATTTGTAATGCAGTTAGAGATTTGATTAGGCAAGTGGATGGCAATAGTAGGTTCTCCTCTAGGGCCTGGGAACTTTACAGCCCAGGGGAGTTGCTAGGTTTACAGTATTAGGCATAAATTTGCCTCCATGGAGCTGGTCTTAAGTCAGATTAGAATATATTTGTTACTCACAAGATAGAAGTGCCATTACTGAGCCACAGGGAATGTCTTGCCAGCCATTATGCAGTTTTACAGGCTTTAACTGAGTAGGACTACTGACATTTTAGATAACATTTCAAATAGAATCAGAAATTTCCTATAGAAATTTAGGCTTACTGTAAATAAAAATGTATTATATAACTCACTTAGCCAAGTTTCAGATAGTGATAACCAGAATTTTTTCTGTATACAGGAAGTCTTTGAATCAGCTTCCTTTTAGAATCATTTTTGAATGGCTGTTTTTTAAGCTCTTTTTTCTTTTTATTGATTGATTGATTATTACAATTTATTCACTTTGTATCCCAGTTGTAGCCCTCTCGTTATCCCCTCCCAATCCCCAATCCCCCTCCCTCCCTCCCTCTTCTCCTCCCATGCCCCTCCCTCAGTCTACTGATGGGGAGGTCTTCCTCCCCTTACCCCTGACCCTAGCCTATCAGGTCTCATCAGGACTGGCTGCATTGTCTTTCACACTTCCCCCAGGGGGAGGTGATCAAAAAACCAGCCACTGAGTTCATGTCAGACACAGCCTCTGCTCCCCTTACTAGGGTATGCACTTGGAGACTGAGCTGCCATGGGCTACATCTGTGCAGGGGTTCTAGGTTATCTCCATGCATGGTCCTTGGTTGGAGTATCAGTCTCAGAAAATACCCTGGGCCCAGATTTTTTTGGTTCTATTAGTCTCCTTGAGGAGCTCCTGTCCCCTCCAGGTCTTTCTATCTCTCCCTTTTTTCATATATATGATTTTATTATAAATGTTAGGTATAGTTCTTAGGCTGTTTCCCCTCATGCTTTTCTGTACTGATGGAGAGAGAAAATGTGGTACCTTAATATTGAAACATGTCAGAGCGATAGACATTTGTACATAATTGTGCTAGAGATGAAAGAGAATAAATGAAGTATGTCTAGAAGTCTTCCTAAATTTGCATTTTATATGGGCTTAGATTATTTTTGGTATATAACCCCCTTTATCTACTGATGCCAGTTTCCAAGATCCCCAGTGTTTTCTAGAAACAAGGGAAAGACAAACTGAATTACCTGCCCTATGTTTATTCCTGCAAATATATACATGCATATTCTGGTGAGGTTTGCTTTGTAAATCAGGTATAGTAAATGGCTATCAACAAGTAGCATTCAAATAGAATGGATATAACACAATTGTAATGCATTTGCCAGCATCCCTACTTGCCTTTCAGAGGTGTTATTTGGAAAATGATGGTGATTTAAATGTGAATACTTATGTGGTAATAGCTGTTTTGACAACCATGGTGGCTGTCAAGTGGCTAACAGGAATGGATCAGGGTCATGCTGTAAGTGCTGGACAAAAGGAAGGCTTAGGTGGTATGGAGGGGAGATAGCATGAGATTTTTGTCAGACTATTTGAAACAGCAGGCAAATTAACACTTGTGCGACAATTATTTCTAGAATTTTTCTTAAACTCCTCTTAGACCATTGTTAGCTATGTGGGTAACTGAAACCACGTACCGTGACATTTGTGAATTAGGGGACTTTCTTGAAAGAAGGAGAATGTCGGGTCAGAATTTATCAGAACTGCTCAACTCAGTGAAGTCGCTCCGGAATCTCAATGCAAACGGTTGCTTGTTTCAATTACGCTGTGACTCTACACACCACAAGTCAGGCTTTATGGGTGGGAGCTAGGACTGCGAGCTGCACTGACGTGGCCGCCATGGTTTTCTGCCAGAAACAAGTCGAGGAGAAACATAATTCAAACCATTCCACCAAGGAAGAAACACACAGGGGTGGGAGGCTATTTCATAACCTCGTACACTTATATTTCGCTTGACGATGTGTCATTTTAAATCTTGCATAAATGTTTCCCAACGACGTTGCTGTAGTTTCTGGTTACTTGCTTAGGCATCACTTGGTAGCTGCGTCTGTTCTGCACCCGCTCATTGAGTACTCCGTTCATACTAGTCTTCCCAGCTACAAACCTCGTACTTTCCCTCTCAGCCCCACTTCAATTACCCTCTCTGTTTCTCGCATCTTTCTACATTTAAGCTGTCAGAACATTAGCAATTGTTATATTTTGTGTATTCTAACAGCATCTCAGCTTCGCCCTTCCAGTGTTTTTCCACGTCACCTTTTCTACTGGTCTAATACTAATCTCAGCCTACTTTCACATACTCTCAATCTTGTTAACTTATACCTTGCTTCACCATACTACCCTTCTCCCTTTATCTTTCTTTTTTTTAATTTTTTTTTCTTTTTCCATTATTATCATTTATTACAATTTATTTAATTTGTATCCCAGCTTGGCCTCCTCTCATCTTCTCTTAATCCCACCCTCCCTCCTTCTTCTCCCTCTATGCCCCTCCCCTAGTCCAATGATAGGGGAGGTCCTCCTCCCCTTCTATTTGATTCTAGCCTACCAGGTCTCATCAGGACTGGTTGCATTGTCTTCCTCTGTGGCCTGGCAAGGCTGCACTCCCTAGGAGGAGGTGATCAGAGAGCCAGGCACTGAGTTCATACCAGAGAAAGTCCCTGCTCCCCTTACTAGGTCATCCACTTGGAGACTGAGCCTATAGGCTACATCTGAGCCAGGGTCGTAGGTCTTCTCCATGCATTATTGTCCTTGGTTGGAGTATCAGTTTCTGTAGGGCCCCCAGGGCTCAGTTTTTTGTTCTTTTGTTTTGTTTTTGTTTTTTGGCTCTCTTGGTCTCCTTTTGGAGCTCCTGTCCCTTCCAGGTCTTTCTATCTAACCCTTCTTTCCTAAGATTCCCTGCACTCTGCCCAAAGTTTGGCTATGAGTCTCAGCCTCTGCTTTGATACCTCAATCAGTAGTCTTTCAGAGGCCATCTGTGGTAGGCTCCTGTCCTGTTCCCTGTCTTCTCCTGCTTCCAATGTCTATTGCATTTGGCCTTCTGAATGAGGATTGAGCATCTTCTCTAGGGTCTTCCTTCAGTATGTTTATCCTATATTATATGTCTAATATCCACTTATGTGTGAGTATGTACCAAGTGTATCTACTTCTGGGTTATCTCACTCAGGATGATCTTTTCTAGATCCTACCATTTGCCTGCAAATTTCATGATATCCTTGTTTTTAAATAGCTGAGTAGTATTCCATTGTGCCACAATTTCTGTATCCATTCCTCCATTGAGGGACTCTAAATCATTTCCAGCTTCTGACTATTATGAATAGAGCTGCCACAAACATGGTTGAGCAAATGTCCTTGTTGTATAGTTGAGCATATTTTGTATAGATGCCTAGGAGCGGTATCCTTTATCTTTCAATGGTTGTTTAAGGGGCTGCTGTATTTAGCTGACTATTAGAATATTTTCATAGCATATCTATCTGATAGTCATGGTTGCTTCTTAAATTAATGTACTTCTCTTAGAGTAATGTAGGGTTCTACACTTGTTGTACACCCATGGTTTGAGTTATTTAGGTTATAAGACCTAGGTCTACTTGAATGTTGCAGATTCTGCAAGCTGAAAATACAGACTGAAATTAGTTCAATTAATAGAATAAACCAAAATGTACAAGATCTCATGCAGAAATATAAGAACTAAAAAACGAAAAAAAAAACAAGGCAATGTGATTCTTTCAAAAATAAAATTTCCTCACAACTTGATTCCATCGAGAGTGAATAGGTGAAATTGCAGGCAAAGACTTCAAAGGAAGAACTGAAAAGAATATTTAATAACATCAAAGAGGATACAAATAGGGTGATTGAATTAAAAGAGATTACAATGAGGTAATCTCTGTGGTCAAGACAAACTACCTGAAATCAGTCCCTGGAGCCCACAGTGGAAAGCAAGGCTCCATGTGTGCACACTGTTGTCTGAACTCTTGTGAACACCAGAGCATGTACCTCCCCACCCAAAAACCCAATAGATCAGACCACATGGTAAACAGAATCTTGAGGAAAAAAAGACCAGATAAACAAGTGACAAAATACAGATGTTGACAAAATAGGGTATGGAAAGAAAACAACATATGAGATCTATAAGACTTCATTGAAGGACCAAAGTTCATGAAGCTAAAAGACAATCTTTGGGTGAAAGGCATAAATAACATCTTCACTAAAATTATGGTTTCAGCGTCCTCAGTAGAAGGAAATAGATAACTTTCTAGTTTAAGGAGGGGTTTAGAAAACTGGACAGAAAAGACAAGAGAGATAAAAAAAGAACCACCCACGTCACATTATGGTTAAGAGAACAAAAGAAAATATGTGAAGTCGCAAGAGAGATGAATCAAGACACATGTAAAGGCAAATCACTGAGAATCAGAACAGAATTTTCAGCAGAAACCACAGAATCTGAGAACTTATGGGATGGTATATTTCAAACTCTTGAAGACAATTAACTATAAGCCGTTCATTCAGCAACCTTCTATCATAAGTGAAGTAGAAAATCTGACAACAAAAACAAAGAAAGAAAATTTTGACCATTAAGTCAGCACTCCAGGAAAAACTTAAAAGAATCCTTCCAACTGACTAGAAAGATACACACATCTGTGATTCTAAATGAAACAAAAACCAAACAGTGGTTAATGTAGAAAACAATAAATAGGAAAATACGAAACAATGCAGAAAATATCAAAATGAAAAGAATGTGTACACTCTGCAAAAATAACCTTGGATCTTAATGGTCTCAACTCTGTAATCAAAATCCTGAAGTAGAGGATTAGTTTAAAGAGAAAGATCCATTTGTATGTTGCCTACAAAGAGGGCATCTCACCTTAAATGAGATGCTACATCAGAAGGAAAGAATAGAAAACAGGGTTTCTGAGCAAACAGAACTGGAAAGCAGGCAGCTGCCACAGTTCTAATATAACAAATTAGAATTCAAATGAAAACTAGCTTTAATGTTCACAGTGCACTGGTGAGCAATCAATGAAGAGGATGTCAATACTTACACCAAACACTAGAACAATCATTTTCTGTTACTAGATAAAAACAGTGAATCCCACACTAAAATACATAGAGGTTTCAGTGCCTCGCTGTAGCCAACAGGACATCTTTCTAAGAAAAAGAAAAAAGCAGAGAAACCTCTTAGTTGAATCACATGGTAGATTAGACATTCCTAACAGACATGTATTCAACATTGAATCCAAACACTGCAGAAGACACAGTCTCCTGATCTGACCAGGGCACTTTGTCTAAAACACATCATATGTTAACTCACAAATCTAATTTTACAATTGAGAAATACAGAACAAATAGCAGAACACGCATAATTTTATGGAATTATATGTAACACAATTTAATAATCAATGGCTCATTGAATAAAGAAGAAATGAAAAAGTAACCATAGACTCTAATGAGACTGAAGATACAACTTGCCAATGAGATCAATGAAAACTATCCTATGAGAGAAGCTTAGTTATAATAGCCTACTATAACAACAATAACCTCAACTAAATTTATGAATTGAAATGCCTAGAGCCTTTGAAAATGAGAACTAGCAAAACCCCAATCAATAGATGTAAATGTTATCTTTATTTCCTCAGATGACTAGGTGAGATGAGGGCTGTTTCCAAGCTTTTCTAGATCTTTCTTAACTCTCACTGGCTGGTTCAACTCAGCTGTTCTGGCCTAAACTCCTCTTCAAGCTGACTGATTCAAATTGGCTTCTCTTGGCTTCTGACTGAATTGCCCTGCCTGGCGTTAAACTAATTCTGGTAATATGTTTTAATCTCTGGCTTCCTCCAATTCTCTAGCTCATTCTGTCTTTACCTGTATCTAGCTTGTTCTTTCTGCAACTTGTTTCCATAAAACTGTCCCAGTCAGAAAGTCTTGGTACAAACAAACCTCTCTCTCCCGGCACTGCTCTTAAGCAGCCTCACTTTCCTGTGCTGTTCTCATGAGAGTTGATCATATCATATCTCTGACTCATTCTGTGAAATCTTTCTCTGATTAGTCAGTTTTCTGCTCCTCAGTTAGATGTCATTTCAAACCTGGATGCTTCTTTATATAAACTAACCTTACCTTTATAATTTGGGATTAAAGGAATATACTAAGGGCATGTCTATATTCTAGCCACATCCCACTGTAATCCAGAGCATGTCTGCATTCCAGCCAGATGGCATAGAACCAGAAGGTCTTTGGATGTGATTTCTTGCCAGAGCAGCCATGCTGCTGTATTAAAAATCCTCTACAAATATATGGAAAGAAATAATAATCAGAGAAGAAATGAGTGAAATTGAAATGAAAATAAAACAAAAAGAATAATGAAACAAACTTGGTTTTGACATGGTAAATAGGGCTAGTGAGCAGCAAGTAAAGTATATATATATGTGTGTATGTGTGTTTATTATGTATATTATATATATAACAAAATTGATGAACCTGAGCCAAACTTCCCACACAAAAAAAGGGAGATCCTAATTCACAATTGGAAATGAAACGGGAGATATCACAACAGGTTACAATGAAATTCAGAAAATCATTTGGAAATGAATGAATATTTTGGGTTCAGATAAATTGGAAAACATGATAGAAATGGATGTATTTCTAGACACAAATATCCTACAATAATTAAGCCTAGATTATGTTAAAAACTTTAGCAGACTTGCAGCCGTACCTGCAACTGCTATAAACCTGATAAACACATATCCCAACTAAAGTTGTCCAGGACCAGATGGATTTACTGCTGCATCTAGCACACATCTAAAACCAATACAATGTGTTGAAGACTATTCTATGAAGCAGTGATGGACAGGCTGGCACCAAGCTTCCTAGAGAGCTAGCACTGACCTCATAGCATAACTGGATAAAGACACAGAACCAAATGGTCGTACCATACGACTAGTGAACACGGACATTACAGTGTTCTATAAAAATTGGAAAAACAAATTCAAGAACACATGAAAAACGACTTACCGTGATGAAGATGGCGTCATCCCAGGGATGCAAGAATGCTTCAGTATGTTTAAACAGGCGTGTTCAAGCGGATGCCTAACAGAGATGGACTCAAGAACTGAAGCCACATGATCATCTCAATCTATGCTTTTGGCACACTCTGCTATTGCTTTTTGTAGGTAGAAATAGAATCTGTCTCAACAAAATGACAACTACATATGGAAAACTTATAGACAACAGTGTTCTAAATGAAAAAACCTGAGAACCTGTTCCTTAAAATCAGGGACAAATCAAGAGTGCTCACTGTCCATGCTCTTATACAAATAGTATTTTGTCTAAACTAGGGAGAGAGATGGAAATCAAAAGAGCATAAATAGGAAACGAAGAATGGAAAGTGTCAGCATTTTTAGGTGATATAATTCCACATGTAAGCAACTGTAAAGATTCTAATCTGAAAACAGTTAAATCTGATAAGTATTCTCAACAAGCTGGCAAGATACAGGACTAATATGTATAATATATAGCTTTCCTATAGCTCAAGAAAAAAAAATACCAAAACAGTCACACTCACAATTGCTTCAAAATTATAACCTCAAGTAAACTTAACTATGGAAATAAGAGGCCTCTACAATGATAGTTTTAAATATGGAAGAAATTTTTAAAAGACAGTAAATATGGAAAGACTTCCCATGTTTATAGATCAGAAGAATACTGCAAAAATGGATACACTCCCCAAAGCATACCCAGATCCTGCACAATCCCCCCCAAAATTCAAATCATCATGGAAATTAAAAACAACCTTAATATCCTATGGTAGCATGAAACAATAACAAACAAAAACAGAAAAACAAAACAAAAAACTCAGGCAAACCACTCCTGTGTGATAACAAAACAAAACAAAAAATGCCGATTCTGGAGATACCACCTTACATTATGTAAGTTAGAGAACCAGACAGGCAACAGACTGAATATCATGGTGCTTCCTGAACAGACCGGTTGATCAGTGGCCTGGAATGAAGCAGAAGACTCAGATACAAACTGACAAACTGACAGTCATCTTTGGCAAAGGATGTAAGGTAAAAGGGCGCCTCAGCCAAGCAGTGGTAGATGACTTTCATCCTAGCAGAAGGGAGGCAGAAGCAGGCAGATCTAAGTTCAAGGCCTGGTTTACTGGTTTAATAGAGAGTTCGAGGATAGCCAGAGTTATATAGAATGTTCGTCTCTTAAGAAATGAAAAAAAAATAATAAACCATATTTCTCAGCAAAGGGTGGTGGGAAAAGTGGGAACTTGGATGTTCATTTGTAGAAGAGTGAAGCCATATCTTTAATTTCACATGAAAGTCACATCTAAGTGGGTGAAAGACTTAGATGCCAGACTTGAAAACCAGAAACTCCTAAAGGCTGGCACACATAACACACTTTGGGTTGTAGGGAATAGGCAAAACTTTCTACGAAGAATCACATTTGGAAAAGCAGTTGTTACAGAAATGAATGTGGACATAAAGAGACTATCATAATTGCTAGTTCACCCACTATGGAAATCAGTATGGTGGTTCTTCTAACTAAAAATGGCTCTGGGGTATGAGCTGTGTTGTTGCTGGCTGTTTAACTAAAGGACCCCAAGTCAAAACAACACAAAGATATTTATATATCAGTGTTTATTGCAGTATTATGCACAGTAGCTAATTTATAGCACCAACATAGGCGTCAATCAACAGAGGAATATATAAACAAATTGTAGCACACACACACATGAAATGTTTTTCTGCCATGAAAAAGAATGATGTTACATCATTTGCAAGAAAGTAGATACAAGTAGAGATTATCAGCTTAAGTGAATTAAGTCAGCTTCAGAAAGATAAATATTTGTTTTCTGTTGTAAATCATAAAATTTTAAAAGATAAGTAAAATCATGTATAAGACATGAAAATAGATGCAAAACTGCCTAATGAAACAAAGGGGATTGGTCACAGGAGGGGTGGATGTAGGGAGGGGATGATGGTTTGGTGGGGCTTATTCTCAAAGTTAGTATATTCTCACATAAAAATATTATCGTGGGCTATTATGCCACACATGATGAGTATATGACAATTTAAAGAGATTGTTTAATAAAATATTAGTCTTTCTAAGGTAAAAAAAAAATAGGAGTTCTGAAAACCATCCAATGTGTGGGGCTGGGTGAGTATCAACTGGAAAGCAATTGCCTTCTGGGTACTTGGGTTTAATCCCCAGTGTCATAGAAAGAAGAAAACTATTAACCAGCATCTAGCCTATGTGATACTTACTGTGTGCCTGTATCACACTACCTCACAGTATCCCATAAAATATGTATAATTTTTTCTATCAGTTTTATAGAGCTTCCGCATTGGTGACAATTTTAGAAAAGTGAATTCTTCAAAGAATTTCAGGAGCTGAACGAAAGCTCAGTGGTGAAGGGCTTGCATGCTGGAGGGCTTGCATGCAATGTGTAAGCACTTGGATTTTGTTCACAGCACCAAAAGGAAAAAAAAAAAAAACCAAAAAACTAACCACCCAACCATACAAAAAAACCTGCCAAAGCAAAATTAAAAAGAAGAAGAAAACTTAAAGGCAATTCAGAGCTACTTTTGGCAATTCAATGCTGTAGCAAAGCTAGTCCGCTTAGCATTTTTATACTAGCCTAGATCACCTGCCCAGGCTGTTACCACACAGTGGGCTGGCCCCTCCATCATTAGTCGTTAATTAAGAAAATGATGGACAGACCTGCCTACCACCGAGTCACATGGAGACATTTTCTCAAATGAGTTTTCTTCCTCCAAGTTTTCTTCCTAGCTTGAGTTGAGCTGACATGAGAAGAGCCAGCCCTGTAGTCACGTGAGACACGAGAGCAGATTAACACGAGCACCTGTGTGGACATCAGGATGTGCCAAGACATTTTCTGCATGACTCAGGGGATGAGATGAACCCCCATGGCCATTTCCTAGCTAATGACCCTAGTCTCTTTGCATGATGCACGTTAGCTTGATGAGTCTGAAGGATGGTAGCTATGTGTGCGGGTCAGTGGATGAAGGCATTTGTCTCCAAGATCCACACAGGGGAAAAGGGCAGACATTTGGGGAAAGTACATTTTAAAGATTAATAAATAAAATTGAAGCATCATTTTCAAATGCTTAGAAAATAAATAATAAAACTAGGAAAGAGAAAGTGATTTCCCTCTGATATTAATACATTCCCCTGCAACTTGTAAATATATATTTTTCATAGTTCTAAACACAATTCATTCTTCGTACATATGACATTTACCCACACATGCTTTTTCTTAACCAGTGTAACAGAGTTGATTTCCACACAGTCTTGTGTTTTAAGGTCCTGGAGAAATAGCTGAGCCTCCCGGTGTGAAGATAAAGTAGGTTGATAAGGAATGAGAGTTCAGTAAACTGAAACACTCTGGATTATCCTTTTTTCCTAATGTGGAAGTTTATAGATTTGTCCTTAATTGAGCAATTCATCTTACAAACACTTGGAAAATGGTGGCATCTACAAGACATTACTGATCAAGCTATTTGCCCATTTGTGTCTATTGGTTTCTCACTGAGCCAGGGCTTGTACCTGTCATTTTATGAGTCACTCTGTGAAGAAGGCAGAGGTAAGACAACTGAAGCACTATTCGACAGAAGCCTTAGCCTAAACCAATCCAATCTTACTGTTTTTAAAGATTAATAATGGTTTGTTAACTGAACATCCTGGCAGGTGTGAGGGGCATGGGCTGAGATCAGGGCCTTCTACCAGCCATTAATGCTTGACTGGGGCATTGAACAAGTGAGACTGTTGAACAATAGCAAGCCGGGCATCACAGGCAACATGGTACTCAACACACTCTCCTTGATGGAAAGTGTGTGCAGACAGAAGAGGACAGGATGGGAAGGTATTTGTCAGCATAGGAATAAGACCTATAACAGAAGCCTGTGGGTTCTGGCAGGGTCTGCTGAGGAGGCAGCACGGCCCTGCGGGAAACAACACTAAGAAAAGCACTCAACCCCACTCACTTTGGCTATCTTGCTGACAGAAGGCATCGCATAGGCAGACTTCATACATGTCAGGAACAATCTGCCAGGCCCAGTTTAAAATTGACCCTCTGGATTTCTCTCCACATGCCTACCTATTACTTATTGAGATGTTCTAAGGGGCTGGCCTCTAGAGGAAGCGCCGAGAAAAGAAGCAATGATGAGGGATTAAGCAGAATGCAGCAGAAGCCTTAGATTAACTCAGCAAACTTGACCTGTCAATCAACTCTGTACTCATTATTTTTTTTAAAGATTAATAATGGTCTGTTAACTGAGCCTGCTGGCAGGTGTGAGGGCCATCGGATGGGATCGTGGGCCTTCTACACCAGTTGACGCCCGATTGACCCATTTCAGGAGGCACTGTGGAGGATCAGAAAGTTGAGTCTGTGTGGATGCTGATGATAGTTGCATCTATATTTAAAGCCGGATGTCACTGGGAGCTCTCTTGGTTTTTTCAGACTGTCTGCTGGCTCGGATGAGCTGCAACTTCTTGCAATTGAATGTCAATAAGACCAAAGCAATTTTGGTTGATTCACAGTGCCAGCTTAAGCATATTCACTTGCACCGATTACATTTGACAGATAGTTACCTTCCAGTGAACTTTGTGGGAGCAGCTTGGGCGTGCTCCTGACAGTGAGCTAGGGTTGATGCCTAATGTTTATTTCATATCCTGTTTTTCCTTCCCTAATACTGCGTGTGTGAATCATATTTAAATATATTCTCAGCTGATGTTCTCGTCAGTCCACGTGCTGTCTCAGGACAGAATGGTGTAATGATTCCTTTCTACTATTTTAATAAATTTGTGGGTGTGTGCACACTGTGGTTTTAATTTCATTAAACACATTGCATACAGACTAGTTTTCAGAAAATGTAGTGAAGATTTGTCACATTGCACAGAAGAAAATGCTCAAACTGCTTGGAGAGAAGTCAGATTCTAATAAACTTACTCTTTCGAATTTGGTATGTAATTATGAATACAAGGCAATAAATCCTCACTTATTTTCTATTATCATCATTCCTTTACCCTTTTTATCAACCATTTAACGTTGCCACGTAGCCTTTAAATATTTACATCTAGAATTCTCCATTTCAAGACTGCTTTGTCATTTAAGATGGCTGTAATTTAAATCACACATTTCAAAACATCTTGACTGAAGTGTTGAATGCACATCCCAGGACATTATAAGACTTTGTAAAACAGTATCATTTCTAAATATTAAATCGAGTAATAACTGAGAGTCATGGGCTTGTGCTGAGAAAGGCATATGGTAATGCTGTGAGTCCACTCATTACAGCATTATGCCTCAACTCTTAGGCTTCCTTAAACTCAAAGCTGCTGACCGGGAAGCTTCAGGGAAGCATAGATCTCATAATCTAAGCCTAATCTCCTCCTCTCTACAAATAAGGCTGCAAATCCCCTGAACCCCTTTCTCTGACTGGCTGAGTGGCAGCAGCATTTGCCTCAACACTATGATTTTAAAGCAAACACATTTTGCTCACAGATTTCAATCTATTTTGGAACCTACGGTTTAAGACATCAAACAATTCTGGTGATGTGGTTAGACCTTTCACAGAGGGGAAGACTTAAGCTCAAGTAGGGAAAAGAGTTTTCAAAATTACTTCCTCTGCATTTCCTGGCATTCCGTGTCTTATTCTTTTAAAACTGACAGTTTTAAAATTTTTGTTTCTCTTTTACTGACAGCAACTAAACGCACTGACAGGTAAGAAGCGAGAGTAAATGCAAGTTGTTATTATTTTGTCCGCTGCTCCCTTGGCGTGGGGAGGAGTGCTGCTACATCACACAGGCTACGTCGCTTGCGGCGGCTCTGGAAGCACAGGGCAGCTGAGCCATGTGAGTGTCTGAGGTAGGACAGAGGGGTCTTTGATACATCATCGGCTCTTCACTAGGCATGGTTGGAGTCTAGAGCAGAGTAAATAATCTAACTCTGCATATTTACTTCCTGTAGCATTCGCTGCAAATCTTTTCAGCATGTAAATTTCTTTTAGAAGTTAATGGCTATTGTGTAAGTGGAGAAAAGAAGGAAAGCAGGTTAAGAAGTTAATGAATATGAGATTAAGAATTTACTTTAATGAAATACAAGATGCAAGATTAAAAGTTAAAATCTATTTTATTATAATTAGAAAAATCTTGTGTAGTAAGTTTATCCCTTGCAGAAAAGCTTTGTAAGTAATTAAGTGCACGGAGAACTGCATTCTCTTGACAGAAGTGTGCTGGAGCAGCGAGGGCCAACAAGCATTTTAATCATAGAAGGGCTAATTCGTTCTTTTGAAAACAGTTAGAGGCTGGGAGATGGCTCAGTTGGCAAAGTGCCTGCCATAGAAATATGGGTTTGGATCACCAGCACACATATAAAAAGCCAGGCATGATGTCGTGTGACTGTAACCCCAGCTCTGGGAGATGGAGGCACAATCGCTGGAGCTCATAAGCCAGCTCATCTTGTGGAGTCACTGAGCTCTAGGCTCACTGTGAACAGTCCTGTCTCAAAACATAAGCTAAAGTGGAGACCGACCAAGGAGGAGACACCCAACATCAAATTTTAGCCTCCGCATACATGTGCACAAGTATACACACCACATACACACATGTAAACATAGATAAAACACACAGGAAAGAGAAAACATAAAAATGAGCTGTCATTTCTATACATTGTAAATAACAACTGAACTTCAAAATACAAGCAGATAAAAAGGGACTAATATTTATTGTTTCAATGTCATTTAAAAACAGCTTTGATACCAACATTACTGTGTTACATAGAAATCAATCAAGCAGGAATCCTTAGGTTTTATGTGTTACTGTGTTACACACACACACACACACACACACACACACACACACTCAAACACACAACCATGCCATTATAAACTACCCAATTTCTATTAAGACTTTCTCTCTCACTTTCTCTCTCTCTCTCTCTCTCTCTCTCTCTCTCTCTTGGTTTCTCTAAGAAACCAAGGCCCATCCTTTCTGCTCTCTGGTCCCTGTTAGTTGTGTCGCACTGTATTGACCACTGCTTTTGATGCTCTTATTCTTACGCTGTGAAGATGATACTAGGACACACATATGCACGGTATCTATATGTATATACATCCAATTAGGATATCTATATGCCCAATTAGCATTAACACTGATTTGCCTTTTTAGTAAGGTTTCCATACACTTGAAGTCACTTTATGAATTCCTGTAGGGAGACAATGGAAAACCTGCCAAGTCACAAGAGTCAAGAATTCCTCACAGAAAAAGGCAATCTGAGTTTCCCTGGCAGAAACTTCAGCAGGTGTTATGGGCTCTTAAAGTCTCTCTCTAGTGAGTTCTCTTGCTTCTCCTGTGGCATTCTTTGACACCTAGTCCCCACACCTGCTAACACAGCATTTTCCTTTTGGTGTGACTGAGAGCGGTTCCTTCACAGAACTCTAATGAGGCAGCTCCTATACACGATACATCATCCTCTTAGACTAACACCATCTGGAATCCCTTTGTGTTCTATATTTGCAAAGTCATGAACTTTGTATGTACATATGAGTGGTGTATTCACATCTGTGTGCGAGTGCGCTCAGGTGTGGAGGCCAGAGGAGCAGCTTGTGCATCCTTGCCTGTCACTCTCCGCCTCATTCACTTGACATGTGGTCTCTCGTGGAAGCTAGAGCTAGACTGGCAGCCAGCAAACCCCCGAGATTCTGGTCCCCAGTCTCTACCTCTCACAGTACTGGAGTTACAGACTCACACTGACCACACCCAGATCTTTACAGGACTTCTGTCCAAAATCATGACATTCTTATACACTATTAGTAGACAAACAGCAAGGTTGTCTGTTAGTAGCGACAAGAAGGCAACATAAATGCTTGGTGTGTCTCCAGGAAAGAGAAAACTCCTTAGGCAAAGACTTCAAGCATGGCTCTAGGTCAGGAGCTCTCAACTTTCCTAATGCTCTGACCCTTTAATACAGCTCCTCATGTTGTGGGGACCCCAACCATGAAATTATTTTTATTGCCACTTCATAACTTTAATTTCCTCCTCTTATGAATCATAATATAAATATCTGATAGGCAGAATATCTCATGTGCAACCCCTGTGAAAGGGTCACTCAACCCCTGAAAGGGTCAAAACCTTCAGGTAGAATATTGAAGCAACCTCAGTTTACAGAAAAATTATTAGTGCCTTGGCAAGGTCTTGTTCAGTTTTCCTCCCATTTTTCAGACCTTTGGATCCCTCTGCATTCTATGAAAATTGACTTTGTTTTATTAAAGACAAAAATAATAAGAACTATATTCCATTTATGAAAGTTTGTCTTCACTTTACAGAGCCGAGTAACTGAGTAATTCATGGCAGGACGTAGTCAAGTCTTCCCCCCCCCCCCGACATTGTCTGTTGTTCAGGAGAAAGTGAGTTAAGTATGGCACAAGCTTGGTTCTCAGAAGGTCTGAGCAAAAGAGAAAAGATCAAAAGAGCCTGATGCTGCTCACCTGGGTATTTTGTAACACCCCCCCCCTCTACACACACACAGTATCAGAGCTAGGCGCAAGAAAGGAGGAACACACAGCAGAAATCTCTCCTCAAGTTAAATGTTAGGTTCCTCATGTCTGTCTCTGGTGGAATAGGGCATTAAAGACCTAGCGGCTCATGTTCGAATATAGCTCTAAACCTTCGTGTCTAAGGATCTGTAAAGGGTACTGAGTAATTGATTGATCTGTTTGCTGACTGAAGTCTCCATACTGTGAGTATCTCTCTCATTACTTTGAAAGCCTGTCTCATCTGGAGACTATATGTTCTATTAAAAGTATCTTATAAACTGAGCTTTTATGCCTACTAATTAGAAAATATTTCACCTCTGAAGAAACTTCCCTAGCTTCACCAATACTGGTCTTGCACATTCTCCCTTGTAAGGAATCATTTGTGAGTAACAAAAACAGCCAAATTCTCAGGGTTGAGGAGATAACCTGGCAGTAAGGTTCTTTGCCCTGCAAATGTGAGTTCCAAAAAGCTGGGCTTTTCGGTGATGAGCACTTACAACCCCAACGCTGGGGGCTTGGAGAAGGTGGGTCACATGGTACACTGGCCATGTAGCCTGGCTGAAACTGTGGAGGGCAGAGGACACCCTCAGTATGGCTCATGAGGAGCACTCTGCAGATGCGATGAACATTTCAGATTCAACCCATAAAGTTTCTCTATGTAAGCAACTCTTGGTCAGTGTGATATCTGAATGGGTTGTGAGTTTAATCATTTTGAGGAATGTCTAGGAGGTAGGCCCTCATTAAAGAAGGCAGACACTGGTAGGAGATACCCTGGTGGGCCTCTTTCACCTCAGTTCCTACAGTGCTCTGCTCTGCTTTCTGGATGCCAGAACATGAGCTTCTCTGCTGTTCCATGACAAGAGCCTCTGACCAGGAACAAAATGTATCTTTATTCTTCCTGAGTTGTTTGGTCAGGTATTTGGTTACAGTAATGATAAAGCCAATGAATACAGAGAAATGGAAATTAGGCGTCAAAGCAAGGGAGTTAAATGCTGTGGCTGCCTGACAGTGGGGTTCAGAAGTCCTTGGAACTGGGTTTTATGAGATGAATATGGAAGAATTATGAAAAGCTCTAAGTGATGATACTGGTAAGATCCCAGAAGACCAAAATTCCAGGAAGGAAATAGACTGTAAAGGCCACAGGCAGGAGGTAACCTCCACACCATTCATGTTACATTCCGGTCAAAACAAAACAGAACAAAACAACTTCCATTTTATCCATGTCCTAAAACTACAGGTGGCTGAGTGTAGAGGTGACAAACTAATTACCTGGGAGTTTTCAGACAGTGCACTTGCTGGGTATGGCACAGTCACTGACGTCTGCTTTTATTCGAGTTTACAATGAGAATTGTGAACAACAACAACAAAATAGAGGCAGTGTTCTGGGGCAGACGAAGACTTCCTGGTTGTATTTTAGGCCCACTTCCCAGAGGAATATGTGCCTGTGTAGTGAACCAGAAGCCTGTGGCTCAGGGTTGCACAGGCCTGTGAGGGCATCCGCTTCTGACACTTTACAAAACGCAAGTGTAGTTATCTGCTTTCTAAAGTCTGTGCTTCTACTCATAGACTAGTGGGACTCAGCCTTAGTCAGAGGGGCCTCTTTAGCAGTGGGAAACAGTCAAAGCAGAGACTGGAAACTAGTCAACGAGCCAAGAGGGAGGAGTGCAAGGCGCTCTGCCCTAGATGGAGCATCCTTTGCACTTACCGCGAGGCCCAGGGAATGTTGTGGAAGAGAGGGTAAAGAGAGTGAGAGCAGGGGGTAGGAGGAGTGTGGAATGTTGTCTTCTACACATGGCATCGTCACTGCCATCACGAACATTTGCAGCAGTGGTGGTCCCGTGTGTGAGGCCTGTGCAATGAAAAAAGAGGTGAAAGAAGGCTGGAGTGAGAATAGATGTGAGTAGGGTGGTTGGCAGGAGTGGGGAGGATAAGAGAAGGTGACAGGGTGACCATGCTCTAAGCACATTACATATGAATATATAATTAGAAAACAACCTTAACTAAAATAGGGGGGAACCAGTGTGCTAGGAAGTTTGACTAAGTATGGGAGTGTCATATGGAAGCCGGTGCCCAGCCTCTGCCCTCCATCCCATATAGTATGAAAAAAAAAAAAAAAGGGATTTATCTCTGCCACTGACCCCAACTGCCAAACAAATCACTGTCTCACCAAGCCCTGTGACTACATTTGAGGGCCCTGAGAGGTTGGGCTCATCTTGAGGGCAGAACTACCCTGCCTTCCTCAGGCTGATCTCCTGAAAGTGGCTTCCACATCCCTCTCCCATGCAGAGAGCTGAGCAGGTGAGGCTCTGTTCCGCTGGCTTCTCCTTAAGGTATGTCTTGGCTTCTGTATTTGTCCATCACCCTCTCACCTCCTTAGAAGATTGGAAAAGCATTCCATCAGTGATTACATCTACTTTGTTCTTATCCTCACTCTTTCATCTGGTGTAAGGCAGACAACCTCTGGTCCAGAGAAAAGTAGGTTTAAAATTACCAATGGTAGAAAGGAGACTATCAGGTTGAAACGAGGGGACTATATGTCAGTCCAGGGCCTGCCCTCACTCTGCTTCTTGCCTGCATGAAGTCACTGGCCTCAACTCTGCTTCTACCACCAAGATGACCTACTTCACTATGGGATGCAACTCAATGGCTCAAATGCTTCTTTTCTTAAATTTTCATTCAACCAGTGACCATGATTCCTCATTTTACTCTTTTTAATAATCACACAGCCATAGTCCAAGCTCTGTTTCTGAAGACATATCCACTCTTAAAGTAGCTTTGGGCTGCAGACAGATCTTCAGCCTGCCAGCCTTGTGCTATCTTGGGATTGCTGGTTCCTAGTGAAGTCAATTACCCCTGTGGGTTGTTTGTTTTTTTGTTTGTTTGTTTGTTTTATTTCCCATTCTTTTGTCCTTTAACTTTACAGATCAATCCTCAGAGCATTAAGCTGACTGTCTTCTGAGCTCCCATTCATAGCCTTCAGAATAATAGAAAGGGGTGGTTGGTTGTACATGCTGAGGACGCTCTAAATTACTGATTTCCACCTGGCACCCCTCCCTCAGCCCATCGCTAGGGTAAACTTCAGCGATGCGGTTGTTGACTCAAAGCATGCAGAACTGTGTTTGGGGCACGTATTGACGACTGCCTTCAGCCTTCAGAAAGTGACTACAGCAGAATCCCACCAGTGAGTGCACCAGAGTGTCTGACCCTTAGGTTCTTATCAACAGAAGGAATTATCTTTTACGGCCTTCCATCTGTGGAGTCACATAATTCATTTTGCACTTTTTACTCTGCCTTGTTCAAATAACTTGAAAGATAATGAGTTTGGCCATAATATAATGTTGTATATTTTTAAATTGATGTGTAAAATAACTTAAGGCTGAGATTTCTCAAATGATACATTTATACCAGATACTATTAACTCTCACAGACCAATTCGGGAGTTACCACACCTTTAAAAATAACACACGCCCCACCCACCCACTGTCTCATCTCTATAGTCTTGTGTTGGTTGAAATTAATGGGATTAGCCCAGGATAGAGTAATGGAATCCTTATATTTGAGTTGTTTGTGTTTCAAATATCATTAATTATTTTGTTACTCCGTGTTTACTTATTGTGGGTAGGTGCATGCATGTTTTCTGTGGGGTCCTCTGTTGGAGGACAACTTGCAGGCATAGATTCTCTCCTGGCATCACAGGGGTCCCTGGCATCTGAGCTGCAACTCTAGAAGTTGAGGCCTGTCAGCAAGGGAGTTTGCTTGCTTGACTCCCTTGTTGGCTGTCCACTGAAACTTGTAAAAGTCGAGACAGTCCATAGCCTGAACGCTCACTGACTGTCCTCTATATGGCTTACTTATACTCCTTCTCAAAGTGACTTGAGCTGCTTTTGGCGAGAATGTTGTCATTTTCTGCAATGGAGCAGAGTGGTCACCTACCTTTGAATGTGTGCATAGGTGAGACTATGTTTAGTGCCCCGCTGTGAGAAATGCCTCTTATTAACGGGGTCTTATATCCTCCCTTTTCAGAGCTTTTGATGCGCTCTTATCTCATGATGAAAAGTGTGAGACAAGCTTAAGAACTACTCTTTGCTGTAGATACTGGTGGTGCCTGTGTGTGCTGTGTGCGTGTGTGTGTGTGTGTGTGCGTGTGTGTGTGTGCGTGTGTGTATGTGCGTGTGTGTATGTGCGTGTGTGTATGT
>NW_026590859.1:6122725-6141597 GCF_907164565.1 Psammomys obesus | reverse complement strand
TGCGTGTGTGTATGTGCGTGTGTGTATGTGCGTGTGTGTATGTCGTGTGTGTATGTGCGTGTGTGTATGTGCGTGTGTGTATGTACGTGTGTGTATGTGCGTGTGTGTGTGCGTGTGTGTGTGCGTGTGTGTGTGCGTGTGTGCGTGTGCACGTGTGCGTATGTCGTGTGTGTATGTGCGTGTGTGTGTGCGTGTGTGTACGTGCGTGTGTGTATGTCGTGTGTGTATGTGCGTGTGTGTGTGTGCGTGTGTGTGTGTGCGTGTGTGTGTGCGTGTGTGTGTGTGCGTGTGTGTGTGTGCGTGTGTGTATTCGCGTGTGTGTATGTGCGTGTGTGTCTGTGCGTGTGTGTCTGTGCGTGTGTGTACGTGCGTGTGTGTCTGTGCACGTGTGGTGTATAGCCTGCTATGATGGCCATGTGGAAGTTAGAGGACAGTTTTGAAAACTCTGTCCTGTCCTTTTACCACATGGGTCGCAAGGATCCAACCCGGTTCATCAGGCCACAGATTTACCCACTGCACCATCTTGCCAGGCCACCCGTGTTGTTGTTGTTTTTGAAACAGAGTCTCGGAAAGGATGTATTTATGACTTTACGTGTCTGAGCGTCTCGGAAAGGATGTATTTATTACTTTACGTGTCTGAGCGTCTCGCCTACATGTGTACATGCGCACCAAGTGCTTCTCTTTGGATGTCGACGAGGGCATTGGAACCCCTGGGACTGGAGTAACTGATGGCTGTGAGCGGACACATGGACACTGGAAGTTGGAGCCTGGTCCTCCGGCAGCTCAACAAATAATCTTAGCCACTAAGCCAGCTTTCCAGCTCCAGCCACTGTCCTTGGAATTTTGCTCTTCATGTGTGAACTTGCCCAGTGTAGAGACTGTAGGTATTCACACCCCATGGTTTGTGTAGCGCTAGGGTTTGAACCCAGAACTTCCTACATACAAAACAAGTACTCTTTCAATGGAGGAATATCCCCAGTCCTAATCTATTTTAGTAAAAGTAGTTTCCAAGTGTAGAAAGTAAATGAAATGAGATTGGTAAAGGAAATCACAACCCAAAACAAGAAGTGGATTAAAACAAACAAACAAACAAAACCCTCCCTAAAGAGTACTGCTAACTGGATGTTCAAACTCAGGGGCTGTGGGGGCCATTTCTCCTTCAAGCCACCACACTGTGAGAGTGTGTGTGTGTGTGTGTGTGTGTGTGTGTGTGTGTGTGTGTGTTGCTGAGAGATGAATAAGGACGGAACACAAACCCTAAATAAACAGAAAGTAGAAAAACAGAGTGTAAGGAAACAAAATAGGAACAAATGATAAAAGGTTACTGGGTGGTAGCTTAGGTCTGTGTGGGCATCACAGGGCCCCTGGGACTATAGCAGTTAAGCTGAGAATTAGTGACAGCCTACTCAGTTAACCCCACAGCCCTTAATCCCCAGGCTTCATCTTTAGGGAAGAAAACTCTGGGAATTATTTAGATCTCAACTTAAATAAATGTAAATTCTAGCTCTGGGGTGAGTCTGTGGAAGGCACTAAGCTTCTGCATAAACTTAATTATATTTCTGTGGGTAGGAAGTTACACTAATTTACAACTATCTATTGTTGCAGGAATTAGGAGACATGCTTAGCTGCAAGCATCCTGGGGAGACAATGGTGCTTTGCTGGTCTTCGCTGTTAGATACTGTAGCCATGGTAATTCTCCACCTCATCTTTTAATTGTCTCAACCTCTAATACCTCCTTCATCCTTGATTCTTTTTTAAACAATTACTGAAAACACTTGTAAGCTCATTATTTTTCTCTTCTGATGAGAAAAATAAACAAATGGATGCTTTCCATACCCAGAATTTTCATCTGACCTCACATGTCTGAGGCCTGTCAGATATGGGTATCAGAAATGTCCCAACACAGTACCCTGCATCTCCAGATAGTTTCCAGCAGTGCTATATGCCTGGGAAGAAATGGTTAGCGACAAAATAAAAGTTTAAACTGAACAGGTACAACTTATAAAAGAGTATATATATATTAGAAACATATGTTCTAAGAAATTATATATTATATTATTAATATGTTATATTATTGATAAATTTATAATATATTATTATAAAGTTTCCAGAATATCCATCAAATTTGGCAATAAATATTATATGTTAATATATTATGTATTATATGTAAATTTCCAGAAAATATATTGCCCAATTTGATGTGATATATATTATATATGTTATATATATATATATATATATATATATATATATATATATATATATATGTAATTTTCCAGAATACTCATCAAATTTGGCCATCCAATTTCACTATCAAGTTTTCCATAACATAATAAAAGCATTTATTTTGTAAGGTCAATGGCATTAGATAGAGTTCCCCACCCCCAGAAGAGAGTAAGAGATAGGACAGCATGACTCTGCATTTGGCCCACACCTGCTTTTGTATTTAGGGCTTACATATTTTCTGCTGGGGGGTGACCCTTCAAGGTGCCAGGGAGATGGCTCACTGCTTAAGAGCTGAGTTTCTAGGAGACACTCATTCAGTTCTGAGTACCCATGCAGGGTTGCTCACAATTGTCTTCAATTGGAGCACCATGGTGATAGAATGCTCTCTTCTGGTCTCTCTGGGCATCTACACATGCACATGCGCGTGCGTGCACACACACACAAACATACACACACACACACACACACACAGGCTCATGGGTAAATTAAAAAGTTTTCATGAGTGACCATTTAATGGATTCTACTTTTTTTTACACTGTTCAAGGTAAACTAGATTATGTTCTTCTCCATTACTGAGTGAAACTCCAGGACAGGGAAGATCGCTAAGCCAGGATCACTTTGAAGCCACATTCTCTATTCTAGAATGGCTTTAAGAATACAATTCAGGATCCAAGCAGTCCTGATGAGACTTAGCAAGCTATGGGCAGATGGCAATAGTGGAGAACTCCCCCTTTCAGTGGACTAGGGGAAGAAGGAGGGGAGGGTGGGACTGGGGGAGTTGAGGGAGAGGCCTTCAATTGGGATTATAATGAATACATTGTGAAGAAAAAAAAATTAAAAAGGAATACAATTCAGGTCAGCTTTCAGGATCCATGCATCTGAAGGAAGTTAAAGAGACCATTGGATTTCTTTGGACTGAAATGGCTTCATTTAGTTAATGAGACATATTCTAAACAAAATTTTGTCTTAGTATTGTTTGGAGCTAAATAATACTAAGTTGACTTAAAACTGGTGAAAGATAGATATATATTGAGAAGCACACGCTGTAAAAGCTTAGTGTCTTGGCTTGAGGGATGATTCAGTATGTAGCCTGCTTTCTGTTCAAGCTTTAAGATCTAGGTTTGATCCCTAGAAACCATGTAAAAAGAATGTGCCTACAGTCTAAGCCCTGAGCAGGTGCAAAGAGAGGATTCCTGGAACTGGGTTGCCAGCCAGTACAGCTCAATCTGTGAGCAGTAGCTTCTATGAGAAACTATCTCAAAAAGGGTAGGAAGCAATGAGGAAAGATACCAGACACCAGTGTCTGGTTTCCAAATGCCCTTGTACATAAGTTCACACACACACACACACACACACACACACACACACACACACACTAACATTAATAAAACTATTTAATAGAATAGTTCTTTAAAATTTCATCAGCTATAGCTCAAGATGTGTGGGCCTTTGATTCTGTTATTTGTTGCAGCTCCATTTCTTGCTACAAATGACCATATAGTATCCTTAGGACAGCAGCTGAGGACTGACATGGGGCTTGGGTTTGAGACTGAACAAAGGCATGATTATGTACCTACATGTGGAGGGCTTGGTGGATGATCATTTGACTTTGGGTCAGCAGTGAGCTCACCCTTGGCAGAATTGCTTTATTCTCTGAATTCAGAAAGAGAACAATGTCTACCATTTTCATTACTCTCCTTCAGGCTCAAGGGTGTCGAATGACGTTCCACTTTATCACTACAATTTAAAGATATATAAAAATGAAACTGGGAAGGATTTGAAGGGGAAAGGGTGATTTTAAACTCACAGATTAACATGCTCACTAAGCTGGATGTAGTGACCCGTGCTTGCAAACCCATCACTCAGGAAGTTGAGGTATGTGAGGAGTGCCATAAGTTTGAGGCCAGCCTAGGATACATAGTTTCAGGCCAGCCAAGGCTACAGAGAGAGACCCTGTGAAAAAAAAAAAAAAGTGAAAAAAAAAAAAAAAGTTCAAAATAACCTCCATTTACTACCAAAAGTCCATGAAAGGAATGAGCTTTGGGTAATGAAGGGAACATTCTGATTTTATATAATGAATCTATTTCCTAACTCTCGGCTCACAAGAAGGAAAGAAAAGTAAAAAGGGCAGCGTGTCTGTCAGCATCACGTGACAGCTTGGGGGAACTTTTTTCTCACGTCCCCTCTGTTTTTCTTTTGTCCTCAGTTTACTCTCATACTTTTATGACCTGAGACAAAACTTTACTCATTCAGTGGAAATTGAGTGGGTGCCCAGCAGGCAGTAATTATAGTTCTATGGAATGAAAGAACAGCAGGAAATAAAACAGGGAAGGGAAACAGAAACACCTTTTGTGGGGTTTTATATTCTAGGTAGAGAAAGGACATGAATGATAAGGAAAGAAATGAAAAAGTCATCTAAAGGTGGATACCGGTAAGCATAGTTGGAGAAGAAAAAAAAGGGGGCTGACAAGACTGCTCAGTGGCTATAGCTTTCGTTCTGGAAGCATGAGGAATTCAAACACTCTTACCTCAAGTGAGGTATGATAAGTGTGTGCCTGTAGTATCAGGTCTCTTGTGGGTAAGATTAGAGGAAAAAAAGACAGGACTACTAGCCTTGGAAGCTTGAGGGCCTTGTGTCAAACAAGATGAAAGGTAAAGACATGTTCAGTGTTGCTTATTTACCTCCACATTTATACCACAGCACAAATGCTCATACACAAAAAAGAGTAAAAGATTAAAAAACAAAATGAAAGATACAGAAAGAGAAGAAAAGAAAGAAGGAGAGAAAACAGAGGGAGGAACGGAAGGTAGGAAAATAGGGAAAGAGGAAGAGAAAAAAGAGAAAAGGAGGAAGGGGAGGGGTAGGGAGAGAAAGGGAAGGGATGGGGAAGAGGATAGAAGAGAAGGGAAGCTACCAGGGGTTTAGTCTAGAAATTTCAGGCTTTGACTGGGTAGGGTACTAGTTAGTTTTTTGTTTCGTTTTTGCCCACTTGACAAAACTAGAGCTATTTGAGAAAATTTTCAGTGGAGAAAATATCTCTAACAGACTGACTGTGGGAAAGTCTGCAGGACACTTCCTTAAATACCGATTGATGCGGGAGGCCCAGCCCACTGTGGATGGCGCCAAGCTTAGGGTGTGAACTCTTAGGGTGTATCGGGAAGCAGGCCTAGCAAGCCACGGGAAAGCCAACACAGTAAGCAACAGTTTCCTTTGGCCTCTGCTTCAGCTCCTGCCTCCAGGCTCCTATCTTGCTTTCCTTCCCTGACTTCCCTTCAAGACAGACTACAAGTTGTATGAAGAAATAAACCATTTCTTCATGAAGTTGCCCTTCATCATGGTGTTCATTATAGCAATAGAAAAGAATCTAATACAGATAGAGTTAGGAAAGTCTCTGCTAAACGAATATTTGAAGAAATACCTGGAATAGCTGAATGATACAGGAGTGTGCTAAAAAGAGATGAGCTGCAGAGGCAGGAGAACCAGCCTGTAAAGATGTTTGTACATTTTTTTTTTCTTTTACTCAGCGTGTCAGTTCACCTTTGTTTCTAGATAGTGCTTATCACGAAATGGAGCTGCAATTCCTTGGAGAAGAAGCCTGACTTTAGAATTAAGGCAAGAAAGCAAAAATAAACAGATCTGGGTAACAGTCTTATGTCAGAAAGCAAGAATACACAACAGAAAAAAAAATGGAGGTATGACGCTATGACCTAGAATCTATCATGTCAGTATATCACACAACTGAGCTTTACAGAGCCTCTGCCGTTCAAGCATGCATCAACAAGGACATGGTATAATGTAGTGAGGGCAGGCCTGGTGGCAATGGCCTGTCCTGCCAAGTATTTAAGAGACTGAGCCAGGGAGACTGCAAATGTGAAGTCAGCTTGGGCATCAAAGTAAAAAGAGAACTGAACATGCAGACACAAGTCAGTGCAACTCCAGACAAGCAAATCACTTGTCTAGTGTGTATGCAACTACAGGTTTAATCCGTAGGACCACAGGATGGCCAGGAAAGCATGGTAGTTTGAATAAGAATCGTCCCAATGGGCTCATGTATTTGAATGTTTAATCATCAGTAGTGGCACTATTTAAAAAAGTTTAGAATGATGAGGAGGTGTGGGCTTATTGGAGGAAGTCTCTCTCTCTCCTCCTTCCCTCCCTTTCTTGTTCTCTCCCCCTCTCTCCTTTTTGCCTCCCTCCCTCTTCCCAGGATGAGTGTCAGGATATAGCTCCGTGGCTAGTCACTACCTACACTCCCTGCCGTAGCACTCCACAGAGCTACAGAGGGAAGACTCAGTAAGTCGGGTCTAATGCATTCAGTGCTGTTCCTTCCAAATGCTAACTGCACTTACGTGGCCCAATAAAATTAACTGTTTGAAATTGGCTCTGAGACCGCTCAGACTTCTGAAACCTTGAATAGATCTTGTTGTTTTCAATTCTCTGTGACCATTTTTCATACAGCATCTGATATACATGTTTTTAATAATCCTAAAGAGTCATACAAGAACCTATATAGAGACAACTTGATCATATCGCAGAGGCCCTGTCATGCTCAGGAGCCACTGAGATGCTCTTATCCGTAAACTGGAGTTTGGCACATGGTAGAAGCTAAAGATAAAATCTAATAAAGTGAGTTAGAAAAAAATCATTTAGATTTAAAATGGCAAGCAGTTGTGGGGAGTGAGATTCCATGTGCTCTCAGAGAACGGGATATGACTTATATGAGATATCTTAAAATAACTTTATGGAGTTTTGGGGACAAATTGTCTTATGCTTAAGAATCACAGACAGAATTGTGGGATCTTTTATGCAAGTCTTTTTTTTTTTCCACATAGAAATAGATGTATCTATTTTAGGGCAATTTCTATTTCAGAAATTCTCAGACTGGTTTTTCCTCCATCAAGTTGTTTTTAATTCTGGTTCATGCCCGGTGGTTTTCTTTCCGATTGAATTCCTTAACACTCAAGATGGCTTTCAGTGTATTTGTATAATCCATTATCTTTTGAAGGTGAATTTGAATTTAGGCTGTGTTGCCAAACACTTCATGTTAAGTCTATTTAAAAGATGTTATTCTAGGGCTGGAAAGACGGCTCAGCTGCTAAGAGCACTGGCTGCTCTCACAGAGGACCCCGGTTAAGTTCTCAGCATCGGTGTGGTAGCTCACAATCCCTGTGACTGTAGTTCAAGGAAATCCCACTTCCTCTTCTGACCTCAGGCTGCCATGCACACAGGGGGTGCACAGGAATGCACAAAGGCAACATTCATGCTCATAGAATAAAATAAGGAAGTCTTTCAAAGAAGGCATTTTCAAGAATGCTTAAGATGCTTTGACTTGAATATGAAGCCAGGGGAGTTAAGGAAAGTGGCCTTCTTGGGAGGCTTGGACTTTTTCTGAGGAAAAGTCCAATTGCAAGCTGTATGCTCCCATGTGAACCCTTTAAGCCCTTCCTACTGGGCTTCCAAAGACAGTGCTCTGTTGACCACAGGAAAATTCAGTATTTAAGTATAGTGTCATTTGTGGTGACTCAACTATCATCTGATAGGTTAAAAGTATTCTGTTATCACATGTAGCCTGCTGAGAGAGTGTGTGCATGGGTGTTTCTTGGAGATCTGTGTTTTAGTCTACATGGATTTATTTATATTTTCCCTGTAGTAAGTACTCACTGATGTGTGAATTTCATATATATATATATATATATATATATATATATTTATCCCAATTGTAGCTCCCTCCCACATATTTTCCTGGTGACACCCTCCTTCTCCCTCTCCCCTCCACCTCCCCTAGTCCACTGAAAGGCTGAAAGGGGGAGTCTTCCTTCCCCGCTATCTGACCCTAGTTTATCAAATCTCATCAGGACTGCCTATGTCCTCTTTCTCTGTAGACTGGCAAGGTCATCCCACCAGGGGGAAGTGAATTTCTTTTTTGGAAAAAAATTGTATGTTTGTTCATGTGTATGCTGATGTGTCTTTATGTCAGGTCTTCTTTAGGCAGACATGTTGGTGAGATTTGATGAGCGTAGCTTCTGGCTATGAAAGACACAACCTCACATCAAACTCCCTATCACTCTGGCTCTTACAATCTTTCCATCCCTTCTGCTGCAATGACCTCTGAGCCTTAAATACAGGTGTGTTCTGTAAATGGATCCTTTGGGACTGACTTCCACAACTCTGTGGCATGTAGCTGCAGTTTTCTGTAATGGTCTCTGTTGCAAAGAGAAGTTTGCTTGATGAGAAGTGAGGGTCTCACTTATCTGTGGGAATAAGGAGAAATATAAGAGGTAGTTAGAGATTACACTGCTTTAGTCAAGTGGTGGTGCTAAGTTCTCGCCCAAGATCCATGCTTCAACTGGCCCTGAGTAGTTGTCTCAGTTTCCAGTACCAGGCGCAGCCCTCCTCTTGTTGTTGAGTGGGTACTTGGTTCAGTTTGAGAGCTGTGGTTACTGCCAGGGTATATGAGCCACTAGTCCATCCTTATGATTATTCTACCATGCTTGTCATTGTCGTGGTTCATAAGCATCATAGCTGGACATTGTTGGTTATTGTCCTCCTTTGGAAACTTGCATGGTGCATTCTGGTGCCAGGAAAGTAGTCTCCAGGGAGGAGACATTCAGGTCTGATCCAGCTTGGATCTTCTAGGTCCCAGGTCCAAAGTGCATGGTGTCTTCAGCAATTGAGACTTGCCTTCCACTTACAGAAGGCAGCTAAGGGTAACAGAAATAGTCTACAATGTTTGACCAACAACTCAAAAGAAAGCTTCTTATGCCTGGGATGTTGGGGTTTTTGTTAGATAGTCTATGACTGTTGGTGGGAACATTGCTAGCCCAGATAGAATATATGTATATATATATGTATGTGTATGTATGTATATATAAATATATATGTGTATATAGATATATGTATATACATATATATGTAAAATATATATATTGGGTTATACATGTGTTATAGGTTTCTTTTTTTTTTTCAGAGTTACATAATGTAGTCAGCCCAGTATAACCTTCAACGTGTAGTAGTCCTCCTGCCTTAGCATTACAAATGCTTGGTTTTCTAGTGTGTGCTACCACGCCCTTCTTTTTGTGTCATTTGAAATACATTCCTTACCAATCAGTCATGAGCACAGGGGGACAGTGCCTAGAATTTTATTGCTGTTTTTGTGTATAGCCTCCTTCACTCAAATGGTTAAGTTCAGCCTCTCACGGGGCACAGTGCTGAGCAGCTAAGTGGTTGAATGGAATAAGGAACTCCCATGGAGTAAAGGCTTGAGAATGGCTTGTACTCATTCCGTGTGCTTGTGGACTCCTCACGGGGGTCGGTTCAAAGTCCTGTGCAAATGCCGCTGGATTGGCCAGTTTGCTCATTCAAAGCACATCAGAACACATGCAGGCTGCTCTCCTCTGCCCAGGGCCAGAGAAGAAGAGCTATAGGAGGCAGTTTTGCAAGAGGCTTTCTCTTCACAAATCGGCAATCCCATCATAAACATCCCTATTCTCCCCAGTAACTGGCAAGAGGGGGCATTGGGATGAGCTATCACTGAGAGGCCACTGCTGTCTTCCCGGTGTCTGTATGATGGTTGCCCAGATCAGAATTGGAAAATAGTTCGGACAATTCTGTAACATAAAACATGGTTCAGGAAACCAAAGATTTAATCTTATTTATAGAAAGATGGTTGGTCGGGGAGGAGTTGGCATGGGGAGAGCAGCTTCGGATCACCATGAATCATTTTTAAAGTGCCACGCAAGTGAAAACATCTTCTGGAATTCACTATGACTGACACTGAATTCTTCTACTAAGCAAATACGTGATGGGTTGATAAAAAAAAAAAAAGAAAAAAAAAGGAAGACATGAAGGTCTTGAACACCGACGACAGATATAATACAGAGAATCAAAGGCTTGCTTTCTATCTGACTCAAAATAAAGGTATCCTTAAACTTGTAAAAGACAACATTTTTATTTGAATGATATGACACAGCTGTCAGAGGAGTGCTACCTGCTATAAAAAAGTGCAAGAATTATCACCTTTATTAGAGCAGTGGCACCAGGCTTCAGCCATACATTTCTAGCTTCTGTCCCTCTGCAGAGACAATTTTCTTTTCTTAAATAAACTGTCATGCTCCTGTTAATATATTGTTGACTCTCTCAAGCTCTGAGAACACTGCTGATATAAAACATGTATATGTTAGATTGGTAATAGTATCTTTAGTGTAACTGACGAGAACAAATGTGTTTCCCTCATGGCTGTGCTAATGTGATAAAGGAAAATTGGCTGTTCATCAGTTTTTGGGCTGGGTAAAGACAGTAGAGATGGAGCTGCATTCTTTTTTATGCATTAATACCACCGGGGAACTTTTCTCTGGTTATATTTCATGTAGCCTGCATGTTGTGCAAAGATGCTGTAAAACATGAGATAATGCTACAAACAACAGACTAGAAGAGCCTGTATCTTTCATAATGATAACAGTCAAACACCAAATAACAGTAGCAGGCGAAAGAAATGGGACGCAAGGGGAAAAAAAGGTGTGCCCGACTATTCAGTACAGAGAAATAGATGTGGGCTCAGGAGGAAACTGTATATGACTTTAGGTCTATTTCAGTTGTGTTTAAAATGAACTCTCATACAATCCTGGGTCAGTTTGTTTCAGGAAGAACACAATAAAATGAAGGAAGTTGGCTAAAAGGAAGAACCACAATGTTTCCTAACTTTTTTTTTTCTTTAAGGAAATTCATTTTACCAAGCAGTTATAACATTGACCTCTCAGATTCCTGAGTTTGTTTTTTGAGTGGGGGACTCTGGAAAGGGATTCCTACGGCAGGAATTCCCATAATAACATAAACCGTTTTACCTTGCTTCATTGTTTCAAATCACTTTTAATTGAAATGCTCTTGAAATAGTTTTGGAGGAGGAAGTGGTTGGGACCAGGGTTACAGGGAAGGCTATGGAGTGGCCTTGATCAAAACACATTATGTGCATGTATGAGATTCTTAAGCTAAGAAATGAATAAAAAAGCCTACCTACTCAGCGGCTTGCAAATAGTTGTGGACCGGTGCCAGGCTCATAGCAAAGTGCATCTGGTAAAGACATTGTCCCTTTGCCTTCTGACCTTACACACACTGCATTCTTTACTACTGAAGTCCTGTATCAGACCAGTGCATGTTTTATAAATGAACCTACAGGTACCCTAACTCTGTCAAACTCCACACTGGAACAACATTCCCAAAGTTGTACTTCATTGAAGTGTTAACATCAGCCTTTTAGTTGCACGATAGTGTATATCCATCTTCTTCTTCAGCTCATCCCTTCTCTCAGGCCTTTCTCTTTCCGCTCGAGTTGCTTTAATAATTTGAATGCCTTTCACAGTCGCAAACACTTCAATAGAAAGACTGTTTTGTACATACTGTAGTTGGTGCCCGAATAGCTGTTGGTTTATTCTAAATTTGTAACCGTCAAAGTTGTGTCTGACCACAACCTGTAGGGTTCTGGCGACAAAATGTTGACCAACTGGTGATTCATTTCATGTCATACATCATGTTTATTTCTTTATGCTGTAACCCAGGAGCCATCAAGTTGTAACCAGCAGGTCCTATCTGGCTGGTCACCTAGTTTTTTGATTGATGTTAATCTGACACCCAGACAGGCCTATTTGTTTCAGTATGGTCAATGGCTTCTTTGATGATGTTACATCAGAGCTGATAGCACCTAAGTAGCTATTTAGGCACCACTCAATATTCTTTAACTTGCACTATCCTGTGGGTGTTCAGGAAGTCAGCTCTCCTCTGACGTAGATAGCTGTTAGACTGCTTGATTGACTGATCAGCTTAGAATCAGCACATTTTTATGTTATTTTATAATGGGAAAGTGTATTGAAAAGCCACCAACTAGATCCAGTGCCTAAAGAAATGTCTTAATGGAAAGCAGTTTGTACTAGTAACTCAGGTAATACCCATAGGTACATCTTGGGTATATCCGGGTTCAAATATCTCTCCCCTTGTGTATTAATTTATTTCCAAGTATGAACATGATGACATTCGCCTTTAAAAAAAATAATACACCCCTCAGATAACTCTGAAAGCCTAGCTATCAGAATCAGCACATATACAGGACAGCATTGTGCATACACCGTTTGAGGACCTTGAAATACATCATCAGAGCATGAAAATACCAATGTACAGATTTAGATCTAGGTCTGTAACATGTAGAGATACTGTTTTTGCTGTTAAAATAAATTGCTTCCATTTTTCCTACCTGAAGAAAGTTGAGAAAGAGTAAAACGACTTGAAAAAACATAGAAAAAGGCTGTGGGCATGCTGTGAGTTCCAAGTAAAAGCTTATGCACTTGATGACGGTGATAATTCTTACAGGTGCATCAGAGAGAAATCAGCTTCTTTGTGGATGGTTTGGAGAAGAACAATACAGCATTTGATACAAGAACTCTACGAGATCCAATTTTAGACTCTGCCTTCAGCACTATACAAATAGGAAAAAGTTTAAATGGTAAGAACTTTTCTCTCTTTTTTTTGTATTTTATTTTTTTCTTATCAGTTATATTTTATTAACTCTGTACCCCAGCCATGTCCCAAGCCCTCATTCTCTCCCAGTCCCTCCTTCCCTCCCTCCTCTCCACCGTGCCCCTTGCCAAGTCCAAGAAGGGGAGTTAGTCTGATGAGGAAAGGATAGGAGCTCCACAAGGACCAAAGATATCTGGGCACAGGGTCTTTTCTGAGACTGACATGCAACCAAGGACCATGTATGAATGTAACCTAGAACCTCTGCTTAGATGTAGCCTGTGGTAGCTCAGTAACCAATTGGTTTCCCATAGTGAGGGGAACAAGGACTATTCCTAACAGAACTTTTCTCTTTAGAATCCTATTTAGTGTTAGCCAATTGCAGGTCCTCATTTTAAAAAGCAAACAAATATTAATAATATATTTAGATGTATTCATTTCCCAGGGACACTATAATACATTTCCACCAATGCACAGAAGCTTAGAAGAATAGGAATTTATTCTGACCTTCTTTGATGCCAGGCCCCTGAGATCAGGAGTTCCGCATTGCTGAGGACCTGAGGTGATAGCTAGTCCTCACCTCTGTCTGGCTGCAGCTGGCAAAGCTTCCCAGTGTCTGCTTGCCACTGCATGGTTCCTCTTTGCCTTCATTTGATCTCCTCTGTGTCTTTTCTCTTTATTTCCCTGTAAGGAGAGTGGTCATGAAATTTAGGAGCCATCTCATTCAGGATAAGTTCCACCTCAAGATCTTTAATTCCACAAAGATTTCTCTTCTAAAAAGCCATAGTCCAGACACAACATGGACACATCTTTTGAGGGAAACTTTAAAATAAAAGCTTCTCTATTCTGATCTCTCTAGAAAACAGGGACTGGGTATACAGCTCCAACAGGAAGTTGCCTGTCACACAGTTACAGGGGCCTACACTTGGATACCCAACACCCACATTAAAAAAACAAAACAAAACAATCTATGCATAGATTCCCAACCCAGAATAACAAAGATAGATAAATACATCTTACTGGCCAGCCAGTATGGCTGACTCAATGAGCTCCAGGATCAGTGAGAAGCTTGACCTCAAAAATAAAGTGGAGAGCTACTGATGAAGACATGAAAATGTCAACCTTTGGCTTTCACATATAAGCAAACATATGTAAGTTCACTCCCCAGCCACAAATACATGTACTATAAAAGAACAATATATGATACATTTTTTTCTTTTTTGACTCCCCGAATTTTTATGAGGGTGTTACTAAATGAGAGCTTACCATTTAGTGGAAACCAAGGCATACTATCAACATGGCACTCTATCAAATCTGCCATTTCTGTTTCCTACACTTATTAGAGCATATAGATTAAAATATAGCACACACTGATGGATTTCCATATATTGAATCACGCCTGCATACCTGGGATGAAGCCTACTTGGTCATGGTGGATGATATCTTTTATGTGTTCTTGGATTCGGTTTGCAAATGTTTTATTGAGTACTTTTACATCAAAGTTCATAAGAGAGATAGGTCTGAAGTTCTCTTTTTTGGTTGGGTTTTTGTGTGGTTTAGGTATCAAGGTGACTCTGGCCTCATAGAATGAGTTTGGGTCTGTTCCTTCTGTTTCTATTTTGTGTAATAGTTTGAAGAGTATTGGTGTTAGCTCTTCTTTAAAGGTCTGGTAGAATTCTGCGCTGAAGCCATCAGGCCCTGGGCTTTTGTTTTTTTTTTTTTTTTTTTTGGCATGGAGATTTTTGATGACTGCTTCTATGTCCTTGGCAGATACAGGACTGTTTAATCTATTTACCTGATGTTGGTTTAACTTTAGTAAATGGAATCTATCAAGAAAATTGTCCATTTAATTTAGATTTTCAGATTTTGTGGCAGATAGGCTTTTGAAGTAAGACCTAATGTTTCTTTGTATTTACTCAATGTCTGTCGTTATGTCCCCCTTTTCCTTTTTTATTTTGCTGATTTGAATAGTTTCCCTCTGCCTTTTAGTTAGTTTTGGCTAAAGGTTTGCCTATCTTATTGATTTTCTCAAACAACCAGCTCTTGATTTCATCAATGTAATCCACCACATAAACAAACAGAAGGAAAAAAAGCATGATCATTTCCTTAGATGCTGAAAAAGCCTTTTACAAAATTCAACACCCATTCATGTTTAAAGTTTTCTAGAGATCAGGGATACAAGGCACTTATCTAAACATAGTAAAGGTGATATATAGCAAGCCTATAGCCCACATCAAACTGAACAGAGAGAAACTTAAAGCAATCCCACTGAAATCAGGGACAAGACAAGGCTGCCCACTCTCTCCATATCTCTTCAACATAGTTCTGGAAGTCCTTGCTAGAGCAATAAGACAGTTGAAGGAGATCAAGGGGATACAGATGGGAAAGGAAGAAGTCAAAGTATCACTATTTGCAGATGATATGATACTGTATGTGAGTGACCCCAAAACCCTACCAGGAAACTCCTACAGCTGATAAACACCTGCAGGAAAGTTGTTGGATACAAAATTAACTCAAAAAAAAATGAGTAGAACTCCTGTATACAGAACACAAAACAGCTGAGAAAGAAATTAGAGAAACAGCACCCTTTACAATAGCCACAAATAATATAATGTACTTTGGTGTGAATCTAACCTAGTAATTGAAAGAAGTGTATGAAAAAGACAAAAAAAACTTCCAAATCTCTGAAGAAAGAAATTGAAGATTTCAGAAGATGGAAAGTTCTCCCATGCTTATGGATCAATAGGATTAACAAAGTGAAATTGTCTATCTTCCAAAAGCAATTTACATATTTAATGCAATTCCCATCAAAATACCAACACAATTCTTTACAGACCTTGGAAGAGCAATTCTCATTTTCCATATGGAAAAACAAAAAACCCAGAATTGCTAAAAAAAAAAAAAAATCTGTACAACAACAGACCTTCTGGCGGTATCTCCATCCCTGATATCAAGCTGTACTATAGAGTAACGGTAATAAAAACTGCATGGTACTGGCAGAGAAACAGGCTGGAGGATGAATGGAATTGAACAGAAGTCCCAGGAATAAACCCACACACCTATGAATACTTGATTTTTGAGAAAGAAGCTGAAACAAAGGAAAAAGGATAGTATCTTCAATAAATGGTGCTGGTCTAACTGTATGTCTACATGTAGAAAAGTAGAAATAGATCCATATTTATCTCCCTGCACAAAGCTAAAGTCCAAGTGGATCAAAAAAATCAACATAAAACTAGACACATTAATCCTGTTAGAAGAAAAAGTGGAGAAGAGCTTTGAACTCATTGGCACAGGAGACAACTTCGTGAACAGCACAGGCTCTAAGATGAACAATAATAAATGGGACCTCATGAAACTGAAAAGCTTCTGTAAGGCAAAGGACACTGTCATCAGAACAAAACGACAGCCCACAGACTGGGAAAGGCTTTTCACCAACCCTATATCTGACAGAGGGCTAATATCCAGAATATATAAAGAACTTAAGTTAAACACCAACAAACCAAGTAATCCAATTAAAAAATGAGGTATAGAGCTAAACAAAGAATTCTCAATAGAGGAATATCAAATGTCAGAGAAACACTTAAAGAAATGCTCAATGGGGGGCGGAGCCAAGATGGCGACTAGCACACACAGTTTCCGAGCTGTGGAAGAGATAAAGTTCTGAGTTGATGAGTGGAAGAACTTCTGAAGCCAGGGAAACAACGGAGAGACTTTCTAAACAACAGGGAACATCGCAGGAGGTGAAAACCTTGGTCTCGGGTCACCCAGGGACTTGTTTGGGGAAGGTGAGAAACGATCCTTTGATCTCTCGACACTCCCCTCCCCCAGAGCAGAGCGGACTCGCTTTTCTCAGACTCGCCTTTCTCAGCGCAGACCTAACTGCCTGGGGCCTGCAGCCACTGAGGCGGAGCCCCAAGCCCTTTATCAGCAAAGGCCAGCAGTACTGTGTCTTGGAGCCCCAGATTCGCGCAGCGGCTGCACCATCCTCCCAGGGCCCGAGTCTGCTAGACGCCATACTAGCTCCGCAGGATCGCGATCACTGACGGTATGGCCCGCCCAATCCCACAGTGACAGAGAATACGCTATATACTCACCAAAACCAGACAGAAACGCCATACAAGCTAGACACACCAGGCGCTGGGCCTCCGAAGCTTGGAGAGCACAGTGAAGAGACCCCAGGACTTCCCAGAAAGCATCTGGACTAGCAACCCAGTCTCCAGTTACAGCGGGACTTTCTAACCTGGCAGTGGAGCAGCACTGAGCTGGCGGGGCACATCAGCCCTCCAGTTTAAGACTAACCAGGGCCAAAACAGAGAACAGAAAGGCTGGTTACCCTGATTCCCACTGACGTGACCACCCTGAAATCTCCAGCTGCAGCAAGACCTCATAACCTGGCAGTGACAACAGCACTGAACTGGCGGAGCACATCAAAGAAGCAGGGCCAAACCAGAGAGCAGAGAGGCCAGATACCCCGATCTCTGCCAAGTGACCTGCCTGTACAGCTAGTCCTCAGCACACGCTAAGGACACGGGACCTCTCTCAACTTCCTGAAGAATTCTCCAGACTCGAGAGAGAGACAGTACCAGTCTGATCGGCAGAATCCAAAAACAAACAGGGAAGGTCTCAGATAAGCCAATGGCCAGGGGTAGGCGAAAGAACACTTCCAACATAAATCAGGACATCATGACTTCACCAGCAAACCCCAAAATCGATGGATACTCCAATTCATCAGAAGCACAGGAAAATGACCTTAAAGCCATGCTTGCTCAATTATTTGAGGCTCATAAGGAGGAAATGAACAAATCTTTCAAAGAATTGGCCAGTCAATTGGAGATAAAGAAAGAAGAAATAGACAAAACCCTTAAAGAAACACAGGCAAACATAGCCAAACAAATAGAGACACAAGTAGAGAAAAAATTAGTGGCATACAAAAAGGAAATGAACAAAGAAATAGAGTCCATCGTAGAGAGACAGGAATCCAAATTCAAACACATGGAAGAAATGGTGCAAGGCATGAAAACAGAATTAGAATCAATAAAGAAAACACAAAATGAGAAAACTCTTGAGCTGGAGAACTTGGAGAAAAGATCAGGAACCACAAAATTAAGCATCACCAACAGAATACAAGAGATGGAAGAGAGAATCTCTGGAGCTGAAGACACACTTGCAGAAATTGATACTTCTCTCAAAGAAAAAGTAAAATCAGAAAAAATTCCAATCACAAAATATCCAAGAAATCAAGGATGCTATGAAAAGACAAAATCTAAGAATAATAGGAATTGATGAAAAAGAAGACTCTAGGCTCCAAGGTCCAGAAAATATTTTCAAGAAAATCATAGAAGAAAATTTTCCCAACTTAAAGAAAGAGATGTCCATAAATATACAAGAGGCCTACAGAACACCAAATAGACTAGACCAGAAAAGAAACACATCACATCACATCATAGTCAAAACACTAAATCTACGGAACAAAGAAAAGATATTAAAAGCAGCAAGGGAAAAAGGCCAAGTAACATATGAAGGTAGACCTATCAGAATCACACCACACTTCTCATCAGAAACTATGAAAGCCAGAAGGGCCTGGGCAAGCATCATGGAGACTCTAAGAGATCACAAATGTCAACCCAGACTACTATACCCTGCAAAGCTTTCAATCAACATAGATGGAGAAAACAAAATATTCCATGACAAAACTAAATTTACGCAATATCTATACAGCAAACCAACCCTACAGAAGATACTAGAAGGAAAACTCCAATCCAACGAAAACGAATTCACCCAAGAAAACAGGGCATACAGATAATATCCCAACAAAAATGAAAAGAAAACAAGCAATGAAACAAGGTAAGATCATCAACTCCATTACAAAAGGAACTAACATGCATTGGTCAATATTATCTATCAATATTAATGGACTCAACTCACCAATAAAAAGACACAGACTAACAGAATGGTTACGGAAACAAGACCCAACATTCTGTTGCATCCAAGAAACACACCTATGCAACAAAGATAAACACTACCTCAGAGTAAAGGGCTGGAAAAATGTTTTTCAAGCAAATGGTTCCAGAAAACAAGCTGGAGTAGCCATCCTAATATCTAATAAAATAGACTTTCAACCCAAGTTAATCAAAAAAGATAAGGA
>NW_026590859.1:6089542-6117725 GCF_907164565.1 Psammomys obesus | reverse complement strand
GAGGGCTAATATCCAGTATATATAAAGAACTAAAGAAGCAGAAAAGCAACAAACCAAGTAATCCAATTAAAAAATGGGGAACAGAGCTAAACAGAGAATTCTTGAAAGAGGAACATCGAATGGCAGAGAAACACTTAAAGAAATGCTCAACCTCATTAGCCATTAGGGAAATGCAAATCAAAACGACCCTGAGATTTCACCTTACACCCATCAGAATGGCCAAGATGAAAAACTCAAGTGATAGCACATGCTGGAGAGGTTGTGGAGAAAAGGGAACCCTCCTCCAATGCTGGTGGGAATGTAAACTGGTTCAACTACTTTGGAAGTCAATCTGGTGCTTTCGCAGACAACTAGGAGTAGTGCTACCTCAAGACCCAGCTATACCACTCCTAGTTATATACCCAAAATTTGCTCAAGTACACAACAAGGACATTTGTTCAACCATGTTCGTAGCAGCTTTATTTGTAATAGCCAGAACTTGGAAACAACCCAGATATCCATCAACGGAGGAATGGATACAGAAATTGTGGTATTTTTACACAATGGAATACTACTCAGCAATCAAAAAGGAGGAAATCATGAAATTTGCAGGCAAGTGGTGGGATCTAGAAAAGATCATTCTGAGTGAAGTATCCCAGAAGGAGAAAGACAAACTTGGTATATACTCGCTTATATAGACCTACAAGATAGGATAAACATAATGAAATCTACACACCTAAAGAAGATAATCAAGAAAGTGGACACAGGCGAAGGGGATTAATCCTCATTTAGAAAGACAAATGGGATGTGCATTGAACTTATGACAGGAGTCTACCACAAAAGACATCTGAAAGACTCTACCTAGCAGTGTTTCAAAGCAGACACTAAGACTCATAACCAAACCCTCGGCAGAATGCAGGGCATCATATGAAAGAAGGGAAGGTAGAATGATATGGAAAGGATAGGAGCTCTACAAGGACCAAACATATCTGGGCACAGGGTCTTTTCTGAGACTGACACTCAACCAAGGACCATCTATGGATATAACCTAGAACTTCTGCTTGGATGTGGCCCGTGGTAGCTCAGTAACCAAGTAGTTTTCCAGAGTAAGGGGAACACGGACTATTTCTAACAGGATCTCAAGGGCAGGCTGTTTGACACCCCCCCACCCGGGGAGGAGCAGTCTGTTAGGCCACAGAGGAGGACTTTGCAGCCAGCCCTGAAGATACCTGATAAAACAGGGTCAGATGAAAGGGGAGGAGGTCCTCCCCTATCAGTGGACTTGGAAAGGGGCAGGGAGGAGACCAGGGAGGGAGTGTGGGGTTGGGGAGGGAATGAGGGAGCGGGATACAGCTGGGACACAGAGTTAACAAAATGTAACTAAAAAGAAAAAAATAATAAAAAAAAATAATAATAATAAAAAGAAATGCTCAATGTCCTTATTCGTCAGGGAGATGCAAATCAAAATGACACTGAAATTTCACCTTACACACATCAAAATGGCTAAGCTCAAAAAACTCAAGTGACAATGCATGCTGGAGAGGATGTGGAGAGAAAGGGGAACCCTCCTCCATTGCTGGTGGGAATGTAAACTTGTACAACCACTTTGGAAATCAATCTGGCACTTTCTCAGACAATTAGGAATAGTGCTACCTCAAGATCCAATTATACCACTCCTAGGCATATATCCAAAATATGCTCAAGTATACAATAAGGACATTTGCTCAACCATGTTTGTATCAGTTCTATTCATAATAGCCAGAGGCTGGAAACAACTCAGGTGTCCTTCAATGGATACAGAAATTGTGGTACATTTACACAATGGAATACTATGCAGCAATTAAAAACAAGGAAATCATGAAATTTGCAGGCAAATGGTGAGAACTAGAAAAGATTCTAAGTGAGGTAACCTAGAAGCAGAAGGACACACATGGTATAGACTCACTCATAAGTGTTTATTAGACATATAATATAGGATAAACATATTTTAAAATCTATACTCCTAAAGAAGCTAAATAACAAGGGGGACCCTAGGGAAGATGCTCAATCCTCATTCTAGACATCAGAAGCGGGAGAAGACAGGAACAGGACAGGAGCCTTCCACAGACGGCTTCTGAAAGACTACTGATTGAGGTATCAAAGCAGAGGCTTTGAGACTCATAGCCAAACTTTGAGCAGAGTGCATGGAATTTTTTTGAAAGAAGGGGGATATAGAAAGACCTGGAAGAGACGGGATCTCCAAAAGAAGGCCAACAGAGCCAAACAAACAAACAAATGAAAAACCCTGGGCCCTGGGGAGCCCTGCAGAGACTGATACACTAACCAAGGACCATGCATGGAGAGGACCTAAAATCCCTGCTCAGATGTAGCCTATAGAGTCAGCCTCCAAGTGGGTGCCCTAGTAAGGGGAGCCAGGGCTGTCTCTGTCATGAACTCAGTGGTAGGTTCTCTGATCACCTCCCCCTGGGAGGTGCAGCCTTGCCAGTCCACAGAGAAAGACAATGCAGCCAGTCCTGATGGGACCTGATAGGCTAGGGCAGATGGGAAGGGGAGGAGGACCTCTCCTGTCAGTGGTTTACCGGAGGTACATAGGGGGAGAAGAGGGAGGGAGGGTGAAACTGGGAGGAGATGAAAGAGGGGCCATAGCCAGGATACAAATTGAATAAACTGTAAATAATAATAATAATAATAATAATAATAATAATAATAATAAAAGATAGCAGACACTATTAACTGAGAAGACTAGAAGTCAAAATGAAATTGTCTTGAAATACCCAATATTATTGTCTTCAAAACACTTGCTCTCTAGAATGGGCATATTATGTAAACCACGCCTATTATTTAAAAATCCAAACAACCTGGAATTCTGTGAACTAGGAAGGATGCTACAACATGTCCATCCCCAGAGACGTAATTTAACTTTTCACACTTTCCCAGGGTTTTTATCCATACGTGGAATTTATAGTTACAAATATACTTTCCCCAAAAGGAAATTATGACACATATGCTTTCACTAAGCCCTCTAAAAATAGACCCTTTCCCTCCAAGTGTTTGAGACCCACATTTTGTGTCAATATTCCTTCCCATTATTCTGTGCATCTTCATTTAAAAGGTTCATGTCGCATGTGTAACTGCCATGTACTTCTGAAACAGGTTTCTGTAATAAATGCTTATAAAATTTCTAATGTTTCCAAATTATCAAAATGCTATTTGACAGAAAATAATATATTACTGCATATTAATATCCAGATTTTCATCTGACATACATGTATATAAATTCATATTCATATATATTATATATTTGAACAATTATCTGATTATACACTTCCTTGATAAACTATACTCTGGTACTAATTTACCCAGAAGCAAAACGAAGCTCACCACTGACTGACAATATGACCAGGTGAATCTACTCATAGCTCAGCGTTAGACCAACTTTAAGATGATGCTGATGACGCTGATAGCTTCCAGTACCGTTGTGAGGCTTGATGAGGCAACACAATGCACAGTATCAGCATTGCTGTTTCTCCAGCATCTGGTGCACAGCAGACACTTAGTCCTTGTACTTAACTGTGAAATGAGCGATTGGAATTCAAAGCACTGTGTGTTGTATATGCTAAATCATGTTGGTAAATACAGCTATAGTTAATGTTGCTACAATTATTTCCTCAGATAAATCCATAGGAGTTGAAGGGCTGTGCTGGAGTATAGCGCTGATTCATATTTTAGTATGTAGCATAAAGGTCGCTCTAATGCATGGAACAGCAAGTTGTGAAAATTTACAACCTTACTGAGAGGTATTGTTGCTTTAAATGTGAGTGTGTGTGTGTGTGTGTGTGTGTGTGTGTGTGTGTGTGTGTGCGTCATACTCCTAAGGAGTCTGTGAAAACACTGCTGGGTGTTGCTGTAGAGTGAGTTGGCCTTTACTGAGGTTGGCTGGTTTTCCACACACCCCTTGATTGTTCTGATTTCATTTGTGGGTGACTCATTCATGCTGTGGATCCACAATTATACCATGGGATTCCTATTTACTGCTAAAATTCATTGACAGGACGAGAACGTTGTGCTGACTGTCTCCTCCAGTGTTATAGATAGGCTGCTAACTTGGTTCAGGCCTGTGGGACTATTCTTGAATTCTTTTATTCATGTCAAAACATGCGTACAAGGTAGACTTATCAGTTCCTTGGGGTGCAGGTTGGGGGTATGTTTGAAGATTTGGGGAGCACGGGTATCCATACTTGAGTGCAGGCACACCCCGAGGCCAGAAGAGGGCATCAGTCCCCTAAAAGCTGGAGTTAGGAGTGGGCAGGAACAGTAGACTAAGGGAATTGCACTCGGGTCCTCCCAGAGAGTCTGAGCAGCCTAGACCACGGCGTCATCTCCACCCCTGCTTGGTGAGTGTTAATTGTAGACACCTGTGCAGCTCTCATGCGACTTGAGTACAGACTATGTCCACTGTCTCAAAGGTCAGCCTGAGAGACACTGCTCTGTATGCATGTGCACAGGGCGTGTTAGGACAGGTGTCTCCCGCTCCAGACACCTGCCGCTGTGTGTTCCTGCACTAACATGCAGACATGCAGCGAGCACTCCAGTTCCCTGTCTCCGTCAGATTTGGTCATGTTGTATGTACTAACTTCTTGAGCTTCAGAAACCACTTCTAAATACCTTTCCCAAGCAAATATCACAATTACAATGCTGAGTTCTGAGACACACTCACACTTTTAGCAAACACCATCGTCCCGATACCACCAAATGGCCTGTGTGCATTTTCTGATGAATAATGACACAAGGGATTTTTACACACTCGTTTGCCCTGTAAATATGTTTTCCTGTGAAGTACCTATTCTAGATAGGTTTGGGGGCCAATTTTTGATTGGGTACTTTATCTTTTTCTTATTAATTTTTAGACACTCTTTACTCATTTTGGATGTGAGTCTTTGATGCATATACGATTGACAGGCATCGCCTTCCAAGATATAGCATATTGTTTCCTGATCTTTAATGGTAAACTTTAGCAAACAGTGTCACCCCATTTTAGTAAAACCCAAGTTACAGACCCTTCTCTCACACTTAACACGTTTTGTGTTTTGTTAATATACCTTGACATGCTTTGATGCCATGGAAAATGCATTTCCCTGTATTATTTTGTTCTGGAAGCTGCATTGTTCTGTATCTTTAACTTGGGTCTGTGTTCTATCTGGAATAGACACATAGATGCAATGTAACAGAGTGGCCAGGCTTCACCTTTTCCCATCCACACAATGAGAGTAGAAATCTTTCTACGAGTTTCTCATCTCTACTCTTCCATAGTAGCACCGTTATGATAAGCAAAACTTCTACATGTGTTAATAAGGATCGCTTTCTGAACTCTGTTTTCTGTTCCCCGTGACCTGTTGGGTCAAAATGATCAGTCTCAGTTATTGTGGCTCAAGTTTGCAGCTCTTTCTGTGTGAGTTTCTCACTTTCCTTTTTCTTTCATGATTGTGTTGTCATTCACTTAAACTTTAGAGCTGTTTTTCAGTTTCTCCTTAAGCTTTATTAGAATCAAAATCATTAGGTTTGGGGCTGGAGGGATGGCTCCTGGCAGAACACTTACTGCTCTTCCAAAGGATGTGAGCTGGCTCCCAGCACCCACATGGTGGCTGACAATCACCTGTAACTCCAGCTCCAGGAGATACTGTAGCCTCATCTGCCTTCTGCAGGCACCCACACACATGATGTCACACACACACACACACACACACACACACAGAAACCATTATGCCAATTTCAAGAGCATGGAGGTAGAAACACCCAGTCCTCTAAGCCGTGGCAATACTACTTTCTTTATTTCACCAATCATTTGTTTTTCTGTTTGGAAACTTTCATCTGGTAAACTTGTTACTGCATGTTTATTGGGATGTATTTTTAGTTGGCATTTTAAAAAGACAAGCTTTATAGAGACCTCAAGCAGAACCTGGAGAGTTCCTGTTCACTCTCTACCTCCCTTATTTACACACCAGTTACCACCACCACCGCATTCTATTTTGCTTTCTAGATGTTGCATGCTTTTGTGGTCTGATTCTAAATGCTCTACAAGCAATGGCGAAATTTCTGAGGTTTTGTGTTCAACAAACAAGAATGGTGTAGACCACTCCATAGGGTAAAAGGGTTAGTGTAAATGTTCCCTTCTTTCCTTTCTGCTGGCTGCTGGCTGCTTCCTGTCAAAATTTATGAAAGTTTATGAAACCCAGAAAACTGGTGCTGATGTTTCCTGTAAGACTAGGCAATGCAAATGACTTCAAGGCCAGCCTGCGCTATGGTATGGAGCAGGGAAATCTTCCCTGGACTGTTCCCGACATATCCTCCCTGACATAACCAGTAATTTAAATTATTAACATCTTTAAGTATGCATTTTCTTCTCATGAAACAATTAGCTGTGTTGATCAAAATGAGTATTATAGAGAATAAAAATTTTAAAGATCAATAGAAAAAACTACTACTTATTTATTTATTTTAAATGATCCAGTAAGTCTAACTAGTGCTGAGTGTGCATGTAAGGGTTCATCCACAGGAGTGTGGGAAACCTGCTGGTGCCCTCCCTTTACCCAAGAAAATGGGACTCTCCATCCCTCGGCAGCGATCAGCTGCCTCTGGGTCTGCAGTAAGGAGGAGGAAACCATGAGGCCCTCTCCTCTCCAAGTTGGAAATGTTAACTCTCATGAACATTTAGATGTCTTAGGTGGACAGCCACATTCTCTGTAAGCTCATGTGTGTAACAGCTCTGGCATGTCACGGTCAGCTTTTCCAGCACTCCCCGCATCATCTGGCTCTTACATTCTCTCAGCCTCGTCTTCCAGGAGGGTGTGTAAGCATGTGGGGAGGGAGTGGTGGTCATAGAGGCCCTATCAGTCAACACTCAAAATTCTTGACATTTGGAACAGCTATGAGTGTCTGCATAAACCACTACCTTCTAGAGGGTCCTGTGACCAAGACCGATAGCAGTCCCCAGTCTATGATAGTAACAAATGATCAGAATGGAGTTGGACAACAAGATGAGTGAGCAAGAGCACATCAATGGGCTCTCTACCAAAGGGAGCTATGGCTTCCTTGGCTGTGGATTTCCTCCTGTGGAGCAAGCTCAAATCTGACCCAGAGAGCAGGGGCTTACCTCTGTGGAGTTAGGAGGGAGACGTGGGGTGTGCTAAGTGGAGTGAAGAAAAGCTGGAGAGGGTGACCGGGCTGCAGATAAGCCTAACTGTACACACACACAAAATTCTAAAAAGAAATAACCTCAGGGCGCACAATTTTAGATCAAGCTAAACGCGTGAAGAAGTGAATTCAGCGGTCACTATTTTTAGAAACTTGGTTTTAATAATTAGCGTATTGGAAAAAAGTTAGTCCTCCACACACAGAAAGTCTGAATAACACGTTTAAATCTTGTGAACCTTATTAGGTATTTAACCCCACTAGTGTTTCTAAAAGTCTTTTCTCACACTTAGTGTTGCAAAAGTGTTTGTGAGCACTATAAATTTGTCTGCTTCACACGGAGGGGCTAAAAAGACTCGACTCTGTTCTACCTCAGTGCACTAAATGCTGGATTGATGCTTCGAAAGGCCATTTTAATCTGAAAATGATATTTATTTTTAAACTTTGTGAAAAGGATTTTTCACCTATGATTAAAACACAAGAAATGAAAAGTGGTTTCTCACAAGTATCTATTTATCATTACATTTTTTAAAAAACTTATATTTTGGCTATTTAGGACCTGGGAGGAGGAAAGGATTTTTAATGTCTAACCGCACTCCATCTACCTATAGGTATGGTGGTACCTATTGTATCTTTTCTCTAATTAGAGATGGCATGTAGGCTGGCTCATTACTTCTGCCTAATGAGCCAGGCTCCCTGCCACCTCTCTAATCAGAAAAGGAATAGGTACAGAATGTTCCTATGGACTTTCTATAAATCATTTTATTTCTCTAGCTTGCATCATTTTTTAATCAAAAACATTAAGTCACTGTCCACCATAGTTTTGTCCATATCCAGGATGGCTTTGTTCAGAGGGGCAGCTACGCAGGACATCTCTCACAGCTAAATTAAAGATGCTGTCATGCAGGGCCAGGCTGGCTGTCTCTGTTTTCTCCTGACTGTCTCAGACACAGGCCTGAGCCGTAGGGCCTCTAGCATGTTAAGAAGTGTCTTCTTTGGTTCTCTCTCTCTTTCTCACTCACTCTCTTCCTCTCCATCCCTCTCTCTCACTCTGACTTTTCATATGATTATTGACTGCCATAGAAATTCTCCTGAGCCATATCTGTATCTTTCATCCATTGTTCTCAGGACACATTTAGGATATTAGCAGATAAAAGGAATGCTTTTCATCAGACATGCCTCTGTGCATATTAATGTGATAACTTACTTAATTTAATCATGCTGCCTTTTAAATATGAAAATAGAAATCACAGACCATCTATATTATGTTATTTCTGTGTTGCTATGATAAAACACCATGACCAAGGCACCTTGTAGAAGAAAGTTTATTTAAGCTATAGTTCCAGAGAGTTTGAGTTCATTATGGCAAAGAGAAAAAAAAGGTGTGGTAGCAGGCACAGGGAGCTGAGGGCTCCCATCTTGAACTGCAAGCATGGAAAAGAGAAATCAAAGTCAAACTGGAGCTAGTCATTAAAGTCTCAGATCCTGCCTCCACTGGCACACGTCCTCTAACAAGGCCACGCCTCCTAAGCCTCCCCAAACAGCACCACCAACTGGAGACCCAGTGTTCATATGCTGGAAACTCCGGGGACATTTTCATTCAAACCATCATACATATCAACCCACGACTATCAGCTCCTTCCTGGGGACGTGCTCCTCCCGTTTTAGATTTTGCTCCATGCTTCCAGCAGGCCTATAGTCTCAGAGAGCTAAAGCAGCAAACGTGTAGTTATGACAAGTGATTGGTGTTGGTGTCACCCATCAAAATAGTTCTCTAAATATTGGATTTAAATTTATGGAGGCATGTGGATCCCCGCTTTCAGAACTATTTCAGAAGTGATTTATAAACATATTCTTAGTGTTGTGTTGAGGTGAGTCGATCCTAGTTATATATTTAAGTGGACACGTCTTTCTTCAGAAGGTTATTGGCCATTCTGGCACCAATGATCATTTGTTGGGTATCTACAAAAGTGAATGCCAGGGAAGGAAAGGCTGATGGCCCAAGTTCTCCCATGTTCATGCTCATTTTGAGAAAGCTTTGAGAATTACACAAAAGAAATAAATGTCAAAGTAGATGAATTCATGAATGAACGAAGACAGGTAAGTAATGTGGGAAAGGAGATGATACAAAGCTCAGATGGAAATGGTTGGCTGTGCAAACACAAGGGACTAAGTTTGATAGCCAGGGTTCAAATAAAATAGGTCTGCGATGTAACCCCAGTGTTAGTGAGAGAGATGGGAAGACAGAATCATCCCAGCCTACTGGCAAGCTCTAGTCAGGGAGAGAGCTTATAAGGAGAACGCCAAAGCAACAGAAAACCCAAGACTGACAGCAATGAGACCTGGGGCCATCCTTTGGTGTCCAAATGAGTACATTCACATGAACAAACAAGCACGCACACACACACAAAAAGGAAAGTGATATGTAAATGTGTAGAAGGTCCGAGTTAAGTACAAAATTGATTGCAGTTCATTGCATGAGAGTTGTTTAACTGGACTTTTAGAACAAATATTTACATGATCAGATATGAAATGTATGATTCGCCGCCATGTTGGATAAGAAGTACTGATTAAGACTCAACAGCAAATATGTAATCATGAGTTAGTAAAGGCAAATATTTCATAATCTTTTAATTTGGGACATACTGGCATGATAATATATCAACAAATATGAAAAGAAAGTGTTATGATATCTTATTAATTAACCAGGAATCTGAAATTTATTCAGTGTTTATCATTTTATCATTTGGCAAAGAATGAAAGGAAAAAAATAACACCAAGATAGCGCTATTGTGGGAAAGAGTCGGATAACCTTGCAAACTACCAAATGTTAAACTGACAATATTACTTAATCAAAAAATATTGGTTTATGGCCAATAAGAATGTATATGAAATTTTAGTATGTACAGGTCCCAAGACCACTTTATACAATATAAAAGAACAGGTCTCTAAGAACCAAAATTTGCTTACATTCCCAGACAATATGCCACAAAGTGTTTATATTGTTCAATCTCATCCAATATGTAAAAATACCTTAAGTATGTATAATAATATAGTTTACCAAAAGTAATGGTCACAGCACAGTTAAGCAACATGTGTTCTCAAAAATGTTCACTGTAGAGGTCAAGAAGCAAGAGCTGGGATGGTTCCAGCACTCAACAGGAAGCTGATTTAGGTGACTGCAAGGCACACATAATACGGAGGAGTGGACAGCAATGTGAGGAAAAAAGCCCACCAGTGGACAGGCTGTGAGCGCTGCATGTGCTGTCCCTCCTGAGATACAGGGACCTAGGATCTTCACTTTTTAAAAAATAATGTATTTTAGTTTTGATACTATATTATAATTACAGTTCTTTCCCCTTCCTCCTCGCAAACCTTCCCATATATCCGTGCTTGTTCCCTTAGAAACCCATGGCTCTTTTTCACTCTTCTTCCACGTGCATGTTTACATACACGTGTGTGTGTGTGTGTGTGTGTGTGTGTGTGTGTGTGTGTGTGTGTGATAACCATTTGGTGTGCTCCTCCTGGGTAAGGCTATTCCCCCCACAGTCAGCATTCCTCAGCATTTAGTTCTTTGTTGGGGCCTCTCTGTCTGTCAAATCCCTGCTGAGCTTCCACCTCTCTTCAGCTGCAGCCAAGAGCCAGCCTTGGCCTGAAAGGGACAGTGAGCTCAGTGTCCCTGTGTGCCTCTGTCAGCTTCTCTCCCAACGCTGCAGTAGAAGAATCTGATCACGTCCACTTAAGGGTTCATGTCTGGTTACAATCCTTAGACGGTCCATGTTCTTCATGGCAGGGAATTCATGACAGCAGGACCTGAGGTCCAGAAGCAGTGAGAGCAGGAAGTGGGGCTATAAACCCCAAAGCTGCCCCAGTAACCCCCTTTCTTCAGCAAGGCTTCCCAGCACCCCGTAGCAGCACTGTGGTCTGGGAGCATTCAAGCCCATGAGCCTTTGGGGAATAGTTCTCATTCAGACCTGCTGGTTGAGATAGAAAGTGTGTGTGTGTGTGTGGGGAAGGGATATTAACTGACAGGATGGAATCCTAGACAAGGAATTGTAAAGGGTGACTTACATAAAGAGTGCTGAATTCCAAGGAAACATAGGAAAAACAACTAGATAGAGTTTTTAAAATATAGTATGAACATGATCAATAGTGAGATGGAGTCTGAAGAAAACCACAGGAATCTCTGAACTGAAAGTTTAATTAGTAGGAATTTTTAAAAACCTTCAGTAAAAAAGCTTCTCTGGTACATTAGATCAGTTCTGAGCTTGAAGATGAGATTGATGACCTGGACCATTTTTGGGGGTAGGGGTTGGTTAAGGAGGAGCAGATATGGAGGAGCAGTGGGGAGAGAGTGAATACGATCAAAACACAATGTATCAAATTCTCAAAGAAATAACAACAACAACAAAAAAAATGGAAAGCAAAAACTTCAACAGTCTCCAATTCAAACCCTACCACACGTAGCTCACAAATCTATCTTTTCTTTGTATGTGTGCATGTGTGAGCGCGTGTATGTGAGTCATTTCTCAACTGCCACCCGCCCTGTCCTTCTGAGATAGGAATCTGGGGCAAGTGGATGGGATTGGGCTGGCTGACTGGCTGGCTGCCCCTGCCAGCACATTGCCATGTCTGGTGTTCTCACAGTGGGTCCTGGAATCAAGCTCTGGTCTTCACATTTGAGCCATCTCCCCAGGCCCTGTTTTCAAGGTTTCCTTCAGGTGCCTCACTGACCCGGTAGGGGCTCAGTTGCCAGGACAATGAGGAAACGTGACTTGCAGAAAGTATGAGAGCTTAGGCTTCCCAAAGCAGCATGCTTGTGGGTGACCTTCCAAGATGGCTCCCATCATGGCACTTCATTTATGTCTCTTATTTGAGGAGCACAGAACTCTTTTCACATGCCAGGAAGTTGTGCAGCTCCGAAGTCAGACTAAATCCGCCCACTTTGCTGTTGTCTGTCCAGTTCTCCGAAGTTTTGCTGACTGCATCTTTATTTCTTGCCCCCTCTTGCCCGTGCCCACCCTCCCCTTCAGCAGGAGGACAACGCCACCATTTGCTCTTGACTAATGGGTTGTTCCTTGCCTCTTTTTCTATAGCAGTGTCTCTGGTTCTCTCCAAGTCTCAGACCACGACTTCCATTTCCCAGTCACAGCTAGCTAAAAAACCGTTTTCTGGCTGGTGTCAGTTCCCAGCTGTAAAACAGCCGGAGACTACTGGCTGCCTCTGCTCTGCCATCTTGGCTCTTCCTGGGCCAGTCACTCTGTGTCTTCTATAGTAACTCTTTCATATCCTGTCATAATAAGTATCATATATTTTTTCATGAAGTTAGTTTCTGTTCTATGTGTGATATAGAGGTTGAATTTTAAGTGATTTTATCGGTACATCTTTGTCCCTTTGATTTTTGTTGAATATCCATGAATTGCTCCCTGACTGTGAAGTCACCTTGATATGCCACTGCAGTTTTACAGTTGTGTACTTTCTGTTCGTTTCAGAGGTCAAATTAATCAACTTCTTGTCAAAAGTGGTTGCATTTGATTGTATATTGATGTCTTACAGTCTGTTTTTGTTCTCACCAGCATTCTTCAAACAACAAATCTTAGGTATTGTTTTCACAAATGCATTTTAGGTTCCCCTTTTATGATAATTATCTAATGGAAATTTTATTAAAATTATATTAAAGTATATGAAGGATTTATATTGCTGTTATATTAAATATCTGCATCTTTGATTATAGTATATGATTCTACTTGGATCTCCTTTAAAATTATTTTTAATTCTGTGTGTGTGTGTGTGTGTAGTTCTTGTGGAGACCAGAAGGAGGAGTTGGATCTCCTACACCTGGATTTATAGGCTGTTGGGAGTCACCTTGCATGAATGCTGGGGACAGACCTGGGCTCCCTGCAAAATCAGTACATGCTCTTAATCTCTGACTATAATTTCAGCCCCCTTTTTAAGGTCTTCTTTGATGTCTTTGGTAAGTTTCTGCATAAAAGCTATTCATACATTTTTTTCTGTCCCTATGTGCCTTAATGTTTTAATGCTTTTATAAACAGTATATTTTATGACCCTGTTCTTGTGATATTTTGCTTAAATGATGATGTATTATGGGTTCTTCTATGTCATTCCTATTGCCATTACCATTTTACAACTTTCATTAAGTCCAATATTTTGATTCTAGAGTTATATGGCTTTTCTATGTAGAAATCAGTGTAATACAAATAATATGCTTGCTGCATTTTATTTCTTTTATCTTTGGATTTTTTGATTATGAAATATAGATTTTTTTAATTTAAATTCTTAAGACAGTGTCTCATTCTAAAATAAAGATTGGGCTGGAATTTATTATACAGCCCAGGTAAGACATATATTCATAGCAATCTTTCTGCCTCCACCTCCCTAGTTCATAGGTGGGAGCTGTCAAACCTAAGTATGAATTTGTGTACAGTACTGAAAAGTATCAGTAGAACAAGTAGAATAATAAATAGTATTATTGGTTTGATGAAATGCCTTTCAATATTCTCATTAAAATATCATTCTGTGTAATCATGGGGAATTTTATTGCTGGTTGCTTAAGGTTTTATGTTTGTATGTGAAATTTCAAAACATGATAGAACTAGTATGTTAACATTTGAAGTGTTCATTTATGGTTGCATTGAGACTGGGCCTGTAGTTTCTGTCTCACCCTATCTAACTCGCTTTGCTACTTTGTAAAACTGAAGTTCATCTCACTTCATTTCTAGATCTCTCTTAACACTATGTAGATAACATACTTCATTTTTACATACTGATTTTTCATCTTATGAATTGGGTCATGATTTGCCTTAATATATTTAAATTTATGTCTTTAATTGTTCTACATATGTGGGGTGCTTTTAGTTTTCCAATATAGAAGATTAATACCTCCATAAATGTAGATTGACATAGTTAAAAAACAAACACTGTAAGCTTGTTATAATTGTAGGGAGAGGAAATTTGGTCATTTACCATTAACTACAATGTTAACTATTGACACTTTAAAGTTGATCAACAGCCAGAAAAATATTACTTTCTTTCAAAGTGCTTGATTTTGGTTTTCTCATCTTGAGCCAGGGTTGGAGTTGGGCAATGGTTCTTTGGAGAGGATCATCTGACTTCTGCCCATAGTTGTGTCAATTTCACATTTGACTTGCTTTTAATACTGAACCCACTTTTCACCCCTACAATGTGCCCATATTTTTTCATTGTGCATATTCAGCTTTATCATAAAAATTTATCACATTAGAATTTTTGGATATATTTTCATCTCCCTAGAGCTTGTGATTGATGACTTTGCTGGTTTGAGCAATAGGGCCACATTGAGTTCACAACATGGATTTGGAGAATGATTCTCTTAGGTTTTTTTGAAAGAAGTTGCAAAGAATTGGTATTGTTCTTTTAAATGTTCAGTAAAATTTCCCTAGGAAATCTTGAGTCCCAGGATTTCCTTTGTGAGAATCTTAATTTTACTGTTGTTTCTTTCCTCCTTCTGTACTTATTCATATCCTCTGTCTTTGACTTGAGTTCAATACTTAATGTTTCTCCAGGAATTTGTTCCTTTTATCATGAATATCTAGTTTCAGTCACAGATTTATTTAAAGGCCTTAAACTGAACATCTATGGTATTAGTAGTAATATATCATTTCATTTCTGATTTTCATAATTTGAGTTTTTTCCTTTGTTCAATATGTAATTGTCAAGCTTTAATCATTTCCAAGACCTCTTAGCAAATATTGAAGCTTTAAAAGATCCCTGTGACCATATCATTTCTTAGGTTATGTATATGGCTTTGATTTTCCAGCTGCTAAAACCTAAAACTGCCTGGGACACTGCAAACTTAAGCAGTTGCTACTCACTGTTTTCAACCAACATCCTCTGGAAAAGGTTCCTCCCACTAGGAGAAGAAAATATCCATCCGGCCTGGAAGCAGGTCCCTTTAGGGTATGCCAAGCACATGAAATAATGACAGTTTCCTGAGCATGGGCTTCTGGAAGGCTCCAGCCCCATTCTGACCCTCCCAGGGCCCCTCTAGTCACCTGCTTTCATTCAGATTGTCAACTTTCTGTTGTTCTTGTCTACAAGACGTGCATTGCAGAGAGGAAGATTCATGTAGAAAAGGTTGAATTACGACAGAACTTAATATTTTTACAAATATTTATCCATTCAGAAACAAAGCCTCCATATGTCACCCAAATCTGGTTTGTTTCCTGAGTTCTGGAAACATTGGCCTGGCAGCACAGTGTAAGCACTGCTTGCAGGGCCAAGAGACTCTCCACTGTTACTGTGTCTTAGTCAGTGTTCTGTTGCCATGAAGGGGCACCAGGACCATGACAACTCTTACAGGAGAAAGCATTTAAGTAGGTCTTGCTTACAGTTTCAGAGGTTTAGTCCATTATCATCATGATAGGGGCCATGGCAGCATCCAGGCAGACATGGTGCTGGGAAAGTTGCCGAAAGTTCTACATCTGGATCTTCAGGCAACAGGAAGAAAGACTCTGCTTGGCATGAGCCTTTGAAACCTCAAAACCTACCCATTGTGAATTAGTTCCTACACCAAGGCCACACCTACTCCACCAGGAGCACAAAATTCCTCTCAAGTAGTGCCACTTCCTAGGGACCAAGAATGCCAGTATATGAATGTATGGCAGTTACTCTTGTTTACACCAACACATTCTACCATTCCTGATGACATTTTAATTATATATACATATATTCCACAACTTGTGGTTTTTAGTCACAGACACTGCCATGCTAGACTGACAAATAGTATTTCATGTTTATTTATTTACCATTGTAAAGAGTCTTGAAACGATCCACAGAAGTTAAACTTTTCTCTATTGAACTGGTATTCTGACTTTACACACTGGTTTTATAATGCCTTTCCCGTATGCACCTAAAGATTTTTCAAAATAGAAATGTATGCTGTCTAAGAAAGAGAGGTAATTTGTTGTCTTCTCTAAGATTGGTGTCCTGTCCTTATTTTTAGCACCATTGAAAGCATCTTCATGTGTGTGTGTGTGTGTGTGTGAGCCTTTTGGGAGCTTCATGTGTGAGCATGTTTGTACACGCTGTGCAGGGGTGCAGGTACTTGCATATGCAGGGGCCTGGGAGGACACCGGTTGTTCTGATTTATCCCTTTGAGGTAGTCTCTGTCACTGAACCTTGAACTAGACTGACAGTCCACAGGCCCTCATCTCTGCCCCTTACAGAGCTTGGTTACAGTTCTCGTAGTCACATCCAGTTCCGTTCCTTGCGTACAGGTTCTCCTGACCCATTGTTCTGAGCCTGCTCCTCAGCCTGGCACTGCTTTCACCCTGACGTGTGTTTGCTTATTTGCTCCACCTTCTCCTTCTCAATGCAGATTTTCTTTCTGCCTATTTCCTCACTGAACAGCTCTGAGGTCTTTCTTGTATGAGTCATGTCTCTGTCCTTGATCAATTTATATAATCTAGACCTATCTTTCCCACATGAATATTTTTAAGAAAGCAAGCTCTTTATGGTAGCATGTTTTCCCCGCTTTGAATACTGTTAAAAACTGGCAACTTGCAAAGGGATTATTAAAGTCTACTCTGTGACTATGTCCTTGAACTCCTGTTTGACCTCCCCCCTCTCAGCCATAACTTCTCTGCCATAGATGGAGAATACATTTTCACTTTGAGTCTTTGAAAAACTCTCTAATTCTTTCACAAAACGCCCCACCATGAATTCCGAGGCTGTGGCAAAGACTGTCCTATCACAGACTCCAAAGTGTAAAACTCAAATGATTTTTAAAGGTTATAAAACCCAGCCCTTTTATTTTATAGATGATAAAATGGATTTCATTGTCCCTCTGCAGCAGAGCTTGGCTTTAACTATTATTAAGATATAGGAAGTGGATTCTAATTTATCAGCCTTGCAGGGGAAGCCTCCATTCTGAATGTCCTCTCTGTCTACTATCTCTTTCCTCTTGGATGGCTGCAGTAACCTCCTCTGGCTTCTCTGCTTCTGAGCATGTTTCCCTGACTTCTAAATCTCAACACCTTTGAATGAACCTGAGATCCTGTCACTCATTTACTTTCAACTCTCCAGAGGCCTCTCATTTCATTCAGAATAAAACCCAGATCTGTAAAACGTGCTGTAAAGCATTTAAAAATTCATAGCTCCATCTTGCCAGCCAGTTACTAGTCTCCCTGCACTTTCTGAATGTCTCTCCCTCCCTGACTCTGAGCCATGATGCTGGCTCCTTGTGGTTCTTCTGACATGCTAAGCACATGCTGTAGGAGCCTTTTTGCCTTCCGTTGCCCTCCTGGAACATGTTGCCTCTAGCTGTCCTGACTAGCCACCCTCTGTCCTCACTGGCCCTTCACTCTTGATTAGGACTCCTTTTAAACAAACCACCCCAATAAAAGTTAGCCCTGTTCTCACTTCTATGCTAAATTTCCTATTATCGGCAGCACTTATGTTTATGTAACACATGTTTGCTATAGCTATGTATCAATTTTGACACAAGCTCCATCTAAGCAAGGGTATATATTTTTTTGATGGGTGTATATTTATTTGGTTGACTGGTGTGTCTTTGGCTGCAACAAAACTGACTGGGACACATTAGTTTCCAACTAAATATTTGTGGATGACTAACATACACAAAAATAAATGAAATAAACCTGACATCTCAAAACCACAGTAAAGACTGACAACATCCGAGTGTCTGTTGTTTGGATTCTGTTTCAGGGCAGCATACCTCTCCATGTCATGAAGGATTGCCCACTGCACCTGTGCTTTTCCGTTACTGTGATAAAGCACCATGATCACAGCTAATTTGTAAACAAAACTGTTAATCATGGCAGGGCTTTCAGAGGGATAAGAGTCCATCTTGGTCAGGAGGTAGAGCTTTAACTGGAAGGAGCAAGAAGCTGAGAGAACATAACTCAGCTGCAAACAAGAAGCAAAGAGTGAGAACAGGAAGTGGGGTCGCGCTGCAAAACCTCAAAACCCACCACCAGTGATGTACTTCCTCTGGCAAGCCTCACCTCCTAGGGTGCCATTATTTCCTCAAGCAGTATCATAGGCTTTGGACCAAAAGTTCAAATACATGAGCCCATGCAGGAAACTTTTCATTCCGTCCACCACATTCACTGTTCTGTTGTAATTGCTTGAGAAAAAAAAAATTCTCTCTGAACTCCTACGTAAACACTGTACACGGTATTTGGCACCGAGGAAACAAGTTGAGTGACATGGAAAACTTGTATAAATTCACAGTAGTTCTCTTTGCTAACCTGTAAGATTTTGTAAACTTAATGTAGCTGCCTTTTCTTTGAGTAGCCTACAGGAACAATGCCTGTGTGTTGTAGTGTCTGAGTGGTTTTCTCACCTTACAAATGACCTTGTCCTTCAATATGGACCTTCTTTAATAAAGCTTCACTTGATTCCATCTGTACAGATACTATGTGCAAGTAACGTGACATTCTCAAAAGTAAGAAGTTATATCTTTGTGGTGACACAATTGTGTCTACAACAAAGCCTTTCTTGATTGACAACCAGTCTTTTACTGTAAAAATTGTTCTGTGGTAACATCAGCAAGCAAACTGCCCAAAGGAACATTGAGAACATTTTATGTGTCTCTGGAAAAAATTTCAGTGAATTCCATCATTGTTTCAAACACCTTGCTTTCTCATTTCCAACATAAACTTCATTGACCACCAGGACACAGTCAATTCCTTGACTCCTTTCATTCTTCATTCTCCTAATTTATCATTTGTTCTGTGATTAACTTTCCTGCAACCATAGACTGCATAGACTACTCCTCTCCCCTCCTTTGTGTAGGAACCTTAAACTTACATTTGCCCCGTTTTGATGTCTCTGTCCAAGAAGTGTCAGTCTAAATACTGGCAAGTGTCACTTGACTCTTGGAAGATATTGGGATGAACCAATATACATAATAAAAAAACCCCACTTAACTTGCATACGGGTGCCAGAACATAGTAACCATGAAAATACATCCTAAGGAGGCTATAATTTTCAGTCATCCTCCTTGCCTATTCTTGTGGAAACCAATGTCCATATTAATCCATTTCTGTGAGTTTACTCCAGGCCCATCTCCCTCACCCCCTGCATTCTTTGTCCTTTATTGCCTTCATTATTGAGTATCATTGAATAATTTACCAGCTGACAGGAACATGGCTATTAGTTATGGATAGACCAGTGAATAAGAACAAATAATACTTTCGGCCTTTCTGAGAAAGTTTACTTATTGTATTTCAAGTTTCATAGGACAGATAGAGAAGTAAGTAAGTACCAGAATGAAAGGGACACATCAAGGTATTGTAGGAGCTTGGAGCAGTGTGGTGGCCTCAGGTTATTTCCAAGGGGATATACTTCAAAGCTGAGGCCAGACCTGGAGTAAGGAAGCAATACTTGGAATAAAGGTAATATATATAGTTGAGTTTTGGAGAGTGCTGGAAAGTTAAAGAACATTCAGAATTTAATCTTTGGGGCCGTAATATGGACTCTGGTGGATGTGCTGAGAACTGTATGTGGGTGAGGATAAGTAAAAGAGTACATAGGAGATCATTCAGCTTCCTTCATTTGTGGCAGACAGTGTGACCTCTTTCCTCTGAAGGAAAACTAATACCTTGAGAAGTGATGTCATCAGCTCATTTCTCCTGCCGAACAACATCGCACACTCATGCAGGACTCAGCAGTATCCACGAGCATACCTCCCACTTTCTGTTTTATCTCTGAACTCAGAATCTTCTTTCTTGCGCCATTCTGTTTCAGTTTACTTTTCTATTGCTGTTATAAAGATCACGGCCAAAAGCTTAAAAAGATTTATCTTAGTTCATAAATTAAAAATACTTATTTTCGTGAATAAATGTAGAGTCGCCTGTTTTCTTGAATATGTATCGTTTACACACAAACATTGGATATGAATGTTCTGGGTTCAGGAATAGCTGCATACTGACCACTCGGACACCAGACTCACATTGATGGAAATTTATTGGCCACTAAACCAAAACTGACCGATCAGGCCATAATCTGGCCTCGGCAGTCAGACTATGACCCTGTTCTGTTTCTAAGGCAGGTTTTTATGTGAAAAACCATAACCAGGTAACAGGTAAAACAGGTGTATATGGGGACAGCATTACATCATCTTGACGAGCTAAACAAAATCAATTCTGTTCCAAGTGTATTGGGTTGAATCTAGGTAGCTAGACAAGGCACTTTAAGCTGATTGGCTGTGTGCAATTTAAGGGTAAGGGAGTTCTTGGGGGCTTTTCAGGTTTCTGGGAGTAAGGAACATAGCAGGATGTTGTGACCTTTAACACAAGCACAACATGCATTTATCATTTATTGATTTATTCTGAAGAGCCAGTACTGAACCACTGAATTGTATTGTGGTCTGAGGCACATAGGCCAGAGAACTTGGACTTAATTTCACCTTATGATCAAAATGGAGACTTGGAGGCAAAATGGTTTCTGCTATGCTAAAGGCAATAACAGATGTTAACAGAGGAGCCATAGTTATGCTAAGAAATAAAGTAGGTCTCAACAGAGGGGCTATCGAGCTTAAGCAGGTTACAACAATAAATAATATAATTCATTTGTTTTGTTTCATTATTATTTATTTATTTACTTATTTATTTATTTTGGTGGTGCTAGGGGTTGAACCCTGGACCTTCTGCATGCTGTGCAAGTGGTGATCTACTTCTGAACTCTGTGCTCAAATAAAAAGCCAAAATGTGTGTGCCCAGTGTAGGTGCGCATACTTGCACATAAATGCTTTTGCTCTCTATGCTTTTCTCTGAAACCCCCTTCTGATCCTCTGATCATCTCAGAATATCTCTTGATTTTCTTGAACAATGATAAGCGTTCATTCTGGGTACTAATTCCACTGCCTACCGTTTGGTTATTTGTTTGCATGGATGTTTTAGCTGCATGTATGACACATGTGTTTGCCTGGTATCCACAGAGGCCGGAAAGCTGTATCAGATCCCCTGGAACTAGAGTTACAAATGGTTGTGAGCTGCCATGTGGATTCTGGAAATTGAACCCAGGTCCTCTGGAAGCAAAGCTAGTACATTTTAGCTTGAATCATCTCTTCTGGTTCTACTGTCCATCTTTTATTCATCTAACATCTTCCTTTGCTCAGTTCCCTCCAAAAGTCTTCCAAGGAATACTAGGAAGGAAGGAAGGAAGGAAGGAAGGAAGGAAGGAAGGAAGGAAGGAAGGAAGGAAGGAAAGAAGGAAGGATGGAAGGAAAGAAAGGAAGAAAGAAAGAAAGAAAGAAAGAAAGAAAGAAAGAAAGAAAGAAAGAAAGAAAGAAAGAAAGAAAGAAGGAAAGAAAGAAAGGAAGGAAGGAAGGAAGAAAAAAGGCAGGAAGGAAGAAAAAGAAAGAAAGAATAAATAGAAAGAAAAAAGAAACTTTCTTGTCATTAAAATATTGTAATGACTACTCTGGAAAATGAACTTTTGGAACTGACATTAGTCAGTGGTCATAATTCAAGTTTTTGACAAAGAGTTACTAAAGTGGTATGATATATTTGATCCTAATCCAGTTTGGGTCCTTGCGATCCAAACTCCAGCTTGATTTTTTTTCCTTTTTTATTAAATGCAGAATAAAGCTGCATTATTAAAGCTGTATTAGTTCCTTTTGAGTGCAGTGTCAGGCAGAGCCACCTTAAAGGAGAAAAAACTTACTGTGCATCAGGGAGTCATTGTTTCAGTCCTTCAGTATACAAACCCAAATTAGCACCATCATCTGGGGACCACATACTCAAAATGTGAGCCTGTGGGTGACATTTCAGATGCAAGCTATAATTGTATTTTGTTTTGCTTTCTTTCTTTTTCTTTATATTTATTTTTTAATTTTTATTATTAGTTACATTTTATTAACTCTGTATCCTAGCTGTATCCCGCTCCCTCATTCCCTCCCAATCTCACCCTCCCTCCCTCATCTCCTCCCTGCCCCTTTCCAAGTCCACTGATTGGGGAGGACCTCCTTCCCTTTCATCTGACCCTGTTTTATCAGGTATCTTCAGGACTGGCTGCAAAGTCCTCCTCTGTGGCCTAGCAGGACTGCTCCTCTCTTGGGGGGTGGGGAGGTCAAAGAGCCTGCCATTGAGTTCATGTCAGAAATAGTCCCTGTTCCCCTTACTAGGAAAAAAACCAATTGATTACTGAGCTACCACGGGCTATATCCAAGCAGAAATTCTAGGTTATATCCATACTTGGTCCTTGGTGGAGTGTCAGTCTCAGAAAAGACCCCTGTGCCCAGATATATTTGGTCCTTGTGGAGCTCCTATCCTCTCCACATCATATTAACTCCCTCTTCTTTCATATGATTCTCTGCACTCTGCAGAGAAGGTTTGGCTATGAGTCTTAGTATCTGCTTTGATAAACTGCTAGGTAGAGTCTTTCAGGGGCCCTCTGCGGTAGGCTCCTGTCCTGTTGCTTGTTTTCTCCTACGTCCAATGCCTATCCCATTTGTCTTTCTATTCTCTCTCTCTCTCTCTCTCTGTGTATGTGAGAGAGAGAGAGAGAGATAGAGAGAGAGAGAGAGAGATTCTGGTGTATCTGTGACTGTGAGTGCATATGTGCCAAAGAGCAATACGTGGAGGTCAGAGGACAGCTTTCCTCTACTCGCTCTTTTCTCTTTCCGTCTTGCTGAGGCAGCTCTTTCCTTATTTCTCCTGAATATTCAGGCTAGCTGGGCCCAAGTAGGAATGCTGGCGTTGGTTGCAGGCACATGACATTGCGTGGGGCATTTCACATGGCTTCTGAGGCTCTAACGCAGCTCGGAAAGCTTTCCTGGCAGGCGCTTGCTGTTGCCCCCTCCTCTTTCTTTTTGTTCCCTTCCTTGTGGTTCCAAATCTCTTGAGCTTTTCTGCCCTTAGAAATCCTAAATCTTTGGTAAATACACAAACAATACTGTGTCTGTGAAGGCTGATACCTACCTAAGGTTGAACGTAACCTGTGGTGTAATTGTGGTCTTTAAGCTGATAATCTTAGGTGAAGTCTTACAGGGCGATGATATTTAGACTGAATTGCACCGAATGTAATAACCATGAGCACCAGCCCTACAGTGGTTTTGTTTTTGTCTTTTTATTTATATTTTTTGAGATTTTCTGGAAGAGCATCTGTTTTAGTTAGAATCCACATTCTAGAGTTTAAGCTAGAATTAGTGGGATGTGAAAACAGGAAGTTTTCCCACTGGCATATCAAATATTCTGAAAATTGCTATTGAAAGCAGATGATGACAATGAAATTTAAGGCTCATGAAATAATAGATTGGTAGGTTTGTAAATGAGAAAGATATTCAGAAAAGTGCAGCTCTGAATCTAGTCTAGAGTAATCTGCTGAGGGACTCACCTTGACTTCACAGTCTTGCAATAGTTGTGGAGCTAAATATGACTACTCTTAACCATGTAGACTTAGGAAACAGACACAAATCTTCAAGAATTTGCAGGGTGCCGATGGGAATAAAACTTCAAACTTTGCAGTTTTAACAGAATGTGAGTTGAATGATCGACATGGTTTCTTGGATCTTGGGGTTTCTTATCTGCACATATTTTTCAGGTTTGGAGCAGTTTGTTGGAAGAATGCAAGATTTTCGATTGTACAATGTGTCACTTACAAACAGGTAAGTGTGCGCAGAATTACAATGTTTGGGATGAACACGGATAAGGGCAATTCACTTAAAGTATTATGGGCACTATACCATTTTCATCTTTATAGCAACTGGCAAACATCACCTAATTTATATTTGGCCATATTTACCTTGGCATAACTGACACTCATTTGCTAATGTTTTTGTGTCAGTAACTTTATAATATGGGGTGATCAAAATTATTGGCAGAGAATTTTCTTTAAGAAAATTTATTTTGTTAACACTACATAGATTAGAATGTGCTTGTTCAAAATTCTATAGAAAGTAGATGCTAATACTTAACGACTGATACGTGTGCCTTTCAGAATTGCTTTTAGAAATTATTAGTGCCAGAGAATGTCAAACAATAAAGTGACTGATTGTTTGCTACATGAGAGAGTCTCTAGGGACGAGGACTTTAGAATTACTGACTCTGGGGCTGGGGAGATGGCTCAGAGGTCCATGGCTAAAGGTCCTGAGTTCAATTCCCAGCAAACCACATGTAGCTCACAACAATGTATAATGAGATCTGGTGTTTCCTTCTGACCTGCAGGCATGCAGGCAAAATATACTGTGTATATAATAAATAAATCTTAAAAAAAAGAATTACTAGAACCAGAAATTTGAACACAGGGGTCTTCCCAGAGACTCATACTCCAACCAAGTACCATGCATGGAGATAACCAAGAACCCCTGCACAGATGTAGCCCATGACAGTTTAGTGTCCAAGTGGGTTACATAGTAATGGGAAGAGGGACTGCATCTGACATAATCTGATTGGCCTGCTCTTTGATCACCTCCCCCTAAGGGGGGAGCAGCCTTACCAGGCCACACAAGATGACAATGCAGGCACTTCTGATGAGATCTGATAGACTAGGATCAGAAGGAAGGAGAGGAGAACCTCCCCTATCAGTGGACTTGGGGAGGGGCATGCATGAAGAAAAGGGTGGGAGGGTGGGATCAGGAGGGGAGGAGGGAGGGGCTTATGGGGGGGATACAAAGTGAATAAAGTGTGATTAATAAAAAAATAAAAAATAATAATAAATCTTTAAAAAAGGAGAAAAAATAATTACTGACTCTGAAGTATTGCACATCTTTTCTACTTCTAGTTTGCAAAACAGCATACAGTCTGTGATGAGCTCTCACCAAGCACTTCCTCATCTAGAGTCAGGACAAAAATCTATCTTAGGGTTTTCTATAGACCATGGCCATCTTAGAATGTAGTTGAGATAGTGTGGGTGTGATGACCATTCTTGGTTGTCAGCTCACTTCTGGAATTTATGAAAATGCAAATGTCTGTGAGGAGCATTTTCTTAATCAAAAGATTAGAAGCAAGAAGACTCATTTCTAATCCAGCTCTTTTGAAGTAGGAAGGTTCACCTTCAACCTAGGCCACACCTTTTGGAAGCCTCCAAAAAGAATATAGGAGAAGGAAGCTTGCTCTCTCTTTGCCTGTCTGCTCTTGCTCTCATTAGCAAGTCCATTCCCTCACTGTCATTAGAGCCTTTTTTGTGAGATTCAGGATGTACTGAAAACCAGCTGAGAAATCCAGCCTCTTGAACTAAACAAATACTGGATTCTTGGATGTTCCATTGGTAGAAAGCCATTGTTAGATTAGCTGAACCACAGAATGCACACACATAAACACACACGTGTATATATAATTATTTAATAATTTAGGAACAGAAATTTTATAATAAATAATATATAATAAGTAATATATATTACACTATTCATATAATTGTGGTATACTGTATTACACTACACATATTATATAATTGTTCATTCTGTAAGTTCTGTTCCTCTAGAACACGCTGACTAACACAGTGCTGGTGTTAAAGGTGTGAAGAGATCACAGAGAGCAGATGAGGGCCAGCATGGCGTGGCAGGGTTGGAGTCTCTGGAGAGAGCCCGGGAGAGGTTACTGGTGAAAGTGAAGATCAGTGGTAGCAAGAGAGCCCAGTTCTGGAGGTGCCCACCAAGGTCAGCTGCAGTCATGCAACAGCTCCAACTGAGCTTAGGAGACGTGCTTTTGCTGCAGAGAAACGAGCCAGAGAAACTGCCCCAATGCTTTGGAGGAGCCCAGAAGATCATGAGTGAATCCCGGATAGTGGACATTGAATCATGTACACTGTTGGTGTTTGTTTTTGCTTTGTTCGGGCTGTGATTAGTCCCAGGCTCTTTCTCCTTGAAAGTAAGAGAGTATTAAGCTTAATTTTTATTTTTATAGGAGCCCACAGATGAGAAATTTTGAACTTTGAAGAGATTTTGGGATTTTATAGACAATGGCTGTTTTAAAGAGATTGAACTTTTACTATGTTTAAATTTGTACAGACTGCAGGGCTTTTAAAGTTGCTTATGTTTTTTTAATGTGAGATCTTGGAGTTAACAAGAAAGAAGAGGTTATGTCTTAATAGTGATATATTTGTATCAAGTTGAGAAGTGGGCAGTTGTTCTGGCTTTTTATGTCAATTTGACATAAACTAGTTACCTGAGTGGAGGGAGCTGCAGTTGAAAAAAATGCCTGGGTAAGATCTGGCTTTAGGCAAGCCTGTAGGGAATTTTCTTTATTAGTGATTGATATGGGGGGGGGCAGCCATCCTTCAACAGAAGGTTTGAGGTTCTGTAAGAAAGCAGGTTGAGCAAGCCACGAAGAACAGGCGGGTAAGCAGCATCCTTCCATGACCTCTCCATCAGCTCCTGCTTCCACGATCCTGCCCTGTTTGAGCTCCTGTCCCAACTTCCTTTCATCATGAACAGTGACATGGAAGTGTAAGCTGAATAATTCTTTCCTCTCCAAGTTGCTTTGGTCATAGCATTTTATCCCAGCAAAGGTCACTGAAACTAAGACAACATGTTTGTGTGGATAAGATTATTCTACTTTCTTTTAAAACACTTATTGAGTGTGTGTGAGTGGGTGTGTGCATGTGTGTTTGTGTGTTGATATGTGGGAGGTTGCACACAGAAGTCAGTGGACAATCTCAGTTGTGAATTGTTTTGCTACAGGGCCTCTCTTCTTTCAGGCATTGTTCAGCATGTGCCAGGCTAGTTTGCCTATGACTTGTAACACTTCTTTCGTGTTTTCTGAGTGCTGGGATCACGGATGTGCACTGCTAACACCATGTCTGCGCTTTACACAGTTCTGGAGGTCTGAACTCAGATCATCATGCTTCTGTTGCATGCGTGTGGCTGCTGAGACATTTCCTTGGCCCCTGTTTACTGTTTGCAAGGAAATGTGTTTTTTTTTATCTCTTCAAGGGAGATAGAGATTAGTTGTTAAATGTGTGCATGTCAGGACTAACTCTTACAGCTCTGAGAAACTTCTCAACTGGATGATGCTATAGCCTGTGATAGACTCAGCATCAGCTTAACCCTCCTTGTTTATCAGTCTGAGGAATCAGGAGATGCCTGGACAAGGATGCCATGACATGGGGAGGGGAGGAAATGGAACGCCCCTTGCTTGCTGTCTTTCACCTCTCCTTTGCCTGTGCCTACTCAGCTGAAGAGTAATTTCACTGCAGTTCTCTGGGATAAAGATTTTCCTAGCCAGAGCAAAGATTTCAGACCAGTTATTGACTTTGGAATGCATTCAATAGCTTATGTCAACTGAAAAATCATCAGTGAGATTTAGAGTAGTCACTTCATGTCGCTTAGTGAAAGAAAAAGCCACCCATCTCCACCATCACCTCATCAGGGTCTGAAAGAAAGTCTGCTTTTTCTAGTCTGACTTTGGTTATTTGTGTTGACTGTCTGGAAGAGTATGATAGGAAGAATGGGAAGAGAATGTCCTATAATGCTGTAGAGCAGGCCTATTCTTCTTAATGGAAAAATTAAGTAGATATGCCTGCCCCTGGCATTCTTGTCTGGCTATTGGCAGCTGGTGTATAGTCTGAAGCCATTGAAACATTTCAGGAAGCTAGAATCTATGAGTCACAGGAAACCATTGACAAATGGCCTTGGCCTCAGTCCCTTCACCCAAATGAGAAGCCTATAAAATGATACATGCTTTCTTATGCTTTTCCCTGGATGAACTGGAGATGTCATCTTAAATCTCATTATTTTCAATATATTGCTGTTCACTCACAGTATAAGTCAGCTTAAAATCTAAATATATGACACCTTTCTACATTATCCCAAATAGGCACAATAATACTAAATTTAAGTAAAATACCTTGATAAAGAGCAAGGGCTTATACATGCTGCCTCCCCTTCCTCCTCTTTCTTCCTTTTCCTTTTAATTTTCTGGTTCTAGGACACAGGACCCCACAGACAAGAGGCAAGTGCTATTCACTGGCAGATGTCTCCAGCCCTCTTTCTACTCTGCATTTTGAGACAAGTTCTCAGTAGGCTGCCCAGGCTATCCTTTAACTCACTCTG
>NW_026590859.1:6060576-6089442 GCF_907164565.1 Psammomys obesus | reverse complement strand
TCCTTCCTTCTTGTCTTAGTCTATCAGATCTCATCAGGAGCGGCTGCATTGTCCTCTTCTGTGGCCTGGTAAGGCTGCTCCCCCCTCAGGGGGAGGTGATCAAAGAGCAGGCCAATCATATTATAGTCATTCTTGATGTGAAATATTGGCACTTTAGAGCCACTGAGATGGCTCAGGTGGCAGAAATGCTTGCTGTGCAAAACTGATGACCTGAGTTCAGTCCCTGGTACCTGTGGTGGAAGGAGAGGATTTCTTCTACAATGACCTTCATGTTCCTGATGTCTCACACACACACACACACACACACACACACACACACACACACACACACACACGCACACACACACACACACACATTTTTTTAAAAGTTACCACCAAAAACCATACCATTTTTAGAGTACATTTATCTTTGTTTCGTTCCTGTTGCTGTGACAGAATCATCTCACAAAAGTGACCTAAAGGATGGTTTTGGGCTCACAGTTCAGGGTACCCCCGTGCTGCTGGGAAAGTGAAAGCAGAAGGAACTTGAAGGAACTGGACACATCTCATCCATTTTGGAGAAGCAGGGAGGGAGGGATGCTTGTTAGCAAGAACCGTTTGCTTTTCTCTGTTTTATAGAATCCAGGGTATCTTCAAAGGGCTTCATCCTGATTGCAGTTAGGATGGCTCCTCCCACATCAATTAGTATAATCTATATAATTTCTCACAGACATTCTCAGAAAATAATGTTAATCCAGACAGCCCCTCACAGGAATGCCTTGGAGCCTTGTCTCCTAGGTGATGCTAGATTCTGTCAAGCTGACAGTCAATGCTAGTCATCACAAAGCTTTGTATAGTGAGTACATTTATTTGTCCAAACTTAGTTTTAATTTATATTACAGTGATAAATTATGAAAACAAAATTGTCACTCCTCCAAACACCGAAGAGTGCTGTCAGCCCTGAGTGCTATCAGTCTGTCACTGTGAAGTTGTGTGTCCTTACCTTCTTGTCTGGACCGTTTCAGAGAGATTCTGGAGCTCCTTTCTGGAGATCTCCCCCACTCGCACATCCAGTCACATTGCCGCTGCCCAGGCAGCCATCCCCGTCTCCACCCCTCGGCTCAGCAGTACTGCATTCCAAATGGTGCAGAAGACCGGCCTTACCATCAAGTGTCACGGCTGAATCCCGAAGCCCATCCTCTATCCTTCATCAATGATGATAACATTGCTACTTCATGGATTTCCCATGTGTTTACAAACATTACACAGCTCAACCAAGGACTGGTTATTTCTGTAGACTTGGAAAATGGACAGTACCAGGTAATCGGAGAAGGGGATGGGTGTGTGTGTGTGCTCTAGCTACCACAGTTGAATGGCTGAAAAGTTCATGTTTTCGAGAAATGTGCTCTCTCACAGTCCCGAGGGCTCACAATATGCAGTCAAGGTGTTGGCAGGGTCACACTCCCTCCAGAGACTTTGGCAGGAAATGGTCGTGCTGGCCTCTTTCAGCTTCCGGTGACATCTGTTCATTCATGGGCCGGGGACTCCAAGTTCTACCCTTGTTTGCACAAAGGCCCCCTCCTCAGATCATGCTAACTTTCCCCTCTCCTCTCTAAGTGGCGTGATCTTATTTTAAGCTTTATTACATCTGCAATGTCTCTTTCTAAGACCATGTTCACAGGCCCCTCTAGTTTAATGGACATAGTCAGTTGGATGCACAATTTAACTTATTGTGTAGCAAAAACTGGAGTTGTAATGAATGAAATCACATTATCTAAAACTCACATCCTACGTTCAGGGTTTAGAGAATGATATTAAAATGGAATTTATTAAATATTTGGACCTTTTTATTAAGAACATACATTAATAGAGCAGGTGTTTATTTATATGTACTTTATATACTTAATGGGGGTCATTTTCTTTGTTCATAGCTTTAGAACGAATATAACAGATTCACTGTAATTTACAAAATCAATGCAGATGGGAAGAAATATGTAATTATAAAACGCATTGCCTTTACTGTAGGCCAGAAGTTTCTAGATGTTCTTTAAACTGTCCATCACAATAATTAGGAAGAAATGAACTTTTAGATTCCAGTATGAAGTCTCAGTGTTTTGGGCTTCTTTCTGATCTTTTCTACTTAGCCATCCATATCACCCACAGGTGTTTCTCATCATCATCCAGTTCTCCAGCCCACAGCCTATGGCGATAAGGATCCAGAGGAAGAAGGAGGACAGCTCTCCCTGGGAGGACTGGCAGTATTTTGCTAGAGATTGCAGTGTTTGGGGAATGAAAAACGATGGTGACTTGGAAAACCCCGATTCTGTCAACTGCCTTCAGTTTTCTGAGTATGAACATTCTAAAACCAATTAATTTTAATAAACTCGTGCCTTAGTGCTAATCTGTGGACCAGCCAGCCACCTTGGATGGAAGAAATCTCTCTCTATCATTGGCTTTAGGAAAGTTAGGTGACCCCATCTCCTCAAGCTGAGCTTTAAACTGCTTACAGCTCCTGTAAGGGGCAGGAGAATTCAGGTTTACCATCCACAGCTGTCCTCTGATACAGTGTTCATCTTACTAGCCAGCCATCTGTAGCCGCATTCTTGTCTTCTCGTCTGCCCCTCTGTGATGAGCCCACTTTACTGATACATGGAATAAATGGAATATTGTTTCCCCAGACCAAAGAACTTAAGGATTTACTGACACTGTTTAGAAATAAACCAAGCTTGTTATTTTTATTTGATCAAAACTATGAATAGATTTTTAAAATCAATCTTTCCTTGACAGTTTTACCTTGTTTTCCCATGGTAATGTCACATTTGACCTCCTGACACCTGGACAGAAGCGTCGTCCTGGGTACAATGACTTTTACGGTAGCTCAGTGCTGCAAGAATTCATGAAAGCCACTCAAATCAGACTGCACTTCCGCGGGCAGCACCATCCAGCTGGGCGCACCGTTGACCCGAGACACAGATACTATGCAGTGGATGAAATCTTCATCAGCGGGAGGTAGCTTTCATTCCTTCCGTTCTGAATGCAGTGTGACTTTCACTACGAATTTTTTCTCAAATGATAGGTTTGTTATACATATTTTAAAAAATGTAGTAGCTTCATTTGTTGAGATGTTGCAGCAAGATAGATTCTTATCTTTGTATTATAAAATAATTTGTTCTTCTATAATTTTCCAGGGAGATTTTCATCTAATGCCTTCCCTGCACTTTATGTGGCCTTGTTATCAGTGAGTTTTCAGGAGATAGTTCTTTCAGAAAACACAGTATTCTCAAGGTTCAGAATGCATATAGTTTAGCAGTTGAGTAAGCTTAATCTTCAGACTGTTTTTTTTAAAGTATAATAGTCTAAATATGATCCAGACAGAATTTATCATATATTTTACATAGTTTGTTTTAAAATATAACTTTTAAATATTCCCTATATTAAAAAGAAGCAAAATTTTACATAGTTTGTTTTAGAATTTAATTTTTACATATTCCCTCTACTAAAAAGAAACAAAATTTGGGTTGTAGTTATAGTAGCAGATAGTTTATAAGTAGTCCTAGTTCATAGTTCAACATTCCAAAAGGTCATCTCTTTATCATCATCAGAAAGATATATTTTGACTTTAATTGTTGATAAATTTACCATGCAATATGACTCACAAAGAAAACATAATAGTTTCTAATCCAGGCAGAATACTGTCTTGTATGGCAAATTACATACAGAATACACTTGAAATGGATTGTTCAAGAAAAATAGTATATCTTGAAGGTTTAATTAGACCCCAAAGAATACCCCAAAACTAACATTTATTTGCTATATAATAATAGCAATATATTGTATTATTGTATTATTATATTACAATATATTGTAATAGAATAATAAAAGAAATACTAATAAATAACAGTATTTTCTGTATCATTTTGAAACAACAAAAATTGAAATTCACAATTTCTTAAGTATAGCTTGAATGATGTCAGCAAATGTCTTCCTGTGACAAATCCCATACAGTTGGAGGGAGTCCCTGTATACCATCTCACTTCCCTGTCCAAAGAGTCTTGACAGTTAGTTACCTTCTGAATCACTGAGCCTGTAGCAACGCGACTGAAGGAGCCAGGTTTGCCGTTCTCAAGTGGGTCACGTGTATGAACACAGACTCTGGGCCGCGTTGACAGTGACTTGCTTTCTGAGGTGTGTGGGGTGCTCTCATTCACAGATGCCAATGCCATGGACATGCCGAGACCTGCGACACGACCAGGACACCCTATAGGTGCCTCTGCTCTCCGCACAGCTTCACTGAAGGGCATCAGGTGTGTTCCTTCATCCCACAAATCTAAAAGGAAAATGGAAGGGTAAATATAAGTGAATAGAAACTTAATTTTGGCCCAGCTTCAGGTTTTATTTAAATGGATAAGAACTTAAAATATCAGCTTTTTAAAAAATATATATATTATTGTAGAGAATATATCTATTGTTAAACTTGAAAGTTTTGTGTTTAAAACTAATCTCCCAGGAACTGTCTCTGAAATGAAACCCTAAGGCCTTTTTCTTCCCCTTTCTGTCTCTTTCTTGGTTTATCCCCATTGTATGTTAACTACAGAGCATCTAAATTGTCTTGATAGAATTATGCTAAATAATTAAGGCTTCAGTTTTCTCCCCTGAAAACTTTGTTTTGAGACAGGATCTTTATTGAGGGCTATGGCTAGCCATAAGCTTAGTATGCAGTCCAGGTAGGATTTGAACGCATGATCTTCTTGCTTCGGTATCTTAGTTTGGTATTACAGGCCTGCATTACCAACCTGGCAATAAAGAAGATTATTTTTAATAAGTTTCCTTCTATAGCTTATAATACTGTTTCCAAAATTTGTTAAATTATATTGACAACTTATTCTTTATTGAGTCATCACCATGCGTGCACATGTGCCATAGACACACACACGACACACACATCTATCTCTCCCCCTCCCCACTAATCTAAAAGCTTCTCTGGACGGATTGCGCGAGGTACATGAATCGAATCTAGCTGGTACCCACAGGCTAAGCTCTACCTTGGTGCGTTCTTTCTCCCGATGTGCAGAGAAACACTTCCTACCAACACGACATCACTCAGTTTCCCTGCCTGAAGTTACATGATAAAATCTGTCTCAGCCTCCCTCCCCCTGCTCTTCTTTCTTACACCCTTTTTCATTTTATTCTTTCTAATTGCTCACAGTGATGTGTTTGATAGTTTATGATTCTTGTATGATTTCATGCCTCTCTTTAAAAATAGAGGCATTAAATGAATCAAGGTTGATGATTGGTTTTGGAGTCAAGTTGGGATTGCTGGGCATGGACCCAGGTGGTGCCTGCTGGGTTCAGAGCTGGTGCATCAATTAGCTACAGTTTAGGATGGGAATATATTTCAGTTCTTCTTATGTAGACAGCATCTTTGGAAAACATGAAAAGGTAGACCATGTAATTTTTCTCTTGGTCCTATTTTGATAATTTTTAAATTTTGTTATAGATTTAAGAATGCTGCATATGCAATTCGCTTAGAAAAGTTTGCCAAATGCTGCTGAAAGAAAGATGTCAGTAAACTATTAAGCTGTGTTCAAATCACCTAACCACAACCTTCTCATGATCTCCTTTTTAAAATGTTTTGATTTAATCCATTCATCTCCTGTGGGATGCCATTCTCTCTTTAAAGGCCTGGAAAAGGACCAGGAGGGTTGTCTTCCAGTTCACAGTGTAGGGTAACCATTAAGGGTAGTCCTCAGTAAGCAGGGCTTTTGTGAATTGTTGCCTTTTGGCAAATCAGTGAGCATATAAGCCTTGAGAGCATGCCAGTTCTGGGCATTTCTTTCTCTTTTTTTTTTCTTTCTTTTTTTTTTTTCTGTGAGAAAGTGTTCAACAGAAGGGGAAGGGGGTGTGCTGGAGAGGAGGGTGAGATGCATGAACTCAGGCACCACCTTGCAGGGCCTCTGCCTATATATTCTTCAGTTGCTCGTAGAGTCAGAGCGTGGTCTAAGGGTGGAAACAGTGTGTATACAGGTCTGAAATTCTTTTCAGATAAAATTTTCATTCCTCAGGAGATAGTTGCTACTGTGTTTGTCTTCTGCAAGAACTGCTTGAGGGAGAGTAGCAGTGACCCCAGGTAAAGAAATTCCTTGATCTTGTTTTGTGACTGCACTTTCTACCACCTATAGTCTTGAACCTGGGTGACTTCCAGGAAGTCAGCGTCTGGTCTTTTGTGCTTTGGAGACCTATATAAAATGTGCTGATAGACTGATAGGCTGACAGACTACAAGATTTATTATTCAGAGTACAGTCAACAGGAGGTCTATTGCTGCCAATGCTAATTTGTATGTTTCAACCTTTCAAAAAAAAAAACAGAAATTAAGACTGAAAATCCACTTAACTTAATACTAAAGACTGTGCTTGCCCTCAAATGAATTAAATCTGGACTTCTCTGTTATTCCATTATAATTTTTAACAGGTAGAATGTGGGCCTTGGGAGGGGGCTCCCTGGCTGCCCTCAATATTTCTGAGGAACTCTTATATATTTTGGCATTATATTGGCAATTTAAGTTCTTGACTTTAACGTATGATATATACAGTAGAAATAATGGCATATTTCATCAATAGAGAACACTTTTAGAAGGCTGGCGATGTGTCTTCCCAAGGAAGACCAAAGCTGCACATGATTAATGTGCTCAGCCTGTTTCCAGATTGATCTGAGGCAAAAAATTCAAAATACTAGATATTACCCATTAGCTTTCAAGTAGAATTAAGTATTTCAAAGTAGAAGTCAGGATTGCAAAGCGTTGATCTTACATTAATCATCGGATATATGGAAAATAGAAACATGTTTTCCAATGGTTTCTTTTATTTTGTTAGCGATCGTTATTGCTGAGGCATGTGTTGTGGGGTGTTTACAAATCTTTCATTTTGTGTTAACTATAGATTCACAGTTTTCTACACCCATGCTTACGCGCACCCATGCTAACATCTTCCAAAGCTGGTGTGTTTTAATTTCTTTTAGAATGTATGATCTGTACACCATGGAACGCACTCATTTAAATATCCAGAGTTTGGGCAGCTGTATAATCTCCATTCTATCGGGATGTAGAATGCATCCCTCTCCCACATTGTCTCTTTCTTCTAACCTCTGGGCCCACTTAGCTTCAACTGCTGTCAATATCTCTTCTTCTGTTATACAGTCTTTTAAATCTTACTCTACCAACTCCCTCTTTCAATCATTTTCTAACTACTTGTGGCAGCACCTCTATCAAAATAGGGAGCTTGTATTTCACTTTATTAGGTCACCAACTTGATCAGGTCCATCAAAAAGTGTTAGTTGAAATCATAAAGCACAATAGAACCTAGAATTTGTGCAAGTCCGGGGTTGTATATTCATGTATTTGCTAATGAGGTTGCATAGCATAATCTACCTTCTTACCTTGCCTTCTTATCTGCAGCCTTTTTATTTCCCAGTGTGCTTTGGAGACAGGTTCTCATGTCGCCTCATGCTTATTATAAGCAGAGGCAGTCTTTGCACTCTTGAATCTCCTGCCTCCACCTCCGAGAAACTGGACCTGTAGACCTTTGCCACAATACCCGATCTTACCTAGTACTTACAGATTTTACGGGTTCAAGTGTTGACTAAATCTGCTTTTAAGAAAGGTGTTACTAGGTGAACCTTGCGTCAGAGTGCATTTTCATTTTCTAGCTGTGGTCCAGGCCAAGAGTGACGCAATGGCCAGGATGTCAGCCAGCAGTCTCACTCTGCTGGCCGCTTAGCTATTCCTTCATCATTGTATGACATCATTACCTGCAAGGGGAGCCAAGCCCTCTCAGAGCAATTTATTAGTGACCATGAATGATTCTCTTACTTTTTGGCTTTAATTTGTGACCCTTTTATAACATTAATCCTGAATCTTATGAATTAACTACGATCAAACTATCAGTGTGCATTTTCGTTAGTATTATAAATAGCAGAGCCAGCATGAAACATTTTATTTAATAAGATTTCCTACCATTCAATAAGCCAAAGGATGCCAACATCACACTTCACAATGCTCATTATGTTAAATGGATATTTCCTGCCATTTTATGGAATAAATTCCTTTAGAGCACTGAAATCCAAAACTATGAGTCACCGTGACTAACCTGCACCTCACGGAAGCTATTCATCCTGCCCGGTACTGCTTCATCCTCTCCACGCACAGTAAGATTTTACTCGAATTTATTCCGTTTCACATTTTAACTTTTTGTAATACCAGTGAGTTAATACATTTTTAACCAGCATTTGGACATTTCACTTTTAAAACACATTTAATGAATCCCAACACAAGAAATTTAATTTTCTCTCTGACAAAATAGTGCTACCTTTATAAGCCACTAGTTATTTTACTTCTGTCAGTAGATATGTAAAATACAGTTAAAGAGAAAAAGGTTATGAGCCTATGGACATATACAGCTTTGTGGACGACACAGATATAATAAAAATAAGAGTCAGAAAATATAATATTTGACAGAGTAAAAGTGAAGAATTTTTTGAAGTTGAGGATATCGTGACTTTCTCTAAAAGATGCAGACTAAGAAAGTAAGCATAGGGATCCAACATAATAGTTTTGACAACCACCAAAGACAAAGGGCAGATCCTGCAAGTGCCGGAGAGACGGGTCCAGAAGAGTCAGGTGAAGTCGTGAGCAGCGGTAACCACAGATGAACCCAGAGGCTGGAATAGCACTTAGAAGTGCAGGTTGAAAACATACAACAAACCCACATTTTACAACTGTAGACAGACTTGACTTAACACCAGGAAGAATAAATAGTGTCCAAAGAAATTTGTGTCAAGATTATCACAAATGGGGTTTCTCCATTTTATAAATTGTGTTACACATGCTCACATAGTGGCCATTTTCATGCAAGTGTGTGGTATGCATGTAAGCCCCCACCCCAGTGCCCCCTGCTTTCCCCACTTCTGATTAAACTTGCTTTTTAAAATTGCTCTAATACACATGACACAAAGCAACTTGGAGAGAAAAGGGTTTATTCAGAGGCCCCTGTGGAAGGCTCCTGTCCTGTTCCCATTACTCTCCTACTTCTGATGTCTATCCTGTTTGTCCTTCTGAATGAGGAGTAAGCCTCTTCCCTAGGGTCCTTGTTATTTAGCTTCTTTAGGACTATAGATTTTAATATGTTCATCATCCTATATTATATGGCTAATATCCACTTATAAGTTAATATGTACCATGTATGTCTTTCTGCTCCTGGGTTACCTCACTCAGGATGATCTTTTCTAGTTCCATCCTTATGCTTACAAGTTTCAAGATTTCCTTGTTTTTAATTGCTGAGTAGTAATCTGTTGTGTAAATGGACCACAATTTCTGACTCTACCCATCAGGGTATCGAAGCAGATGCTGAGACTCATAGCCAACCTTTGGGCAGAGTGCAGGGAATCTTATGGAAGAAGGGGGAGATAGAAAGACCTGGAGGGGACAGGATCTCCACAAGGAAACCAACAGAGCCAAAGAAAATTTGGGCTCAGGATATCTTGCGGAGACTGATGAATCAACCAAGGACCATGCATGTAGAGGACCTAGACCACCTGTTCAGATATAGGCCATGATCTCAGTCTCCCTAGTAAGGGTTTCCTAGTAAGGGGAAAAGGGGCAGTCATTTGCATGAACTTAGTTGCCTGCCTCCATCTGGATAGGAGGCCTTACTAGGCCACAGAGAAAGAGGATCCAGACAGTCCTGATGAGACCCAAAAGGCTAGGGTCAGACAGTAAGGAGGAGGACCTCCCGTATCAGTGGACTAGGGCAGGAACATGGGCGGGAGGAGAAGGTGGGACCAGGAGGAGATGACAGAGGGAGCTACTGCCCAGACACAAAGTGAGTCAAGTGTAGTAAAAATAATAATAAAGAAAAAATTTAATAAGTGTGAAAAAAGAAAAGGGGATTGTTTGGTTTAGACACCCCATGTAACAGTCTGTCATTGAGGAAAGTCAGGGCTGGAATGCAAGGCAGCGTCCAAAGCAAAGACTTCCGATGGAGAAACGGTGCTTACAGGTTTGTTCTCCATGTCTTGCTCAGCTTGTTTAATTTATACAACCCAGGACCATCTTTTCATGGAGGTGGCATATGGTGGCCTGGGCCTTCGCACATCCACAGACTTGCCTAGAGACATTTTCTCAGTCGAGGTTCTCTGTTCCCAGATGACCCTAACTGTGTCAAACTGATGAAAACAAATAAAACAAAAGCTAACCAACATGCCTGATTTGTTAGTTCATTTGTCCACCCCCCCACTTGCACTTCTAATTTTGTTTAAAGTGTGTGTGTGTGTGTGTGTGTGTGTGTGTGTGTGTGTGTGTGTGTGTGATGTCATCTATAAGTCTAGGGCCCATATTCAACATAAAACACAATGTTTGTCTCTCTGATACTAATGTAATTCACTTAGCTGATTATGCCTAGTTTTATCCATTTCCCCACCAACAATGTAACTTCATACTTTCTCATGGCTGTAAATTTTATTATATGTGTAAATATACAGTTTCCGTTAAGCATCCCTCTGTTGCCGAGCACCAGTCTGACCCCATGACTCAGCTGTTGCATGGGGAGCGGCAGTAAACACTGCTGTGCATGTTTCTCTCTGATGGGCTTGAAGTCATTTGAGTGAACACCCAGGAGTGGTATAGCTGAGTTATTCACCTTAATAGAGGGCACAAACTTCAAAACTAACAGAAGAGTAGAAAGAAAACATTTCAAGATGTGAACATAGGCAGACACTTTCTATAGAGGCTGTGAGTCATTCATGTCTTGACAAAGACAATGCTATGAAATTAAGAAGCTCTCTACCCCAACCAGCAGGAATTTATCCCAGGCATGCGATACTACAAGACTCAATTATCAGTTAACGTAATATATCCAATCAGCAGACTAATGATGTATAATGTGATGTTATAGATTTTTCTGCTGTAACAACAACAACAACAAAACCTGAATCTGGGTAATACATAAAATGAAGAGGGTAGCTTGGGCTCATGGTTCTGGAAGTCCAAGAAAACGGCACTGACAACTTCTGAACACACATAAGGGCCTCTTGCAATTTCTTGCCCATTGACGAGAAGGAGTCAACATATGGGGCCAGGTGCTTTATAACAGCCCATTCTCTGCTTTCTCTGAAAACTAATCCATTGTTCACAATAAAAACATCACTCTCTCTCTCTTCATGGTCCATTTCCAAGCTCTGATGTCATTCTGACCAAATTTCTGTTGAAGCCTTAGCAGCAAAACACCACCTAAGCTACAGCATGTATGAACAGTGGAGTGAAAACATATGACAAAACCCTACACCTACTAAAAAAAAAAATCAATAGTAAGTGTAGCTGACACACAGTGAGGAGAGGCTAGAGTCTCTCCTGCTGAGGTCAGAGGGACAGAGGGCAGATACATCCAGAATATATAAAGAACAGATATATCCAGAATATATAAAGAGATTATGAAGTTAAACACCAACAAACCAAGTAATCCAATTAAAAAATGGGTGCAGAGGTAAACAGAATTCTCAATAGAGGAATATCAAATGGCAGAGAAACACTTAAATGTTCAAGATCCTCAATCATCAGGGAAATGCAAATCAAAACAATGCTGAGATTTCACCTTACACCTATCAGAATGGCTAAGATCAAAAACTCAAGTGACAACACATGCTGGAGAGGATGTGGAGAAAGGGGAACCCTCCTCCACTGCTGGTGGGAATGTAACTTGTACAACCACTTTGGAAATCAATCTGGCGCTTTCTCACAAAATTAGGAATAGTGATTCCTCAAGATCCCGCTATACCACTCCTGGCATATACCCAAAATGTGCTCAAGTACACAACTTTATTTGATTTTAACACTTTCAAAAAAAACATAATCCTTTAAGAATTTCTTATGATAGTTTTGAGAATCTTCACCACCTACTCCTTCCTAACTCCTCCAAGACCTACCAATACTCCTTCCCATTTTCATGTCTCCTGCCACTCATAACCCAACAAGTTCAAGTTGTGTTGAACATGTCCTCCTGGTTGTGGAGACCCCCCCCCCCCCCGCCCCGCCGCCAGAGTGTGGCCCAACTACCTGGATTCCCACCTAAGGAGAAATTACTATCCCTCCCCCAGCTATGCAAAACACTTTAATAAGTTGTAATAGGCATACATTGCGGAAAAACACTAGTCATAAACTGTAAAAGGCGCTTGTTCCAGCCATCCATAGGTAATCCCAGCAAGCAGCTGTGCACACCTTTCAGATCTGATATTATTGGTACTGTGTTCAAATCTCTAGCATCTTTCTGTCTTCTTAAAGTTGGCTGTATACATAAATATACCCCTTTATCTAGAAAATAAGATTATATTCCACGTGTTACTTGAAATTTATTTAAAAATCTGAAATGTGTTATAAATACATATATGTATTTGTATATACTTACATTATGTTTGAGCTGACATGTATGCTTACTTTTGGGCATTAAAAACATCTCATTCTCTCCAGTGTAATGAACACACCCCAAGATGTCAGGTCTTTCCTATGAAAGTTGAAGAAATTCAGCAGAGAAGTTTCTATGTGCAGAAACAGGGCCTGGTGCTGCCCTGATGTGAAAATAAATAGCCACCCTAGAGGTAGACTGACACTAGCTAATTATCTTGAAGAATCCCTATGACACTCTGGTGTCTATAGTGTTAAAATGCCCAAACTGATAATTGGATTTGTCATAGTCAACAAACACAATGATACATACCCATTTCATCTATGTTTTAGAGCTTTTTGCCAAAGTAAGCCTAGCTGTTTCAGTAACAAGTAGCGGCCAGGATCAAAACCATTCCACAGGTCTGTAGCAAAATTCATCTTTAATTGAAAGCATCAAGAAGCCAGGACTGTGGTTTTGGATCATTGACACAGCAGTTAGTTCTGTGTTATCACAAGGCCCGTGAGAGTGGCTTGTAAGTTGAAAATAAGGACAAAATATCAAATAAGAAAAAGACATTTAGATCAAAAACAAAAGGGAAAAGTGTTGTTTCCATGGGCATCAGAGGACTTCTTTCGCTGGATCTGCAACCCTGCCTCCCGCAGGCCCCTCCCCGAATCCAGCCCGCAGTTACTTTGTGGAACCCAAACCGCGTGTGATCGGCGTGACTGGGCCGCACTCCTTCATCCTCGCTCTTCTCCACCAACTTTCATGAAGAAAGTACAATTTGAAAAATCACCCTGGGGTGAGAAAATTCTTTTAATAACATTGTTTTTGAAGTAAAGCAAAACAAAACAGCAACAAAGAAAAACAAATTTCAAAAGAAAACAAGCTGAGATCGGTCCATGCAGTAAAATGTTGCTTCTCCTTAGCATTTTACGGTGCGGACGAGTTTTAAAAGTGTAGACATGAGCATGGTTGCATGGATGAAGGTTCTGGGCACGGCGACTCTGGAAGTTCATTCGTTTCCTTGAAGGTGACAGAATCCCCAAGGGTTAGTGACAGCACTTCTCATAGCATTGTGTCTTGTGTTCTGTTGCAGCCTTTCAGACTTGAGGTCATGGACCCTTTCAGATATTTCCCCTTTCCCTCACCGATTTTCTCCTTCCAGTTTCCTTTTCATCTCCTCCTCCTGTCCTTCCCCCTTCCTTCTCTTCTTACTCTCTCTCTTCCTCTTCTACACCTCTTCCTTCTCCCCAATCTCCTCATCCTTTGCTCTCTCCTCAACTTCTCCCCTCCCACACCTCTTCCTTACACCCTCCTGTAACCTCTCATCCTGAGTTCATAAGATCGTCTACAATTGGTGTTGGACATTACTTAACTATTTTTAAATAGTTTGGGAATTTTTTCAGGGTCGGGAGGGGGATGGTTGAGACAGGGTTTTTCTGTATAGCCTTGGCTGTCCTGGATTTATCCTGTAGACCAGGCTGGCTTCAAACTCAGCTATGCACCTGCCTCTGTCTCCCAAGTGCTGGGATTAAAGGTGTGCACCCCAACTGTCCAGCTTCCATTTTGGAATATTTAACCATTATTCCCATGACATAGTTGCTTTAACTCGCTGATAAGATAATGACTTCTCTTTCCTGTAGAGATGAAGAAACTGGGATTGACAGAGGTAAAGTGGGTTTAAGAACTAAGTTTGTTCAGCAGCATTGATGGTGTGTCCTAGCTGTTTCAGTCCTTGGTTGCTGATGCCATAATAATGTAGAACAATGGTAGGTCATGTTCTCTGAGGTTCAGTCATGTGCTGGGTACTCTTAACAAATCCTTGCTTAGCACAACAACATTACAAAATATTTCTGTTTCTATGTGATGAATGGCACAAATAGGCTTGAGGAGGTATATATTATTATAAATATTACAAAGCTAACAATTCGGGCATGTGAATGCTTGGTGACCCAGGCCCTACAATGCAACAAAATAGCCATCTTGTTTATAGACTATGTTACTAATGCACAGCGACCATTCACATCTACGGGATGAAGCATGATAGTTTAGCACATGGGCACAGGATATTATGATTACACGGTGTTCTTTTTAGGTGCTTGCTCTCAAGAGCCCATGATTTCTTTGTATAGAGAATGGTGAGATCTGTTCAAGTGGCTGCTTGAAGTTTACAGTTAATTGGTGCCAATTATGGTTGCAGAGTTGTGCTCAGAACATTAAAACTCATTTCCCCTGTCAAACTGCCTCATGCCTGTGTCCATTACACATCCACCCTTAGCTCTCCTCCTGCACCACAGCTTCAGTGGCCTCTCCTCTGCTGATACCTGCGTAGCTTCCACGTGGAACTGAGGATGCGCCATGTTTGTTTCTCAGTGTGCAGACTTATTTCCTTAACAGGAGTTCAACCCATGTAGCTATAAATAACACAATTCCATTATTTTTATGGTTGATTACTGTTCCACTGTGTACATGAACCATGGTATACATATCTATTTTTTTTATTGATAGGAGGAAATTTTAAATGCTTGCCATGGGGTTTAGTATGGTGCGAGAACATACTTCACATTATACTAGGATTTTTTTGTTTGTTTGTTTTTTTGCAGTCAGTAAGCAAGTGAATTATACTTTCTGACATCTAGTCCACAGCTAACTCAATTTTTGAAAGGAGTTTTTTAGTGTATGATTATTGCTAGTAAAGAAAAATTTAAGGAATCCCTTTTTCCTACTTTTCTCCCTTTCTTCCTTCCATCTTGTTTTTTTCTTTTTTGTCAGTGTGCCTGACTATAATTTCAGCACTTGGGAAACTGAGGCAGAAGGATAACTGTGAGTTTAGAACCACCTTGGACTTCATAATGAGTTCATTGTTAATCTTGGATATATGCAAGATCCTGTCTCAACAAACAAACAAACAAACAAAGATCTGGCCAAAGAACTGTAACTAACAGGAGTTAGTTGTGTCTCTCTTTTGTTAAATAAGTTTGTTTTCTAGCCAGAATTGCCTTTTTGAGACCAAGCTCATCAGAGCTGATCTGAACACTGAGTGCAAGTATTAGCTCACTATCACCTGTGCCCTAAATGCTTCCAAGAAGAGATTTCTTTGGACTTTGGTTTCAGAGTTAGATGTGAATTCCAGTTATCATCTTAGCAACTACCTCTCTGCTTTGTAGACAGTGTTGAAAGTGTAAAAATAGGTATCTAACATCCCCTGGGAGAGGTTGTAAGGGAACCAAGGCTGCAGTGCAGAAGGACAGGAATATGACACACATGCTGCTAGATGACAGAAGGACAGGGTATTGGCATAGGTGTCTCTAGAGGACAGGACAGAGCATGACATGGTTATCTGTAGAGGACAGAAAGACAGGAGCATTAGTATCTCTAAAGGACGGAAGGGCATGAGGATGATACCAGTGTCTGAAGAGGAAAGAGGGAGAAGGGAAGAGGGCAGCTACTCCAGTCTATGATATAGGAGCAGTTATGGCTAAAAAAAAACCTTCATCACAGTAAGAGTATTATAAAGCCTTGAAAGCTGACTGAAATATAAGGGTTCATTCTTTTAAAATAACTACAGCTCAAGTCCCTATGTCTGAACATTGTGACCTGATAGTTATGTAGTATCCATATTTTCTTCTGTATTTGCTTTTCTGCCTTGGTTAAGTTGACAAAACAACAACAAAAACAAAACAAAACAAAACAAAACAAAAACACAGCCTTTGCCTCATGTTAAAATGTCCAGTATACTATGAAATAGAAAAACAATGGAAAAGAGAATTCTTGTCTCTTTTCCCTCTTTTTACAAATGTGAAATGAAAAATTGCTTCACTATGTAAAAATTGAAGGAGAAATTGTCTTTTGTTAATATTTGGATTGATTGGCCCTAAATGACCAATGATATTTATTTTTTTGCTTCCTTACTTGATAAAAACAGCTGCAGTGCCTTCAATCTTTGAATTGCCATCTAAATTATATGCACAGGGTCCGTGACCAGTCCCATTTTCTTCTCCGGCAGGGAAGCAGGTGTAGAATCGCTTCTTGTTAGTGACCGGCTTGCACAACCCTTTGTGAAGGTGTGTGCTGAATCAGAATGATTGTAGTCATCTAGCACAACATAGCACAGGATTGTTTCAGCAAACCAAAGTAAGGGAAGATAAAGGCAAGCACTCTTCAAAGGGTTGTTGATGAGATTCTTTACAAAGAGTTAGATGAATTCATACCCCAAGTCATTGCAAAGTTTGAAACTATAGGAGGATAATTTAATATTCATTTTACTGTCTATGATTTCCTTTATTGTTAGAGCTAAGAGTGGAGAGATTTTAATATTTCAACATAATTTAAAAGTTGTAGAAGAATCCTAACTCATGTATTTTTTTATTTATAAAGTAGTTATAAAGACAAAGTGTTCAGAGATTCTTAGCTGACGATTTTCAACTTTACGTTCACTGACAGTGATCGGCATATGAGTGATGACATCACAGCTTTGCATTTCTTCCGACATCTTCTCGTTCCAGTGCGATCGCTGCTTGCCTCTTTACAACGACAAGCCTTTCCGCAGTGGTGACCGGGTTCACGCCTTCAACTGCAAACCTTGTCAGTGCAACCGCCACGCCAGCAGCTGCCACTACGAGGCCTCCGTGGACCCGTTCCCTCTAGAGCACGGCAGAGGTAGCGGAGGGGTGTGCGACAGCTGCCAGCACCACACGACAGGTGAGCCGAAATCCCTAGTGGCTGGCTCAGCCGGTGGCCGTGCCTGCTACCTCTAGGTGCAGGGTGTTTTTAATTGTAATGCGGTTATTTGGGAACGAGCTTTTCTGCTGCTAAGTTTAGAAGCAAAAGCTGTTTCATCAAATCTTCCCTGTGCAGAAACAGTCCTCCATTTTATGTTTGCAGGAAGATACTCCTTCCAAAGTGTCCCCATTGTTTACCAAACTGCTAATTCACATAGCTTAGCCTAGCTCGGTTTTGGTACACCCTTACAGTACGTTACTTGTGTCGTTTTGTTTGTTTGTTTTGTTTTGTTTTCTGTTTTTCTTGTGTCTGGTTTCACACATGGACCTGTTACATTTACTCAGAGTTTACACAGACACCAATAATCCTTTGAAGATATTGTAAACATATGGAACAACTAGATGGCTCATGGGAAAATGAGCTCACTGGAAAGGCCAACAATCAGAGCTGGATTCCCAGAACCTACATGGTAGAAGAAAAGGGCTGACTTCTGCAAGCTGTCCTCTGTCCTTCAGAAACACACAATGGTGCATACTTGTTCATCATACACACACACACACACACACACACACAAACACACACACAATGTGCAAAAGGTTATAAATACAGAAGATGGTAAACAAGTAAGTTCTAGCAATCATTGGAATCACTGTTTCCTGAAGAGCAGTATTAACATTAAAACAAAAACAGTCAGCGTCTGTGTTCATGAGATACAATGTGAATACAATTAACCCCAAAGTGTTACTCTAAGCATGAGTGAATCCTTCAGATAGTTCCTGCTGACATAAACTAGCATGAGAATCTGAGTGCCGAGGCTGTGAAGGTGGGTATTCCTGCGCTTCTGACGTGAGAGCTGGTTCTACAGCAGAAACACACATTGAGAAGCAGCCACCAGCGTGTGGGCACATCAACACTCCAGAAATATGAAGAACTTATTTATTAACCAGAAGCTTATGTCCCTCAGAATAAAGAAAAAAAGATTAGTTGATTATAAAGTTTCCTGATGTGTCCGTTTCCAGCAGCATCAGAACAGAGTGTGTGGCTTTTTAATAGGAAAGTTGATAACGTGAAGGTTTATTTCAGATTCTTTCTCTGGTTTTGGCACTACCCACATTGGCTGTGGAAATCACTCATAGAAAAAGTTAGTCAGAAGATGGCAAGAGGAAAGGGATACTGAAATCCATAGGAACAGCATTACACACTGACTATATCAGGCTCTTCTAATACTTAATGCAAGACTTATCTGATATGTATAGATATGGTGAGTTTATTTATTCTGATACTTGAAAAAAATAATTAACAGAGGCATTAAAAATTGTGTAACTGTACAATTCCTTGTGTTAAGAGCATTCTCCATTTTTCATACTTTATTTTGAAAGATACATTTTGTAATTGTTTTGTGTGTTTATGTGTGCTGATCACGTGTATATGGGTAGAGGCCAGAGGGTAACATCAAATAATCTTTCTCAGTCACCCTCCACCTTTCTCTACCTGGAACTCATTCGTTTGGCCGGACTGGTTCGTCAGGGAGCCCCAGGAACCCATCTGTCACCGGGTAATTGATGAGTACTGCCGGGTGAGCCTGGCTGCTCTGGAATGTGCTGGGTACCGGATTCAAGTCCTCCTGCACGCATAGCAAGTGCTTGCCAACTGTGTTAGCCCCTTGACTCTCAACAAACATTTGCGGTACCGAGCTTCTGCTGCCTTTTGCTTCTGTGTGTTCTGCCGAGCGCAGCAATTCCTCAGTTTGCTCTAGAAATACGCGCCTAGACATAAGAAGGCGACTGTAACTTTAGAAGTGGATTCCTTTCAAATGGATGCTCCCTTCCGAAGCTAAACTTCTCAGAAGTGTGGTACTGCACAACAGATGGTGTTTAATGAAGTAAAGCAACATTTGGAACAGGTTCACCGTTTCATATGCTCCGGATCACTAAATTGGCAGGTAGAGATGAAAGGTGCATTAAAATGGACATCCCCAAAATTATGAATTTCCTCAGAGGGATACAGTCTTGAATCTTGAATGATACAACCTACTGTAATGAATGATGAGTTGTAACGAACACGCTATCCTGACACAGGGAGAAACTGCGAGTCGTGCCAGGCTTACTTTTACCGACGCGTCGGCGCAGATCCCTCTGCCCCTGACGTCTGTGAGCCCTGTGCCTGTAACCACGCTGGGACCAGAAACGGCAGCCTCCTCTGTGGCCCGGTGAGTTGCTTCCGTCTCGGGAGGGGTGGCTCTCATATTAGAGACCAGTTTGGGATGTGTTTTTCAGGAAGTTCTAAGCTGGCAGTTTTTGTTGTTGTTGTTTTGTTTTTGTTTTTTGTTTGTTTTTCAAGGAGAATTTTTTTAAATAATTAATTTATTTTTATTTATTTACAATTTATTCACGTTGTATCCCAGCTAAAACCCCTCCTTCTCCCCGCCCCCAATCCCACCCTTCCTTCCTCTTCTCTTCCCATGGGCCTCCCCAAGTCCACTGACAGGGGAGGTCCTCCTCCCCTCCCATCTGACCCTAGACTATCAGGTCTCATCAGGACTGGCTCCACAAAGAGAGCAACAGAACCAAAAATGTGGGCCCAGGGCTCTTTTTCTGAGATTGGTACTCCAACCAAGGACCATTCATGGAGAAAACCTAGAACCCCTGCACAGATGTAGCCCATGGCAGTCTCCAAGTGGGTTCCCTAGTAAGGGGAGCAGGGACTGTCTCTGGCATGAACTCAGTGGCTGGCTCTCTGATCACCTCCCCCTAACAGAGGAGCAGCCTTACCAGGCCACAGAGGAAGAGATGCAGCCAGTCCTAAGCTGGCTTTTAAAAGATAACCAAAGTAGCCTGGGCCTTGAGGAATGTCCATCGGGATTGTTAACTGAGTGCTGCTAGGGGTCCCTTTGTAGAAAAGAAAGATTCATTTTAGTTTTAATCTTGCACATGTCAAAAGGAATTGAGAGTGTGATTTTAATCAAACTTCAAAGTAGTAAAAATTTTTTCTTAAGTATAAATAACTCTTTAATCCCAAAGCCAGGAGAAGATAGTACTGCAAAAGCCAATTGCAGGAAGACTCAAATGGAAGTCGTGGTATTTCTCTGCTTCTAAATCCTACCTTCCCAATAGTTTGAAAATAGCATGTATGTTTTAAATCTTAAAATATGTTTGCCATCTGTGTCACAAATTGTGATGTCTAATTTACATGAATGCGGAGTTTCACTAAGGTGTCCCTAAGTCTGAGCTCTAGCCAATAGCCCTGTGTTTAAATCAGCTGTCATTATCTCTAGCTTTGACTTGTCACCCTCGTATCAATAAATTTCCTTTAGATAAAGGAAAATTTATCTTAGAAAGCCAACTCAATGATTGTATTAGTTTTAATAAATATGTATTATTTTGAGCAGTTGAGAATATAAAGATTAGGGCAATAAGCCCAGCTATGGAATATTTTATGAATTACATTGTAAACATAATAAATTCAAGGTAGATATATTTGTCATGTAACTTTCGGCAAACCTGGAAGAGAGCTTTTCAAAAAAAGTTGAGGTGGCAATTTCTTGTAATCTAGGAGTTTGAAAGGCAAGCACAGGAAAATCACCTGTTTAAATCCAACCAGCCAGGGCCAGATTGCAAATATGAAGCCAGCCTGTGCTACATAGCAAGACTTATCTCAAGTCAGTTTCTAAAACAAAAAAAATGATAGAGCAAGTAAAAACACAGATTAAAGACAGAGAAGGTGGTCAAAGTGTGTTAATGACCAATGGCATGCTCTTCGTTAAAACAAAGTGATAACTCATAAGGAATATTTCCCATAGTCTATTTGATGCTAGTAAGGGCTTTGTTCTCTGTTTCTGGAGGCTAAACCCACAGTCCCACAGGCAAGAACATGCTTTATCACTGAGCCGACCCCAGCCTTCATTGTGCTTGAAATCTGTGATGTCTTATCCAGACTGTAAACTTGATGTACCGAAGGAGAAGAAACCTTGATGAAATACAGCTTCAGATAGGCTGGTGGGCTTGTCTGTGGGATTTTCTTGATTTCTGATTGATGAGGAGGGTCCAGCCCAATGTGAGACCATCCCTAGAGAGGTGGGCCTGCACTTTATAACACAGGTAGCTGAATGTGAGCCTGGAAGTGAGCCAGTGGGCACTGTTCTTCTATGGTCTCTGCTTCAGTCCCTGCCTGCAGGTTCCTGCTTGGTGTTTCCACCCTAGGTTTCCTCCATGGAGGACTGTAAGCTTTATGCAAACAAATCCTATCCTGGTTGCTAGTGATCATGGTTGTTTGCAGAGAAAGAAAAACCAAACTAGGACACATGCACACAAACACATTCTCACAGATTTATAAACACACAGAGACACACACAATACTCACACAGAGATACACAGACATAGACACACAGAGACACACACAACACACTCACATAAACACACACACACACACACATACACACAAACAGTCTGGTTCTTACCTTCTTACAGTATCTATACCCTGACAGTCACACCCAAGCAGCCATTGCCTGTTCTAATTGCCTTGAGCTACATGCTTGGTTTTCTTCTATCAACTTCAGCTCTTTGTCAGTGTGTGTAAGTTAGATCAACAATCAGGTGTGTAATTTAAAGCTATACCAATATGTAGGTGAGATTTATAACTACACACAAGCCATACTCATACATAATGTATGAAAAATGCTTGGGCATGAGGCAGGAATATCCTCTGCCCACTTCTGTTCAGCATTTTTCTACTAAGTGTAGACAATGTAAATTAGGACAAAAATGAAATCAAGGGATTTGAATAGGAAACGACTCCATTTGTACATAACATGACCTTACTTATCAAAAAAAAAAAAAACTTAAAAACTGTTAAATGGAGTGTGAAAGCTCCATCTTAGAACTGGAGAAGTAGGGATGTAGATCCCAGATAACTGGGACTACGTCAGGAAGCCTATCTTCAACAAACACACAAGCAAAGAAAACAACAAAGCCCAAAATTAACAGCACACTGAATTCAACAAAATCCCTAAACTATTATACGTAACAAATGATGATCATGTTTTCAAGATTTCAGACAAATGTGGAGAATCAGACATAATTCTATATGGCCGCAACAGTCTGAAATTATTGTTAGGAAGGCTGCATCACATCAAACTTCGTGAGGAGTAGAATAGTCAGGAACAAATTTAGTAAAAGATTTTCAAAGTTTACATTCTGAAAACTTTGAAGCATTGTTTGAACTAAATCAAAGAAGACCCACCTAAATAAAGTGGTGGCTACTAGTCATGCATCAGATAGCTTAATATCTTAAAATGAGAATCATTCGTCAAATTGCCTGCTGATTCAAGACTATGCTCATTGAAAGTACAATTTATACATAAATTTAAACATAAAGATTTCTTTTTAGACCTGAGAAAGATGCTACAAAGTTAAAAATTTCAAAGGACAAGTGGCCAAAACTCATTAAAAGAAGTACAGACTTAAATTATCCATACTTTCTAATTTTAAAATGTACTAGTCTTCAGTAATCAATGGAATGTAGAAAAGTGTGTGTGTGTGTGTGTGATATTCGTTTATCTATCCATCTTTTCTTTGTAATATTTTTCAACTATCTGTGAAGCCTGTCTTCTCTGCTCCCCTTGCCTCTCAACTCTTCCATGCAGTTTATATTGGCCCAGCAACACCATCTATGTTACTTCTCTCCATTCTCCAATTTGCATTATGAGTTCTCCAGTTCTCAGACTGAAACCCCTCTTTAGTTCCCTCCCATGTGGGTACTAATGCTGTCTGGGTCTTGTGACTTCTGATGGTTTCTTTCAACCCATTTCTCCTTAGGTGTCCCTTCCGATGGCTAGCCTCTTGGGTTTGTGTGAATGTTGGGCATGGATTCAGTTTTAGAGGGCATTGCTATTTATTAAAATACTTAAATGCTGGAGTTTGGGGGATCTGAAAACCATGGTTTCATTATAGTTGAGGTTTGTCTCCCAAAGGCTGTGTGTCTAAAGCTTGGTCCTGCTGTGGCAATATCACGACATGATGATTCCTTCAAAACGATGGACTTACAAGCGCTTATTGGGCTTTCTCCTTTCTGTCTTCCTGTCTAAGCTTGTCTGGGATTCTATTGGTCTTATGCGCTATGCCTACGTTCCTGCCTCCCGCATGCCCTCTATCTTGTTTCTCTTGCACCCAGTGAATTCTGTCTGGCTTCTTGTACATCCATGTGTATTCTATTTAACATTGTCATGTTTTATTTTTGCCTGGATGCCTGTACGGCCAAAACATGTGTGTCTGACCTCCTGTCAGGCCATGTGATCTCCCACTATTGCTGTGCTGCCTTTACCCCAGGACTCGGGTAGGCAGGGCAAATTGTGGGTCAAAGGTATTGCGACTGGATTGATGTCCCAATCTCTATCCTGGAAATCTTTCCTGATTATAGGATATTCCAGTCCAGGCTCCGTATAGGGTCACCTCTGTGGATTCCTGGGAGTTTCCATTGAACTAGTTTTCTAGCTTGCCCCTGAGATGCTCCCCAATTCCAGTTGTCTCTCACAGCACTCTCTCCCTCCAGCCTTCCCCCAGTCCCTCCTGTTCCCATCCCTGCCCTGCTCCCAGTCACGATATCTATTTTATTTCCCCTTCCCAGGAAGATTCATGCATCGTGCATGTCCCCTTGATGATAACATGATTATTCCTTAATTTACAGCTAATATGCACTTATAAGTGAGTACAAACTATTTTTGTCTTTCTGGGTCTGGGCTATCTCACTCAAGATTATTTTTTCTAGTTCCATCCATTTGTCTGCATATTTCATGAAGCTAATTTTTAACAACTGAGTAATACTCCATTGTATAAATGTAGTATATTTTCTTTTTCTTTTTCACTCTTAAGTTTCTTTTTCAGTTTCTTATTCTTTTTTTTGTATCCCCCCCATAAGCCCCTCCTCCCTCCCCTCCTGGTCCCACTCTTCCTCCCCCTTCTTCATGCATGCCGCTCCCCAAGTCCACTGATAGGGGGGTCCTCCTCTCCTTCCTTCTGATATTAGCCTATCAGATCACATCAGGAGTGGCTGCATTGTCATCTTCTGTGGCTTGGTAAGGTTCCTCTCCCCTCAGGGGGAGGTGATCAAAGAGCAGGCCAATCAGATTATGTCAGAGGCAGTCCCTCTTCCCATTACTATGTAACCCACTTGGACACTACACTGTCATGGACTACATCTGTGCAGGGGTTCTAGGTTATCTCCATGCCTGGTACTTGGTTGGAGTATGATTCTCTGGGAAGACCCCTGTGTTCAAATTTTCTTGTTCTGTTGCTCTCCTTGTGGGGTTCCTGTCCTCTTCAGATCTTACTATTTCCCACTTCTTACATAAGACTCCATGCAATCTGCCCAACAATTGGCCATAAGTCTCAGCATCTGCTTTGATAGTCTGCAGGGCAGAGCCTTTAAGAGGCCCTCTGTGGCATGTTCCTAGGTTGTTTCCTGTTTTCTTCTTCTGATGTCCATCCTCTTTGCCTTTCAGGATGGGGATTGAGTGTTTTAGTCAGGGTCCTCTCTCTTGATTAGTTTCTTTAGATGTACAGATTTTAGTACATTTATCCTATGTTATATGTCTATATGAGTGAGTATATACCGTGTGTGTGTTTCTGCTTCTGGGACAGCTCACTCAGGATGATCCTTTCCAGGTCCCACCATTTACCTGCAAATTTCAGGCAGTATATTTTCTTTATCCATTCTTCGGTTGATGGATCGCTAAGCTGTTTCCAGTTTTGGTCTATTACAAATAAAGTACTATGAGCATATTTGAACAACTTTCCTTGTGGTAGGATGGAATGTCCTTTGGGTATATTCTCAAGAGTGTTATAGCTGGGTCTTGAGGTCGATGAAGTGGCAGTTTTCTGAGAAGCATTATATTGATTTCAAAGTAACTATACAAGTTTGCGCTCCCACCAGCAATGGAAGGGTGTTCTCTTTGCTCCACACCTTTGCCAGCATGCACTGTCTCTTGTGGTTTTAATCTTAGCCATTCTGAGAAGTGTAGGATGGAATCTGAGTCTTCTGATTTGTGTTTCCTTGGTGACTAAGGATGCCGAACATTTCTTTTTGGGGGGGGCGGGGTGCAGAGGAACAATTTATTTCAGCTTATATTTACACACCATTCTCCATTATAGATGGGAGTTAGGACAGGAACTCAAACAGGGCGGGAACCTGGAGGCACTGATGCAGAGGCTGTGGAGGATGCTGCTTACTAGCTTGCTCCCTGTGGCTTGCTCAGCTGCTTTCTTTCTTTCCTTCTTCCTTTTTTATTTATTAATTAACTAATTCAATTTATATCTTGGTCATAGGCCTCTCCTGAGCATAGGCCTCTCACTCCTCTCCTCCCAGTCCTACCCCTTTCCTGAATCCCCCTCCCCTATTCCTCAGAATATTGGACTCCCCCTACCCACACTCCCCAGATCGTCTAGTCTCATGAGAACTGAGCCCATCTTCCTCCCCTGTGGTCTGGTAGGGAAGTCACATCATGGTGAAGTAATTAAAAAGCAGGCAATATATTCCCTGTCAGAGATACTCCCTGCTCCCGTAACTAGTGGGTCCACATGAAGCCTAAGCTGCCGTGGTACATTTACAAAATGCAATACTACTCAGCCATTAAAAACAACGAAATGATGAAAAACAAGCAGGCAAATGCATGGAGCTAGAAAAAAAATCATTCTGAGTGAGGTAACAAAGACCTAGAAAGACCCGTTTGTCTTTCTGAGTAAGACATGGAATGTGCTCACTTATAAGCAGATTTTAGTCATAAGGTACAGGGTAAACCTACTGCAGTGCTCAGACTCCACAAAGGTAAGTAACAAGGAGAACCCAAGGGAGGAAGGTAAACCTCACTCAGGTGGGGAAATGTAATAAGCAGATGTAATGGTTGAAGAGTAGCAACAATGTAGAAGAGGGAGCTCCGAGATCGGACCTGAGGAGAGCAGGTGTGGAACTGCAGAAGGCCTGCAGAGTCGAACATTTCTTTAAGTGCTTCTTGGAATCTGTGATTCCTGAGTTGAGAATTTTCTGTATACATTTGCACCTCATTTTGAATTGAATTATGTGGTTTGTTGATGTCTAGTTTCTTGAATTCTTTATATATTTTAGATATTAGCCCTCTGTTAGATGAGACGTTGGTGAAAATCTTTTCCTATTCTATAAGCTGGCATTTTGTTCCATTTGACAGTGTCCTGTGTCTTTCAGAAGCTTTTCCTTTTCATAAGGTCCCATTTATTGTCAGTCTTTGTGCCTGCAATATTGGTGTTTTGTTCAGTTGAGTTGTCTCCTGTGTCAATGAGTTCAAGCTTTTCCCACTTTCTCTTCTATCAGGTTCAGTGTATCTGGCTTTATGTTGAGGTCTTAATCTACTTGAACTTGTGTTTTGTTCAAGGAGATAGATATGGATCCATTAGCATTTCTCTACTTGCCAACATCTAGTTAGACCAACATTATTTGTTGGAGGTGCTTTTTTTATTGTATAATTTTGGCTTCTTTGTCAAAATTCAGATGTCCATAGGTGTGTAGATTTACTTCTGGGTCTTTGATTTGATTCTAATGATCAACCAGTTTGTTTCTATGCCAATACCATGTGGATTTTATTACCACAGCTCTATAGTATAGCTTGAAGTCATAGATGCTGATACCTCTGGAAGTTCTTTTATTGTATAGGATTGTTTTAGCTTTTCTGAGTTTTATTTTTCCATATGAAGTTGAGTATTGTTCTTTCAAGGTTGGTAAAGAATTGTGTTAGAATTTTGATGGGTATTGCATTGCCTATGTTGATTGCTTTTGTTAAGATGACCATTTTTACTATGTTAATCCTACCAATACATGAGCATAGGAGACCTTTCCATCTTATTTTAATTAAATTTTCATTTTTATATTAATTACGCTTTATTCACTCTGTATCCCAGTGTAGCCCCCTCCCTCATCTCCTCCCATTCCCTCTCCCTTCCTCATCTCCTCCCATTCCCCTCCTCCCTCGCTCATCTCCTCCCATTCCCTTCTCCAAGTCCACTGATAAGTGAGATCCTCCTCCCCTTCCACCTGACCCTAGCTTATCAGGTCCATCAGGACTGGCTGCATTGTCTTCCTCTGTGGACTGTTAAGGCTGCTTCCCCCTCAGGGGGGGTGGTCAAGGAGCCCACCACTGAGTTTATGTCAGAGACAGTCCCTGTTCCCCTTACTAGGGTACCCGCTTGCAGACTGAGCTGCCATGTGCTACATCTGAGCAGGGGTTCTAGGTTATTTCCATGAATGGTTCTTGGTTAGAGTATCAGTCTCAGAAAAGACCCCAGATTTTTTGGTTCTGTTGCTTTCCTTGTGGAGCTCCTGTCCTCTCCAGGTCCCACTGTCTCCCCCTTCTTTCATAGGATTCCCTGCACTCTGCCCAAAGTTTGGTTAAGAGTCTCAGCATCTACTTTGATACACTGCTGTGTAGAGTCTTTCAGAGGCCCTCTGTGGTAGGCTCCTGTCCTGTTTCCTGTTTTCTCCTTCTTCCAATGTCCATCCCGTTTGTCTTTCTGAGTAAGGATTGATTATCTTACCCAGGGACACCTCCTTCTTGCTTAGCTTCTTTAGGTATACAGATTTTAGTATGATCTTTTTGATGTGTTCTTGTATTCAGTTTGTGACTATTTTGTTGAGTATTTTTGCATCAATGTTCATGAAGGAAATTGGTCTATAATCTTTGTTTGTTGAGTCTTTGTCGTTTGGGTATCAGAGTAACTGTGGCCTCATAAAATGAATTTGGCAATGTTGTTTTTGCTTCTATTCTGGGGAATACTTTGAGGATTATTGGTATTCACACTTCTGGTACAATTCTGTGCTTTGTTTTTGTTTGTTTGTTTTTTGGCTGGGAGACTTTTGGTGACTGCTTCTATTTCTGTAAGTGTTATAGATTTATTTAAATTGTTTATCTGATCTTTATTCCACTTTAGTAAGTGGTATCTATCAAGAAAATTCTCCATACCTTTTAGATTTTCCAATTTTGTGGAATACATGCTTGTTAAGTATAACCTAATGATTTTTTTTTTATTTCCTCAGTATCTGTTGTTATGTCCTCTTTTTTGTTTCTGGTTTTGTTTTTGTTTTTGTTTTTTTTTTTTTGGTTTGGGTACTGTCTCTCTGCCTTTTAGTTAGGTTGGATAAGGGTTAGTCTAGCTTGTTGATTTTCTCTAAGAATCAGCTCTTGGTTTCATTGATTCTTTGTATTGTTCTTTTTGTTTCTAATTTATTGATTTTTTTTAGCCTCAGTTTGATTATTTCATGTTGTCTATTCCTCCTGGGTATGTTTGCTTCTTTTTGCTATAGAGCTTTAATGTTGTACTTTTAAGTTCCTAATATGAAATCTCTCTCTCTCTCTGTTTCTCTGTCTGTCAGTCTCTGTCTCTTTTCTCTCTCTTTCTCTCTCTGAAGGCATTTACCATTATGAGCTTTTCTCTTAGCACTGATTTAATTGTGTTCTATAACTGCCTTGACCCAGGGTCATTCAGTAGAAAGGTGTTCAGTTTCTATGAGTTTTAGGGTTTCTGTTGTTTTTGAAATCCAGCTTTAATCCATGGTGGTCTGATAGGATACAAGGGGTTATTTCAATTTTCTTGTGTCTGTTGATACTTGCTTTGTGACTAACTTTGTGTTCGTTTTAGAGAAGATTCCTTGAGGAGCAAAGAAGTGAGTGGTGTGTGTGTGTGTGTGTGTGTGTGTGTGTGTGTGTGTGTGTGTGTG
>NW_026590859.1:6030410-6060566 GCF_907164565.1 Psammomys obesus | reverse complement strand
GTGTGTGTGTGTGTGTGTGTGTGTGTGTGTGTGTGTGTGTGTGTGTGTGTTTGGTTGAAATGTTTTTAGACCTCTGTTAGGTCCATTTGAGTTATAATGTCTGTTAGTTCCATTATTACTTTTTTTAGTTTTTGTCTGGATGATCTATCCATTGGTGAGAGTGGAATGTTGAAGTCTCCCACTCTTAATGTGTAGGTCTCAATGTGTGATTTAAGCAGTAGTGTTTCTTTTGTAAAAGTGGATGCCCTTGCATTTGAGCATAGATATTAATAATTCAAATGTAATCATGGTGGATATTTCATTTGATGAGTATCAAGTGTCCTTCCCCTTCTCTTTTGATTAACTTTGGTTGGAAGTCTATTTTGTTAGATATTAGAATGGCTACACCAGCTTTTTTCTTTAGTTTATTTGCTTGGAAAAATCTTTCTCTAATCCTTTACTCTGAGGTAGTGTCTATCTTTGATGCTGAGATGTGTTTCTTGCACGCGGTAGAAGAATGGATTCCGTTTCACATCTATAAGGTTAGCTTGTGTTTTTTATTGTGCAGTTGAGTACATTGATATTGAGTGATATTAATGATGAATAATTGTTAATTCCTGTTATTTTTTTGTTGGTACTGGTAGTAGTGTGGATGTCCATATGCTTCTCTTCCTTTGGTTTTGCTGGCATGAAATTATTTATTTCCTGTGTTTTGATAGGTGTAGTTAAACTTCTTGGATTAGAGTTTTCCTTGTAGTACCCTCTGTAGAGCTGGATTTGTGGATTGATATTGTTTACATTTGACTTTGTCATGGAATATCATGTTTTTTCCATCTATGGTGATTGAAAGTTTTGCTGGATATAGTAGTCTGGGCTGGCATTTTTGGTCTCTTAGAGTCTGCAGGACATCTGTCCAGGCCCTTCTAGCTTATAGAGTCTCCATTGAGAAGTTGGTCTGTCTTTATATGCTTTCTTGCAGCTTTTAATTGTCTCTTTTTTTGTTCTGTATATTTAGTGTTTTGATTATTACTTGGGGGGGGACTTTCTTTTCTAGTCTAATCTATTTGGTGTTCTGTAAGCTTCTTATAATTTTATAGGCATTGCATTCTTTATGTTAGAAAATTCTTTATGATTTTGTTAGAAAATATATTCTTGGGCTTTGAACTGGAAATCTTTTCCTTCTTCTATTCCTATTATTCTTAAGTTCGGCCTTTTCATAGTATCCCAGATTTCCTAGATGTTTTGTGTCCAGAACTTTTTAGATTTAACATTTTTTGATGTGTCAGTTTCTTCTATTATATCTTCAATGCCTGAGAGTCTCTCTTCTTTCTCTTGTATTTTGTTGGTGATGTGCACATCTTTGGTTTCTGTTCACTTACCTAGATTTTTCTATCTCCAATATTTTTTTTTCAGTTTTTGTATTTTTTATTATTGCTTCTATTTATATTTTTCAGCTCTTAAATAGTTTTATTTATTTTCTTCACATGTTCATTTGTATATTTCTGGATTTTATTATGAAATTTATTTTTTCCTTTTTAAGTGCCTCTATCATCTTCAGAAGATTAGATGTAAAGTCATTTTCTTGTGCTCTGGCTGTATTGGAATATTCTGGGATTGCTGTAGTAGGATAGTTGGTCTTTGGTCATGCCATATTGCCCTAGCTGTTGTTGACTGTGTTCTTACACAGGCCTCTGGTCACCTGTGATAATTATAGATTTGGGCTAAGTATAGGTTTAGGTGCCATTTTCTGGGTTTATTTTTGTAGGATGAATGTTTTCTTCACTGGTTCTTGTTTCCTTTTTGTTCTTCTGGCCTGAGTGGCCTGTGGCTCTGGTGGCCAGCAAGTCCTCAGATCCAGGAAGATGTCTCCACTGGTGTTTTGGTGGTCTGTGTGACCTTTGGGGTACTGGGGTTTTGGGTTTGGTGTGACCTCTGGGATTCCTAGTACCAGAATGATCTCTGGGGTTCTGGATATGAGGGTGACCTCCAGTAGAGCTTCAGCCAGACTTGTGAGCCGGGTTATATAGACAGGGCACAGAGGTGCTGGTGGGGAAACTGGACAGGATCTGAGGAAGTCTTGGATGTCTGCATTTGGGCTTTTACCTGGGCTTCAGGACAACAGTGTGGCCTCCAATAAAGCAGTAGGCTTCTGGAGTTTTGGATGCCTAGGTGGCCTCTGTAGAGGAGTGATAAGGGAATTGTATTTGCTCTCACAACTTCTCTTTAAAATTGTAACAAAAGTCTACCATAGAGAAAAGTGGGAAAAAACCCTATCCACAGGAAATAAAATTGCTGTTTGCGTAAAGCAAGATGGTCATGCTGTAAGTTGCTTTGCAGGTAGAATACCCTCCCATATTTTCATTCTCCTCTTGTGACATGTCCTCCACAAAGCCACTCAAAATGGCTGAACCTTCTAAGGGTGCTCGGCATGCAAAGACACTGCAAGCTATATCCAGAAACTCTGTGACCCTCACTGAGATGGCATTAGGGACATTGGATGAAGGTGGAAAGCCCCACTGAGTCCACATCATACCATTTAGGCTTTGTTGAGTAGGCAGTTAGCTGCAGACTCTTACAACGAAAACATTGTCAAGAATTACCATTCTTTGGTAATAAAAATACAACTTTGACTTGATGCTTTTATTTATTTTTGTATTTTTACAGAACGTATGCCATCTTGCCTTTACCCGAGGAAATATCTCTCACTGCACCTCACTGAAAATACCACACAAATATCATGACCAGAATTTCGTGACAGGGCTGGGGAGGTGACTCAGGTAGTAGGGGCACATGCTGGGCAAACATACCCTAGGTTCAGATTGGCACTATTGACACTATTCACCTGAAAAGCCAGGCATGATCTCACATAAACTGTAGCCCCAGCGCTGTGCAAAGTGGGGACAGAAGAACCCCTGCATCTCCCTGGCCACTAGACTAGTGGCAAGTTCTGTGAGAGACCCTGTCTCGGGGCATCTTAGTCACTTTCTAACACTGTGAAGAGACACCATGACCTAGGCAACTTACAGGAAAAATAAACATTTACTTAGGAGCTTGGTTACAGTTTCAGAGGGTTAGTCCAATATCATCATGGTTGGGAGCATGGTAGCATGAAGGACGGTATAGGCTTGGAGCAATATCTGAGAGCAAAGATTTGATACAAAATATAGAGGGAGAGAGAGGGAAGGAAAGAAGGAGGAAGGGATGGAGAAAGAGAGAGAGAGAGAAAGAAAGAAAGAAAGAAAGAAAGAAAGAAAGAAAGATAGAAAGAAAGAAAGAGGGAGGGAGGGAGGAGGGAGAGAGATCTTGGCATGGGACTGAAACCTCAAAACCCACCCCTAGTCACATACTTCCTTCACAAGGCCACACTTCCTAATGCTTCCTAAACTGTCTACTACCTGGGAAGCCAACATTCAAATACATGAGCCTATGTGGGCTTTTTCACTCGAACCATAATAGGATGAAGCAAGGTTGTACATGGTAGGAGCACCCAGCATTCTCCTCTATGCTTCCTCCACGTGAACACCCATAGATGTACACACACACACACACACAGAAAGAGAGAGAGAGAGAGCTTATTGAGGTCATTGTGCATACAGTTTTTGGATACTGATAACAGTCCTGGAAGAGGAAGTATGTTTCCACCTGGGAGAGCTCCTTCCAGTGGGTGGTTCAACCTTGTAAGGTCACAGGGTACAGACCACACTGCTTACTAATTGACAACTTGAACATATTTTGCTTTCAACAAAAGACTTAAAGATTGCTACAAGCAAAGCCAGCCATATTCTTTATGTGAGAAGAGAATATTTTGAATAATATACTCATTGATTAAACAGTTTCTTTTCTTCTTGCCAGCATTTGGGCTTTGCCTGTTCTGACAAAACCCTCTAGATTCTATTTAATTTCCTGATCTTAAAATTGTGAGTTTGCTTTACTGATTTTTTTTCTTTGTTTGGCAACATCACCATTACCTCATTGGCTTTTAGTGAGCTCTCGGGGAAGATGTTATCTACTGAACATGCCGTTTCTTCTACCACCAGCCAAATGTGTGCTTATGAAGCCATAATTTTTGTTTCATTTTACTTACAATGACAGAAATTGTGGGAAATGCTGGGTTCACTTATACTCTTAAAAATCATGCTTCCTGCTTTCTTTAAGCAAAAACACACCAACTTTAGCATATCTACAGTAGATTCTGTGTAAGGATTTAGTCAAGGCCTTGAATTTACTATGTTAAAAATTCTATTTGTGAATTTGGAGGAGAGATGAGAAAGATAATAAGGGTAGTTTATTTTGGGTTTTTTTGTTTTGTTTTGTTTTGAATTTTAAGTGTCAGTGCTTTTTTTATGCTGTCACTAATATCCCTGCCATATCCAGGACAGTTTTCACCCAGAAGTGCAGCCACTATTGCTACAAGGGCTGTACATCTATGGTGAGCTGTCTTGTCCAAAGTTGGAGGAGACTTGAGTGTGATCACAAGGAGGCTTGGTGAAACCATTAGTCCCATGTCAGTGCTGCCGGTGGCGGGGGGATTCATGTGCTCACAGCCGCAGGGCCTGGCTGGTTCTGCCAGTGTGCTGTCTGCTCCTGACAGGTGTAAACTGTGCTGTGAAGCTTCCGTGGTTCTAACACCCTTCCTGTTGCAGTTGCTAGCCTTGCAGCTTAGCTTCGGGTAAATTGAGAACAGTGACTATGAGCACAGCTTCAGATGGGAAGGGTCTTCTCTTACTGGCTTTCTGGAAGCCACATGATCATCCTAAATTTTAGCTTCTTTTGCAAAAGGAAGATGAACGATGAAGGAGAAGCTCAGTGATACACAGGTGTGAGGGTGTGTTTGTGTGTGTATGTTGGGGTGGTAATGGTGGGGAACAGGAGAATTGCTGGAGCTTGATTGCCATCAGCCTAGCTCCAGGTTCAGTGAGAATCCTCCCATCTCAAGTGGTAAATAGATGCATATCACACACACACACACACACACACACACACACACACACACACGATGAGGATATTCTCAGAAATGGTCAAACAACAATTACATATGTGGTTGTAATGCTTCCACTGTGCCATGCCGTGGGAAGGAGGCAGAAAGTAATCAACAGGCATAGAAATAAGTGGCTGTGGGCTTATTCACCAAACTCAGTACTATGAGAAAAGCCAGACAAGGAACCTGGCTCAGAACTGTCATTGTAAGGAGGAGTATTTTGATGTTACACATGCAGCCAGCACAGGTCTTGCTGCCGGGGTCACAGCTGGCATAGACCTAAAGGAGAAAGCTATGTGGAGACCTGAGGAAGAGTTCCAGGTGTTGGCTGTCTCAGCCTCCAGATGTTGAAAGTACAGGCATGAGCCACCACAACCAAAACACCTTTACATTTTTACCACAGATGTTTAAATGTGAACTTCTCAAACAGTGCTCAAAACTTGTTGTCTCTATTTCCTTGGGGAAAAAATAAGTCCTTCTAAACTCCTCATAGGCAAATTTTACGTTAATTTGTTAATCTCTAAAGGAGCCAGTTCACACCCTCCTCATACTCTTACCTTCTTCTTAGACACCCCAGGTTGCTCTGTGCTCTTCTTATTTCCTTTACTATGTAAATTCTATTACTGTCCAGAATTTTCCTTCCAAAAAAGTGTTATGCAGACAGGGTAGTCGATGATTTAGGATTCTGGTTTGGATGCCTTCAAAATCAAATTCATAGGTTGATGAGACATTGTGTGAGAGCTTGATTCACTCATTCCTATCCCTTGGAGTTACAAGTAGAGTTTACCACTGCCAAGCTTCCTGCGAGTTCTCTCTTATTTGGGTTCAAAACTTCAAGCTTGTATATATAGTTTTAACATCTGTGAGCTAAACAAAATAACTATATATAGAAAGCAAACATCAATAGAACTGAATGGAAAAATAGAAAAATCCCAAATTTCATGCAAAGGCATCAATACCCCTGTCTTCAATAACCAGAAAAAACAAATGGACAGAAAATCAGTAAGCATATAGATTTCAGCAACACTATCAACAACGTTGACCTCATTGACATTGACTGAGGACTCAGTCCAACAACAACACTCAGTGTTGCAGTGTATTTTTGAAGTCTATAGAAAACGTCTAGCAAAATAGACTAAATTCTGGGCCATAAAGCACCTCAGTAATCAGTAAATTATTTGAGTCATACGTAGTGTATTAACTAATCAGTTAAATTTGAAATCAGCAAGATATTCAGAAATAACACAGAATACCTCAAACTGACCCACTTCTAAATAACCCAGAGATAAAAGGTCAGCATTGATAAGACCTGATAGGCTAGGGTCAGTGGACTAGGGAAGGAACATACGGGGAGAAGAGGGAGGGAGAGTGGGTGAGACTGGGAAGAGATGGGGAGGGGGCTTCAGAGGAGATACAAAGTGAATAAATTGTAATAAAAAAAGAAAGAAAATATCCAAGTTGCTTCAAATTTGAGCCAGAATTTGTGAGCAGGCACTAATTTTTATTTTATAAATTTGTCTAAAAGTGTTCAATACCAAACTATGATTCAGGCAAGATCAAAGCTGATCTAGAGTTTTAAGTCTTGAAGAGCAGGAAAATGACCATAGCCTGAAATAGGAGGATGTGTTCTGTTGTTGTTTTTGTTATCTGTCCTGCCATTTTATCTGTCAGTTTTCCTAATACTAGAAGTCTCAATATTTTTAGGACACCTCATTGTAGAGATTAATCTACTTTTCCCTCAGCCTGTTTGACAGGGAAATAGAGATGGGAAGTAAGTTGTGGCCATCAGTGTTGTAGATGAGAATGGTTGCTGGTTAATATACTAAAACTGGGGCTGGAGAGATGTCTTCCTAGTTAAGCCAAGTTCAGTTCCCAGAACCTATATTAGGTGACTCACAACTTCCTATAACTCTAAAACCAGAGAGATCCAATGGCTCCCGCCTCTGTGGTTATCTGTGCTCAGATGCCCAAAGGACGTTAATAACAGTCACACTTAATGGGACTATCTCATCATGGGAGATTTTTCTTAATTTAAACACCTACATGCTCAAAACAGATTTGGACCAACTACACAGTAAATGAAAGGGGTGATACTAAGCTGGGGTTATGAAGATTAAATTAGCTCCTGGCTCTTTTCTATTTTCAGGACTCACATGTCTATATTCTGATTTCTTTATATAGTTCTTAAATGCTTAATTCCCCATTTCCCTTTTAGTCATATACAACTGACTTCCAGGGCTCTATTTTCATTCACATCTAAATTTCCTTCCTGCTAAAGCTTTCCATGTTTTCTGCTGTGAGGGGCACAACCTGACCACCTTCTTGCCTGTTTAACATTTCAAGATTTTTTTTTTTTGCTCCTTCCTTCCCTGTCTTGTATCTAATGAGCAAATTATCTAAAAATAGATATGTTCCTCATCCTACAAAATATTGTATCTCCTGTAGATTGGAGGCCAGTGTGATTGTAAGAGACACGTGTCTGGCAGGCAGTGTCTTCGTTGCCAGGATGGATTCTATGACCTGCAGGCGCTGGACGCTGATGGCTGCCGTCCCTGTAGCTGCAATCCCTCTGGGACTGTGGATGGAGACATTACCTGTCACCAAAATTCAGGCCAGTGCCTGTGCAAAGCCAACGTTATTGGTACGTGTGATGCAGAAGTTTACAGTCAGTCTTTGTTTCTACCTGGGGAAAAAAAAAAGCCTCTATTTGATTTCTTAACTGAAGGGTAAAACAGTTTCTTGCTCAAGCCTTGGAGAAACAGTTCGGGTGAAATGAACTGTCTAAAAATGACTAAATTAATAATTCTATCAAGCTATAGTTTGAAGTTTAGTTTAATCAACCCTTTAGAAGTTTCTATATTTAGGAGATGCATTAGTTACATGGACTCAACTAATAAGTCATAGAAAAATATAATTTGCCTGCTGCATAGATGTTTCTTTTAGAAAATTAGCACTTTTTCAAAATGTTTTACACTTAATGAGTTCTAAGCAAATCATTTCCCTGCTAGTTTTAATAGACTAAAATAAATGGATTTTTTTGAAAACATTCTGTGCTAAAGGGTACTTTGTGATAAATCTTTCCATTTTTTCTATTATATTTCTTTGAACTGTCCCTATGAAATGCAAAGCAAGTCAACATCATTCCACACATCATGTTTATTGCTAGAGTTCCTTATAAAGGGTCACATAATTTTAATTTTGTAATTCTGTACCAAGCTGATTATAATAAACAGCTAGCTTTAGTGTTATTTATCATTTTTTTATACAAGACATGCTTTTTTGTTTGTTACTCCCACAGGTATTTTTCAGAAATTAGATTTGATTATAGCAATTTATTACACCCAGCGCTTTTGAGGGGAACCAGTGCCACATAAGGACAAAATTTATCAAGTGCTCAAAATGCACCGCGTACATAATGCACTTTGAAATTTTGATGTATGAGAATATTATGAGGGGAAAGTTTTCTGACGGGTGCACCCTGTGTTCTAACTGAGCATGGTCTGGTTTCTGTGGGAAGTTTTAAAAAGACCTTGGTATTTCTATTGTCATCCAAGACACCAAGTCCTGTGTGGTTTTACTGACACTGACCTGAACTTCAAAATAATAAAAATGCCTGGCAGTAATATCTGTACCACACATACACGCACACACACACACACCCCCCACACGTATGTATTTGCATGTAATTCTGAATGATATATTTTTGTGTGACATAAACCAATCTATTTTGTTCACTCATACACTTACAAAACTCCACAGCTCTGGGAAATAAACATTTTAATGAATTAAAAGATGATGGATGGGTCTGATGACATCACACATGCTTCCTCTGGTTTAAGGAAGGATGTACAAGGGCATCACATTGCTCTCACCTTTCTTCATGGCGAGAACACAAACACTAACTTTTGAAAACAAAGTCTGGCTGACTTGTGGAGGGCAGCTTGACTCTGTACGAGCGAGGAGTTGCTTGTAGAATTCCTTCCATATGGCTTTCTTTGTTCTTGGGTTTGAGACATGTTTTAAATTCAGAATATGGAAACACAAGTTAAATCCAGGCCTTTATAGAGCGTGTAGTAAGGGCGTCTCCAGTTCACTGTCATCCCATAGCTTGGAAAAAAATTAATTACCTAAGATTCATCACGATCTTTGCCATTTACTGTTGCCATTCACACATTTTATTGGTTACTACAAGTAGTGTTCTGCAGGAAAATATAAATATGTATTTTGGGAAGATTAAATCTTCACTTTAACAATATTATAAATAGTGATTTCTAGAGTAATCTCTGCAAGTGAAATACTTTTAATAAAAACACGAACTTGACATGAATATATATTTTCATAAAAAATTTAGCAACCATCCTTGTTGAAGATTACCTCGTTAATAGGAACAAACAAACCCCCTGAAAACACAAGGGTGTGTTGTATATGTTTCAGAAGGCAAACTGTTTGAGTTAACAAAACTGTTAAATCTTACTAATGATTCTATCACCAGTGAAATACATTACCACCAATAATTTTATTAAAGTAGGTCATTCATCTAGAATAAAAAGCGAGAAGAATGTGAATTAAATGCCAAGTGTGCTAACTCGCCTGCACTTGTTAGCTCTGAGTGTGATGCCCTGTAGGCCTCCCTGAGTATCGTTAGGAATAGATTACCTGTCAGGAATATGTATGGCATATTCAAATAAGCACTGTGCATATTTTTAAAACCGATCTGATATGAATCCATGTAGACCGATTTTAATAGTTCAAAATGAGTCATAATTCTTGTTAACAATACAGTTATTTTTAAAATTTGCAGCAATCGTGGTCCTTTTTTATTTTCCTTATTGAAATTAAATGATATGCCTTAGGTGAGCCATTCATCTCTGTTAAAGAACTTGCCTTCTGTTGGAGTGTGAATGAATTTTTTGCCCATATACACACACAATATGCATTTTCTTCCAGCTTAGGGCTGCAGTTCTCCATAGTAGTGCCTTAGTATGTATTCGCCTCCCGTTTTAGGACTATTTTTTATTACAATTATAATTTGAAATAGACGTCTCAACTGACTCGATGCCTGTTATCAGGTATTTACACTGTAAGGGAAGATATTTTCTCCTAACCATCACAGGTGCATTTTTTTAAAAATTATTTTTCTTGGCAATGTCTTTCTTGAGACAAACCCAAGTTGTCAGAAGTTTCAGTTTAGGTGACAAAACATTCTTTTTCATTTGTGAATGTGTTTATGTGCTCCTCTAAAAAGAAACAATAACGTAAGGATCTGAGATCATTTCGTGCTAGGACAGGTGTGTTTTGAATCACGTGATTTGACAAGCAATGCGAGTGCCTTATGAGGCAAGGCAAGCATAATTTATATTAATTGAAGATGATAAAATATAGGTGCATACAAAGAATTAGAATAAAAATTGTTCTGGATAAGTTGTATTTATGTCAATTATTCAATTTTCAACAGCTGAAAGTAAGCGTGCATGTTCCTGTCACAAAGATAGGAATGCTTTATTTTTCCTTCTCCCCCATTTTTAAAGGTATAGTAAACAAACACAAATTTGATATATTTATGGGATACAACATGGCATGTGGACAATTTGTGAAGGGATTGCTTGAGGCTAATTGGTGTATCTACTGTCCATATGCTTAACATATTTGTAGTGAAACATAAGATTTATTCCTTTCCCAGTTTTTAAGCATGTACTTTAACACAGTCTACCTTTGAAACTCCAGCCACCATGCTAGAGAATTGAGCTCCAGAATCTCTGTATTCTGTCTGTCTGGTACTTTGCACTCTGCTTGACCTTCTAGACACATTCTTTTCAGGCCATTTTGAGTTTTAGAAATGTAGCCTGAGTGGCCATGTGCGTTTTTATATTTCAAAATCTATTTTACTAAATAGTTTTGATATTTGTGAAAGTGGGGGGAGAGTCCCCATGCATACGGCAGAAGTCATATGTGTATTCTGCCTTTGTGTGTGTGTGTGTGATGCATCGATTAGCAATCAAATCCTGCAAAGCACACTGCTTACACCTCGCATATTAGAGCTAAATTAGTAATGCCACTGTGTTTTTACATAAACAGCCATCCCAGAGTGGTACCGTTTGTACTCTGGATCTGTGCGAAATGTTTCATCTTCACCCATCTTGAGTGGTGCCATCCCTCTCTCACCTTTTCAAAACGTGTTTTGTTTCCAGGCCTCAGATGCACTCGCTGCAACTTTGGATTTAAATTTCTCCAGAGTTCTAACGCTGTTGGCTGTGAGGCCTGCCAGTGTAACCTCCACGGCTCCGTCAACCAGAGCTGCAATCCGCTTTCGGGGCAGTGCGTGTGCAAGGAGGAAGCCAGAGGACTGAAGTGTGACACTTGCAGAGAAAACTTTTTCGGGTTGCCCTGGAGTACTTGTCAGGCCTGCAACTGCAGCGCGGCTGGCTCCCAGGCTGGGACCATCTGTGACAGGGACACCGGGCAGTGCGTGTGTAAGCCCAACGTGGGAGGCAGACAATGCAATCAGTGTTTGGAGGGGTTCTTCACCCTGCGTCAGGATGATTCCTTGCTCTGCGTGCCCTGCAACTGTGAGAAGACTGGGACAGTCAATGGCTCTCTCTTGTGTGACAAATCAACTGGGCAGTGTCCTTGCAAACTAGGAGTGACAAGTTTGCGCTGCAATCAGTGTGAGCCTCACAGCTTCAATCTGACCATGGGCCAGCTTCAAGGGTGCCAGGAGTGTGAGTGTGACCCCCTCGGGACATTACCTGGAAGCGTTTGTGACCCTGTCAGTGGCCAGTGTCTATGTCTACCTCATCGACAAGGAAGAAGGTGTGAGCAGTGTCAGCCAGGTAAGGGAGGCGCTGGGTCCTTTGTAGAGCAGTGACGGCAGGCAGCCCCTTTGCATCTGGTGGCAGCTTCTAAACAGTGTTCCTCGACATCATTGCTGCATCAGTGTCATCCAAACAGCTATTTGACCTGCCTAAGACTCCTTTGTCTGTGCATTCGCTGTTTGTGGGGAAGGGGGACACTAGATGAATCAGACCTACTTCCTGGGAGAGACATATTATCATTTCTTACCTTAAAGTGAGTGCATTTCAATCAATTAAAAGATATGTACTTGAGAAAAGGGATAATCATTTTATGTTCTAAAAAGAAGGGAGTTTGCCCTAATTAACTGTACCATATCAAATATCTAGATGATGGACCAAATTTCTCAGTGATGGCTGGTAGAGTATTATTAAGAAAAGGGATGTAACTTCTGGCATCATAAGAACACATTAGGAACTATTTTTAAATGTCATCATATAGTAAATTACATCATTTAAATGTCATCATGTAATATGATGGTTATATAAAATGTCATTATATAATAAAAGTCAGATGCTTAACTGATCTCGCTGTATAGAAACCCATCTTTTCAATTGTTTCCTGATGGAAGTAAAGACCCTTGCCTTTTTATAATTTTAATTGAAGTAATACTTTATAATAGACTGCTCATATTTTAAGTATCAGTAGTTAGAGTTCAGCTGGCACTATATTGATTTAGGAAAACGGCAGAAGTTGGGGAACATCTTTGGGGGCCTTTGACGCTGCAGCCATTGGTCCTTGGTTAGGTTGACAGGAACAGGCAGGAGTGTCCTCCCATTGATCTGTCCTCAGGTCCAGGAAGGTGACTGTAGGTGATTCCCAATATGGAAGTGCCGCCATTTCACCGCTGGGGACGTCTTGCCTAGCAATCAAAGAGAGATCGGGAATTCAGGCGGGGTTTGGGGACAACATAAGGTGAAGGAAGAGAGGGGGTGGAGACGATGCAAATTTAGTGTTCTTATTCCAGAATGACATTCAGAAAAATTGGGGGAGGGGCTCCGGGAGAGAAACAAAACTGATAGAGCTGCTTAAAGTGGGACCCTGTGATTATGAAAATCAGAAAAACACAAAATTATTAGAACAAAGCTACAATTAGGGGCTCCTGAAAGCTGGGCCTCGTGGAAAGAGATGGACTAGAATGAGACACCAAGAGAGGTTCAGATAAGCAAGTATAGTTTAGTTTTGATTGTACAAGTAGCTGCATAACTACCGGTTTGTCAAAACTCACTGGACTATATGGGTGAATGTAGACAATGTCACTTTAAGAAGCTAGGCTGCAGTCAAAATAAATAGCAACTCTCCCCTGCCCCCCAACTAGAACATCGATACTCTCATCTCCGCTCCCCTCCCAAAGGCAGCTCCGTGCTCCCCTCTTCTCCCCCACGGATGTTTGGCCATGTGTTCCTGCTCTTGCCTGTGATTCAGCTTGCGTGCAGATGGACTTACAGACCACCTCTTTAGAGGTCCAAGTGGGGAGAGGACATTCTAATTTGCTCCCTCTGGACAAGATGTCTACCCATGAGATAATTCAGCATGACCAGAGACGCCAGGGCACCCAAAATGATCCAAGAACCTTCTTGAACTTGGTGCCAGGAGCGAGGGTCCTGGCAAGTGAGAACGCTGAGGGAGCCAGGCTGACAGGGGACACAGTTGCTCCTTCTGTGGCTTTTCCCTTGAGCAGCCTCCCAGATTTGCTGTCTGTTGAGATTTTGCTTTCCGAAAGTGGTTTTGTGCTCTCTCCTTGAAAAATATTTCCTTTTAAACACTTGTCTAATCTGGATACAGTCTCCTGCCTGCATAGGGAATTAACATGATTCTGCATTCTGCTTTCTCAATGGCAAAAGGAATCCAACAGGTCTGACGCTATATGTTTTGACTAATTATCTTCTGGTAAAGTTGAATTGTTCATTCTGAGTTGTGCATACACTGAGTGTCACCTCTTTATAACAACTTTTCTAATTTTGGACGAAACTCTGAAGCAAAATCAGCTCCAATTGATGAAGGTTTGATGTACCAGTATCAGCCAGGTGTGTTGACATTCTTCACAAACCTGACTATGGTTCTCTGAGTGTTCTGTGCATTAAGTCAAATCAGACAAAGAGAAATGTAAGCAAAAGCTAAACAGATGAAAGATCAGGCTTTTCTTTCTCTAGGTGCTGTGGATACCTGCCTTGTCTGGGTCCTTTTTGAATAGAACGTCTCTGATCTTGAACTTCTCCTCATGGTCCTCACCGTGGTGACCCTGCTGTTTCCATCCTTCTCTGCTTGTCTCCCATTCTTCTCCGCCTCCCTGTTGTCTCCATAATGCCATGCTCCAAAGCTCCCCTATGGTCACATAACAACAGTAGCCTGACTTCTGCTGATGTGCTCTTTTCCGGCATCTCAGCCACTTAGAGTTCTGGTTTTAGTGTGGGTGTATGTGGGGTGGGGCTGGCCCCGAAGCTCCAAACTTATTCCTGTCTTTATGTCCCTACTGCTGAGGTTACAGGTGCATGCTATCATACATGGCTTTTTAACTGGCGTTTCTGTGAACCAAACTCAGGTCTTCACACTTGTGTGGTACCTCACTTGCTCCCAATTTCTGTTCATTCTTCTTTTTATTTCCATGGTCAGTCAGTATAATTTTTGCCGTTACTCAGACTGCTAATCCATTTTCTTTTAGAACTACATTGAAATAGAGTTGTATATTCAGCACGTGTAGAGCTTAGCTGGTTTCTTCCAATAAACTCTCCATCATCCAATTGGTGAACCAGAATTTTTTTTTCTTTTGAGACAAAGGTTTTATGCATAGCTTTGGCTGTCCTCGACTTGCTTTGCAGCCCAGGTTAGCCTTGAACTCAAACAGTTCCACCAGCCTCTGCCTTCTCCAGTGCTACCATTACAGGCGTGTGTCACCACTCTTAGCCCAGAAATATTTTATGAACACTAAGCATCAGTGTTTGAAAAGGTGACTTATTTCAGACATCTATAAATATGTAATTATAATGCAGTTTTGAAAGTGTGCTAACATTTATTCATGTGCTGTTTATTATTTTATTCTGGAGAGAAGTTCATGATCAAGAAATCATTATACACATCTCATTCCAAGTACTTTCATTGTACTACTTCTTTTTCTGAAAGTTGTATAGATTTATAGAGTTAGAGTCACTAAGAGGAGGAAGCATTACTTTGTGTTCATACACCACACTTTCTTTACCCAGCCGTAAGTTGATAGTAGAGAAAATGGATCCTGTCAGTTGAGACAACATGCATAGAACTGGAGGTCAGGTGTTAAGTGCAATGATCCAGGCTCATGTGGGATGTTGACAAGCTGGGATCACAGGCATTGGGTAAAGGATAGGTAATAGCCATTGGGAAGTGTGGGGAGGTGGGAAAGGTGGGTGATGGAACATTCTACAGAGTTCTGGCATGCGGCTGAAGAGTGGAGCGAGTACAATATGTACTGAATATTTCTAAAGGGCTAGGTGGAAACGTTGAATCTTTGTTTTTCACATTTTAATAAATATGTTTTTTTCTTTGAGAATTTCAATCAATATGTTTTGGTCATACTCTCTCCATCTCTTCCCCATAATTCCTCCTATATCTACCTCCATCTCTGTACTTCTCTAACTTCATGTCTTTTTTTGTTAACTTTAATAACTCATCCATTTCAATTTGTGTTGTTGATATTCTTCTTGGTGTGGGGGTCATCCAATCTAGTGTGGTTCCTACAGGAGCCAAATTATTAAAGAAAGCAGATGTCTGTCCTTCCAGAAGCCATCAGCTGTCCATAGATCCTCAGTTAAGGGTGAGAGTTCTTGAACCCCTTCTCATGCCATGTTGGAAATGATGATTGGCTTGACCTTGTGCAGGCAACCATAGCTGTTGTGAGCTCATGAATATAGCAGAGCTGTCCTCTCCAGAAAACACTACTTTGCTCCGGTCATCCCTGATATCTTACCTTTAAAGTCTCATTGAAAAATGTTAATTGTGAAAGGCATATATATATAAAATATTGTGTTAATTGATTTCATGATGCATGCTCTTTGTGTATCAGTTTTTAAAAAGGTTGAATTAAATTCAAAATAGAACTTGAAGCAAAATGGAGTAGGTGCAGTTAGTATTAAAATGAGAATGGTTGTGTTTTAAGACTGTCAGCCTGTCTGGACAGATGGCTCGGTGGTGAAGAGCCCTTTTAGTTCTTGCAGAGGGTACAGGTTCAATTCCCAGGACTCACATGGTGGCTCAGAACCATCTGTAGTTCTAGTATCAAGGGATCTGACACCCTCTTCTGGCCTCTATTGGCAGAAACATGTATGTGGCACTCAGACAGACAAGCAGACAAAGCTTCCACACTCATATAATGAATAAATTAATTCAATATTACAAAAGAATGTCACCACTATATAATGATAATTTAGTGGGAAGCATAGTAGCTAGAAAGCAAGAGGAGGACACGATTTGGAGACCCATATTTTGTACCCACTGACTTGTTAGTAACCACAATGTGACTTCTACAATAGGCAACTGTATTTCCTTCTAGTCGTCCATTTCAAGGACCTGGAAGGCGGTGCTAGTTCTAAGTGAGAATGTTAATGGTGCTCATTGGTACTTCCTTTCACTCACAATCTGTTGGTTGGGACTGCTTTGCCCGTCTACAAAGAGCTAGCTGAGAGAGAGACTTTCAAAGAGGACCTATGTACATATCTCTGCTTGTATTAAACAGATGAGCCCCTGTTATACAAAATGGGAAAGAGACTGACACAGATAATTAGCAAATAACCAACTTGGTTGTTAGGCCATCTGCTGACTCTTAAGGAAATCCCTCCAGCAACAATGAGTTTTCCACTTTTTTTTTCGCCCTAATATTAGTAAAATTTGAAATAATTACCCAAAGATGACAAAGGCCAGTGGAGCACTGAGGGGTTACATAAACAAAATCTTTCCTTGGTTCCCCGCCCCCGCCCCAGTGCTCTGCTACACAGACTCATGTCCATCGTGCTCACCCACTTCCTAAAACAAGGTCTCCTCATCAGTCCTCTGGAGCTGCTGGCCTGGGGTTATCAACACTAGCGTGGGGCTGCAATGCTCTAAGCACTGCAGTTACTCTTGTTGATAAACCCTCCTCTACTGAGAAGGCTTTTTTATGCTCACACTGCAGAGATCTTACACTAATCAAAGACAATTTTATTTGCACCACCAAGTTGGCTTTTCACCGAGGGTAAGTTGACGAGGAAGGTGGAAAGAAGGTGCATCACAAATGCACACATAGCGTCCACGTTACAGCAATGGTCTGCAGAGCTTCATGGCTGCTCCATTCTCCAGTTCTGTATTCCGGAAACCATGGTCGTTACCAAGGAAAGCATACATATTCCTATCCTTCCTCGGTGTCAGCAATCGATCTGAGTGTTTAAAAGTCTTGGAATGGCAAACTGCATGACCATTTGTACTAAGCATGTGACATGCTCTGATGGGTGATCTCAGGAAAGGCAGAAACTGCCTCATGGAGAGGAGCAGCAGAATGAGTTTTTCATTTTCCCTTAGTTGTTCCTTTCTATTTCCAGTTTTTCTAATTTAAGATTACAAGTGCCCGAGTCAAAGAACAGCCAATCAGCTGCTCTGGTTATTGATACAACTGATTACTTCTCAGGCTCTCCAAGTAAGGAAACCCCTGACCAAACATCCTTAGTGCATAAAGTGTTAGACTGTCTTTGAATTTATGCGAGTTTAATTAGTTAACCCTTGTCCCAAAGACACTGACATTCTAAGAAATGAAATAGGCACAGAGTAATCCAAGTTTAGATATGCTATAAGTATGATCGTTAAGTTTCCATCCTTAACTACAATGCTTACTCTGCCCTCCTTTAAAGGAGGTGGCAATTGGCCCCATCCTTTTGGAAGGAGTTTTCCGAGATCTCTATTTAGGTAAAGAGAAAAAAGAAGTTAGTTTCCTAAAGGACAAGCAAGAAGCATCATTTAAACTCCAATCAGTCAGGCTGGGGAGGGGCATGATGGGGGAGACTAGGGCAGGAGCAAACAAAACAAGCAAACACACAAACAAACAAGATGGAGAGTGATTTTCCAGTTCCTTTTTTAGTTTTAAATTTAATTTTGTTTACCAAGATTTTCTTGGGCATGATTTTATAAACCAAATAGAATGTAAACACTTGTAATTTAAAATATCAAAGCCCTCTGCTTAGCTCCGCCACATTCAACTGTCCTATAGTTTTCAGTCATTTTTTTAATTATTAAAATTTAATGTTTTTAATATTGTCCATTGCTCCACCTTCCCATTCTGTTTGTAATAATATTTATGTGTGTTTGTGTGTGTGTGTGCACGCGCACACGCATGTATGTTTGTAGGTCAGAGAACAACTATTGGGCATCTGTCCTCTGATCCTGCTATGAGGGTCATGGAGATGGATTCAGGTCACCAGGCTTGGCAGTAAGTGTCTTTACTGTCTGAGTCATCTCATAAGCCCATGGACTTTTTTGAATTTAGAAACTACCTTTGTTCAGCCCATGAGAACTTAATTTCCCATATTGATCATAGCACTGTATCCTAGGCTCTGTCTGTACACAGCTGCCTGCTGTGTCCCCTTTAGATCTACTTTTGAACTAGCCACATACACATTAAACACCTTTTCTAAAAAAATAGTCACCTTTGCATCATCTTATAAAAATTGTTTAGGTATTTGTAAGAACCAGACTCTGTGGCTCACGACATTGGCCACTTTTTCTACTCCAAGGATTGAGCCAACCCTTTGTTTCCCCTGATACAGCAGTTTAAGGGAGTGCAGGCATTCAACCTTCCTATTCTGGTTCGGGCAGAACCTTCAGGCCTGCCCCACAGCTGGATTCCTGGTGTCACCTTTGCAGCTGCCTTGTGTTGGCTCCTGCATTTTTGTAAGTCTCCATCTTTGCTTGCCTTGGTTTATTTGTATACATGGTAGAACATATGCTTCAGCAGCAACCAGAAGAATACTAGAAGGGAAGTAATTGCATTGTGGATTTCTGGAGTGGTCTTTATTGCTTGATAATATGTGGGATATGTGAAGTTTTACTAGAATGGCAAACAGTTTTCATAAAAACAGCAAACCATTGGTTTAACAGTCTTCTCCTGTTTTTGTCTTTTGCATCTTTTTAGACGTTTCTATCATTTCTATGTATCTGGTTTTAGACAACATTTTGTTTCACAATTCTGGATGCTCTATGAATGAGCATTCTGTGGTTCTATGGAAAGCCACCTGGTAGATTTGCTGCAGCATCTAGACTAGTGTTTGCCAGATAACTGCATTCCAGGTCTGGCCAAGCAGAAAAATAAAGTTATCCATCAGGAAGCCTTTCCATGATATCCCTGTTCCATGTAGCACCCCACACCTTCTCTGCCAAGGCCTTTCCCTCTGGGTTTAACTTCTGCAGCTACGGCTCCCTGTCCTCCCCTCACCTGTGACAGGAAGCATCTCTTCCTTGGGGAAGGGATAAACCACACCCGTATCTGACTGGAGAGATTTTTGAAGTCCACAGTTTTCTTTCCGTGTTTATGTGAGCTTGATCAATACACTTATTGTGGGGCTCTCTACTGAAAATCCTTGCTTTTCTTCTTAGACATCTGTTATTGACTTGTATTCCCTTTTAGAAAAGTGATTTCATTTGGGGGATTTTTAGAAAGGGAAGATTGCTCAATCTACCATGTCTCACTGACAGGGCTGCCCTGCATTTTCTGGGTTGTAATCTTGTCATGTCAAATCATGATAACCAGGCTTGACTCCGTTTTCTCCCAGTGCTCCTAACTCATCCATCACAATCAGTCTCGGGGGCTTTACCTCACAGTGTGTCTAGATTTTGACCACTGCTTCCACTCCCACTTACTCCTCTCCATCCTAAGCTACCTTTTCCTGTGCTCTTCAAACGGGACCCCAAAACTCTCCCCTTCTCTGTTTTATCCTTCCCTAAGGTCTCTTGGCCATGCCATCCCAGACACGGCTGTTCCCCAAAGATTAGCCAGGTCTTGTTAACCTACCCCAACTGCTATCCAGCACAGGGAAGCACAAAGTAGGCGAGCTTCCATGGCTGCAAGGGCTGCAGTTTCCAGAGACACTAGCCAACTAGCGCCACTCTGACTTTGCACAACTGTTTGATGCCTTCACTCAGGCACATGGTAGAGAACCTCCATAAATGGCGATCCATAAATATTTATTGAATCAGTAATTATATATAAAAATACCTCAGTTGCCTTTGCCTATTTTTAGGCATGGTAGCAGCAAAGGGCTATGGAAATGTCCTCATACTTCAGGATGATCATTTTCTTCTCTGCAAGGAGGAATGATGGTTCAAGTAATGTCCATTTTAAAAAACAAAACAGGACGCAGTGCTCAGACATGCAAGCCGTAGAAGTGAGGCAAAGTGTAATTGGGGCAATTGTTAGTTTTGACATCTTCTGACTTAAGAATTTCCACTTTCAACTTTGCCTTTCGGTTTTCATCTCTTACACTGAAACTTGCGTGAAGGACATGGGCCTTTCTGTGAAGTAGACATAACTGCCAGTCGCTGTCTCTGGTCACTCCCACTTTCTTCTGGACAGCTGAGAGTGCAAGATCTCATACCAGAGAGTATAGGTGCACATGGGAGCGTGCACACGACAGGACTCGGAGGGAGAAGCCCAGCCGGGAGGGCACGTGCTAGCGAGCCAAAAGACCTTGCTTACTTCTCTCCTGTGACTATAAATAAACTGGCCCATGCTACAGGGCTACACATAGATTCCTGCCCCACTTTCTTAAAAAGCATCATTGAGGAAGGTTTGTGTAATGAAGTCTCATGTATTATTAACCTAACCTTAGTACAAACGTACAAGGAATGGGCTTAATTCAGCTGAAATTTATAGGCAATTTGTTAACACAGCAATGTGCACTGGAAGGCACGTTAGAGCCTTAATACACCATTCAATAACTTGAGCAGAGGTTAAAAATGCTGTTTAACCTCCATTAAGTATTTTTAAAATGCTTTAATTTAAAATTATTTGTAGTATGTGTATAAAGATGAACATACACATACCCACACTAATAAATACAGCACTAAATATGATTCCCCTGTTTTTTTCTCCAGCTTTGGATGACCTCGTACCATTCAGCAGCTGTGCTTAATCAGAGGCCAGACTGAGAGAGGCAGGGAAGGATGTCAAGCCATCCTGGGCTAATGACCCTCCCTTGTCCTTGAGAACCAGAGGCAGACGGGGTTTTATTGAGGGCGCTGCAGCTTTGAAATACAATAAAGCCTAATTTATAATGGAAACAGCTTCTCGTGACATGCTGGGTCCTAATAGAACAATGCTTCATGCTTTCTCCAGTACTTGCTTTTGCCTTTTATTTTATAAGTCCCATGACTATTAGAGAGTAAAACAAAGTATGTTGTTTCATGAGAAAGCATATCCTCCTGGCCAAGTGATGGGCTCAGAAAGCAGGATTTCATGAAGACCCTGCCAATGAAACTGGAATCGGGTGGCTGATGTTCTATTCAAAATTAGAGCATCAGCAGGTGCTGAGATCAGATCACACCACATGTCCTGATGCTTACTGAGGAATAAAATAAACTCTGGAGGTTAATGTGTTTTTCCCAGTGAGAACTGAGTCTCAAGATAGGTGCCTCTTCCTTAACAAATTGCCGGAAAATAATCTCCCCTTAGAGACTCTGTGCTACACTCCGAATACTATGTGGGAAGAGGGAAGAGGGGAATCATTATTTCAGCTTCAACTTAGAAAAAAAAATCTCCCTTCTGTGGAAACTTCATAATAATAGTTTCAATAATGGTGGTGCAGAATAATTGCTGAGTATTTACTAAGTGCCTGGCTCTGCTTTGAAGCTTTGCCATGAAGCTCCAAATATTGTGTAATATGCACAATATTTCTATAATGGAGGCTTCATCCTCTCCTCACCTAGCAAGGCAAAGGGAGAGGAATCTAGTAATATAAGTCCCTGAAAATCTGACTCCAGAATATGTGCTCTCATATGGGACATTTTTTGAAGAAAAAAAAAAAAAAGACTTAAATATTGATTAAAGCATCCCCTGAGGCTGCTGTAAAATATATATAGTTGCAAATGTCTGCAACCTTCTCTCATCTTCAACTTTCCCAAAATATGTGATTGTGGCTTTGTGCTTCAGGCCCTGGGATATCTCACTTGTTTTGGAAAATCCAAGTAATAGGCGTGAAAAAAAACAAAAGCACAGTCATGGGCTGCCTGAGCGAGCGGATGGAGAGCCAACCAGCGACTCTAGCAATGGGACCGTCTGCATAAGTCAAGCAGGAAAATTTAGATTGTCCCTGTGGCAGAGAGAAGATTCTTGGAAGTATGATTTGGTAAATACTGAAATGCAGTAGAATAAAAACAGAACATAAAAGTTTGCCGTGGGCCATGACAGTATGCATGTACGTGCAATCATTATGACCTTCTAGATTTTAACAGCGATTTCAATATTTGTAATTTTTATTTTATTATTATTTTTATGCTTGATACTTAGAAAATTTGTTATGGCTGAGCATTATGGTGTGTGCCTTTAATCCCAGCACTGGGAAGGCAGAGACAGGCTGTTCTCTGTGAGTTTCAGGCTCGCATGATCTACATAGTCAGTGCTGAGCCTGCTAGAGCTACATAGTGAGATGGTATCTGTGCCAAATTTTGGGCATAATACAGGGAGTCTTATGGAAGAAGTGGAGGATAGAGGGACACAGAGGGGACAGGAGCCCAACAAGTACATGAACAGAACCAAAAAATCTGGGCCCGTTGGGTCCTGCAGAGACTGATACACCAACCAAGAACCATGCATGGAGAGGACCTAGACCCCTGGCTCAGATGTAACCCATGACAGCTCAGTCTACATGTGGGTTCCCTTGTAAGGGGATCAAGGACTCTCTCTGACATGGACTCCGTTGTCTGCTCTTTGATCACTTCCCCCTGGCAGCTGGGCATTGCTAGGCCACAGAGAAAGAGAATACAGGCAGTCCTAATGACTTGATAGGCTGGGGTCAGATGGTAGGGGAGGAGGGCTCCCCATGTCAGTGTATTAGGGAAGGGGCATGGGAGGGAAGGGGAAGGGGAGATGGGACTAGGAGGAGATGAGAGAGGGGGCCACAATCGAAATATAAAGTGAAAAAAAATTTAAAAAACGAAAAGAAAATAAAGAGAAAGATGCTTCTAAGAGCCTTTCCAGATGTTCACACAGATAAAAAAAAAAAAAGCTGAGCTTTGTGTAAAACACCAAGTCCAGCAGAAAGCTTAGAGGCCTCAGCTTCCACAATGCCCTTTGCTCTAAAAGCAAGAAATTTTATTAGGGGCTGACATTTCCCATCTCTAGTTTGCTCCAGCCATTTGTCATTTTTAATTTTTATGCCTGTTTTCATACAGCCCTTTCCACATTCCCCGATAGCCTGGGCCGTTCTGACCAGTCACTCTTCTGACTCACAGATTTCTATTGATTGTTTTCTTATCACTGAGAAAAAAATAATTTCACACTTTAAGGGACCACAGAGACTGATCCAACTGTCCATCCATTCCTCCATCCATCCGTTGAGCTATCTGCTCATTTCATTGCTGTGTCCATCCTTTATCTGGCACGTCTATTTAATATGGTGCTACATACCAGACTTTGAGCTCCTTTAGGACATAAAATCACAAACACACAAAGGCCTGTGCTTTAAATGGGGTAGTCTGGTTTGTGAAAGTACAAGAAACATATAATATAAGCAAGGCTGGTAGAGTCTTGAAGGATGGGGTCATGGATGATTTAATAGAAAAAAAATATGAGCTGGGTGTTAAGAGTATCCGAGAGCTGGTAAGGTATAGCAGAGCAAAATGGCTGCCAAAAGAGGGTATAAATGCAGATCATTTGCAGCCTATCTAATTTAATAAGAGTGATAATTACCCTAAATAACACTGGAATGAATGCTATTGTGTTTATGCTTCCATGAATAGTGGGTCAAAAGTATGGAAGATGCTGTTAGCATTGTTTTTATTTAAAAAAAAAAAACCACCAAAAGGAAGAGAAGCATTAGTATCCTCATTTGAAAACTGCAGCCATTGGTGCTGCATCCAGACACCCTGATTATCCAGCCAAAGATCCCTCCTGTGAGTACCGTGTCCACCGTTTAAGGTACAGAGGACTCTCTCCTAATGGCCTTGTAATGAGTGCGGAGCCCAGAGCTGCCCTCCTTTTCTGAACATGGCCCTGAGGTTAAGTCTGTTTTCCTTCTCCCATTTCAGGACCTTAGCAAAACCTAGTTGTTCATCGTCCCCAGGAGGGATATTGCTGGGAAATAGGCTCTCGTTTATGCTCCGGACAGGCGCTGTGCTGTGCAAATAGCCGCAACAGGAGACACTGCCCTCACTCTTGCTAATAACATAGGACTCTGTGGGTTCTGGGAGGCTCTTTCCGGTGCAGCGGTGTTCTGATGTGAGGACTGATGTCTCTGAACTGGAGACACACTGTCTTCTACCTGAGGTTTGTATTGTTCAGGACCAAGAGTTAGCTGAATGAAGAGGGGAAGTGTTAAGCTCTGCCAAGCTGGTTTGTGTCTGTGAACTTTCAACTGTACACAAGCCAAAGTTAGCACATTGACCTGGTGGCAGTGTTTAAGAAGGCAGCATATAGACATTCATGAGGGAAAACAGGTTCAGAGATCTCAGCAAAGATGACACCGATGTAAAGATGTGCACCATGAAGCTGAGGTAATGGAATGAGGTCAGAGATGTATGGAGTCAAGGAAGAAATTAAGGTCAGTTATTAAGCCCACACTCGGGAGTGGATGAGGAAGTGTTTTCTATAGTTGGAAGCCATCAAAAGAGAGGTAAGGGTCTAGAATTAGGCACATTCAGGTGACACCACAGATAATCTGGGAACAGGAAGTTCCCTGCGTCATTCTAATTGAGCCACTTAAAAATAGGACAACGAAAATACTGGTGGGAATAACCTTTCTAATCAAGTCCCGAGAACAGAGAGTCCATTATGGCTGCCTCCTGGGATCCCCACAGTGAAGCCTCCTTGGGTGCTCTTGTGCTTTGCACATTCTCTTTGGTTGTTCTTCTCTGCTTATAGTTCTGATATTTTTCTGTGCGGTCTCTTGCTCTCCTTGAGCTGCCTAATCTTATGTATCAAAGTGCACCCCATTTATACACAGTCTTAGCTAATAAATCATTTCTTGTAAAAATGATCCTTAATTGGTGGAGAATTCTCTGTGGCTCAAAGCTATTGCAATAAGTCCAAATTAATTCTAAGTATCTATGCTAATGGGTAATTTATCCAAATCGGAGAACTGTTAGGGCTTCGGGATACCATCTGTATGAATTTAAGGAGCTAGGTACTTCCTCAGAAGAGAAGCACACATTCTGTCTCAGACACCAAGGAGAAGCCTTCAGAATCTGTGGCTTACCTCGTGTGAGGACCAGGTGCCGGAACAGGTGTTAGCTAACGTGGCTACAACCTATTCCTGCAAGTGGATGGAAGGACAAATACAGAGAAATGAATCAGGTAAAATATTGTGACGATGATGTCATCTGTGCCATCTACCATCATGGTCTACATCTTTCCATTCATTCCTTGTACTCTGACTGAACACAACTTTTTGGTACTTTGGAAGCTGTCTCAGGGCATGGCTAGGACTAGGAAAAGGAAAACTGATGAATTTTGGGACTTTAGGATGAGGGCTTCTTTTTAACTTGATACTCCAGTATGTGTGAGACCTCACCAGTTATTCTCTGCTTTTCCTGATGGGACAGACAACACAGGAAATGTTGATTTTGACTTCCTGCTTTTTCTCTTCACTAAGACTAATATATCACAAAATGTAATGATCACAGCCTTTCCAGAATTTTCATCTTCCATAACCTCACTCAGTAGGTTCTTTCTGTGATCCCTCTTTTCTGTTGTCTCAGTTAAATATCCCTGGCAGCATGCATATGCTTGTGTGTCTCAGTTGGTATGTGCTTGTGTGCATTTCCACGTATCTACATCACGCTACACCAAGAACCTATTAGATTTCACATGTCTGCTCCATCCTGCAAATGTCTAAAGCCTTTCTGACTTCCAGTGTGATTGTGAGTCCAGCTTTTCTGCCTTTACTTTTGACATAAGAAAATGATGTGGACATGGAATCAAATCTTTGAACTGTGTGCACATGCACTCGTATGTGTGTGCATGAGGTTTGAGGAGTGTATTTCATGTGGACCTCACTGGATCCCTGCATCCATTTTTATTAGTTCATGCCTGTTTAGTGAAGGCCCAATACAGGCAGTGGAGGGAATCATGATTCATACAGATGAGGATCTGTCCCTGAAGAAGGTGACAGTCTGATGAAAATTAGATTAATTGTATGTTTCTGGGCACTGGTGGGAATCAGCGGGATTCAGCGAAGCTGTCAGTGGCATGCCCAAATTGGCCTAGAGAAATTTGTTCATGGAATTGAGGAGACCTGGCTTACAGGAATAAACTAAGCAGAAGGAGTGGGTTGAAACCGTTGCCATGGACAGAGCAGCCCCCATCCAGAAGGGCATGCAAGGGTCACGAAGGGACAGAAAGCAACTCTGCAGTAGGAGATGACTGTAGAGGGGTGTGTGTGTGTGTGTGTGTGTGTGTGTGTGTGTGTGTGTGTGTGTCGGTGATGACAGGGTGGAAAGCCATGGCAGCAACTTGTTTTATGTTTTTCTAGAAGGAAACAGCCATAAACTGGTTTTGAACAGAGGGAAGAGATATTAGAAGTATGCTTTGAGAAAGGCTGTTCAGGCTCCACTGTGGAAAGTCGGTTGACAGGAGGTGAGGCCTTCAGTGGGTAAATGGCCACTGGACCTGGGCAGCCTGACCCTGGCTTGGGTTATTCAAGTTTAGCATTTGAGGGGACTCCATGATTCATCCTAAGCTTTACTTTTCTACTCTACATAAAGGATGTCATAATGAATGAATGTATGTATGTCTCCTTCTGTAGCACCGGCTCACGGTACACACTGTGGTAAACCTGTTGGCAGCCTTCACAGGGAGGCGGGAAGGGACAATGGAAGATTTAAAATCCTCAGAAGACACTGTCCATAGGTCTTGATGGTAAACAAAGTGTAAATCATAGATGAAAAAGACAGTGTAAGGGTTGATAAATTTCATAATATTTGGAATGATCAGTTATGCTTGAATTTCCAATAACAACCATTTAGTCTGAATGATAGCACATTTTTTTTTATTATAAAATCATTGTTAAATTTTAACTAGGAATCCTGTCTCTTATCCGACTTTCTTACCAACTGTGTCTCTGGTATATAGGACATACCACTGCCTACTTGGTAACTCTTTGGAGCTAAGTAGAGGAGAACCAGGTTTTAGCTGAAGAACTTCAAATAGGCCTAACTTATTTCACCTTGTTTTTAATCAAGTATAAATGTGAGCGAATGTTTTGCCTGTGTGCATAAGTACATCATGCAGGTGTCTGGTGCCTAGAGAGGTCCAAAGAGGGTCTCAGCTCTCCTGGACTGGAGTTTGAGACAGTTGTGAGTTCCATGTGAGGCCTTAGAGGTGAACACGGGACTTCTGTAAGAGCAGCGAGTGTTCCTAACCACTGGGCAGCCTCCCCAACCCCTACGCTATGTTTTCATGTAGGTGACTGAACAGTTGTTTTCATTTGTAATTAGTATACTCGTTAAGAAGAGCTCTCTCTGCTGTTATAGGAAAAGCCCGGGTCCCTTGAGCAGCTTTTGGTTTCCTGTGCTATCAAAACACTATCATGTTTAGAGAACACTGAACAGAAAGTGAAGACAAACCTTTTCTAATTATTATTTCTAGGCTTTTACGTTCCTCCTGGCCATGCCACAGGCTGCCTGCCATGCTTATGCCACACAGCTGGAGCCGTGAGCCACATCTGTAGCAGTGTCACGGGGCAGTGCTCTTGCCGTGATCCCTCCACTTCTGGGCAGAGGTGTGACCAGTGTCAAGACCAGTCCTTTGGATTTGATACTGAGACTGGAAGGTAAATCTTTATATGTAAGGGTAGCAAAACACTGTAGATTTTTATCTTCGCTTTTCCTTATCAACAAATCTTTGGCAATTTTCAAACAAAAACTTCTACAGAAATGGTTTCTTGGGTAAATATGTTTTTGAGTCCTTACTAAGTGTAATGGTATCACTCTGTTCTGTCATTCTGAGCTCCCTTTGTATTCTCCCAGCATCACTCAAAGGACCAAGAGATATCTGCATCGTCTCACTTGTTTTTACTTTGTGAAAAATCTCTGTTTCTGTCCCTGTCTCTCTGTCTCTCTGTTTCTGTCTCCTCTGTGTCTCTCTGCCTCTCCCCCCCCCCATCTGTGTATGTGTGTGAGTGTGTGTGCCTGTGTTTCTGGAGATGGAAGCCAGAGATCAACTTTGAGTATTGGTCCAAGGACCACACACACACACACACACACACACACACACACACACACGGGGCTCCAACTAGCTTGGAATTTGCTGATTAGGCTAGGTTGAACAAGAAACCTACCTAGAACTGTAACTCTGTGACATTTTGTGTATGGGTTTTGATATTTTCACAGCAAGCACTTTATCAGCTAAACCACCTCTCCTACCCCAACTTTTTTTTTTTTTAGAAAGACACTATTACCTTCCGTCTATCACAGTCTTTTCCCTTCAAAGTTCTTACATCCAAGGCTGCTTTTTGGTGGGATAAAATCCTGCTTGCTTTCTCTCTCCATTTCTACCCATCACTCCTTATATACAAGCTTATTTCAGAACCCAAACCTGCTTCAAGAAGAGTACTCTGTCATTTGTCACTCTGCAGGATGTCTAGCTAGCACTGGAGTTGCAGTCCCTGAGTTAGAAGGTAGATTGACACATTAAAATTAACTAATGAGGAGTAGAAAGACAAACAAGACAGTAGAACCTACTGTATTGGAAGGCACTGAGGTCATTTAAAACTTTGAATCTAGTGACATAAAGAAGTCTGTGGAAGGGCAGAGTGTGGAAGACAGAGCCAAACTATTCATAGGTCAGTTTCAGGAAAGGAAAATATCTAGCCAAGTATGGATTTAAAGGAAGATGATTCACAACAAGTTTTATGCAAATTAAGTTGACTATCTCTGCATATCAGCTGACTCATACTGAATCACAGAAAGAGCAACCTTGTAAAACTACACATTATTATTTGACATGAAAGCAGTTTCTTCCCGCCCACATTTGCTTTCATATTTATGCTCCCAAGTTTCATTCTTTGAGTTGTTGCAGTAGCATTGTGGTTTGGATCTGAAGACAGTGTGTCAAAGGCTTCATCCTACCTTGGAGCCTTTGGAATATGGTGGGACTTTTAACAGTTGGGTCCCAATGGGAGGTAGTCATTCCAGTGGAGAAATGTCTGTGAGGGACATAGTGAGACCTTGTAGGCATGAGACCAATGTTTTTGCTCCCTCACAGTAGCCTGCCATGAAGTGCCATGGTGATATGCCACCATAGGCAGCTGACAATGGAAAGTAGCACCTGAAGCCTTGAGTTCCGAAAACCCTTTCTTCTCTCTGTGTGGTCTGGGTCATTCATTATGGTGACAAGAAGCTTATACAAGGATAGTTCATTTCTTTCCTTTCATCGCTAATGCCCATCAGTATTCCAAACTATGAAAATTCCCACACCTGCTGAAGTTCCCCCATATCTGGTTCTTAAATACAAGCGGACTATTCTTTCTGGGTTCCAAATCTTCCTGATTCCTGAAATGCTGTGCTGTGAGTAGATTACACTGTTCCAACTCTGCTATCCCAGAACCACTACTTAACCCGCTCCTGGAATTCATTCAGTGTCTCTGCTAGTGTCCCTCCTCCTTCCACATTGATCAGCCATGTGCCCGTGGTCTTCCTTTTCCTGCGCTGGAACAAACCGTCTTTGTTCTGCTGTCAAGCCCTCTCCCTTCTGCTGGGCCACAGGTCAGTTCTCCAGGTGACTTCCTTGCTGCTGCCCTGGGCTGACTGAACTGAGGCTAAGCTTGTGCTGAGAGGTTGCGCACACAGCCTGGCATCTCGCATATGTTTCTTGCCACTTTAGTTTTATGCCCATTCGGACGGTAGCTGATACCTTTGGCTTCAGCTAACTGAAAGGCTCCTTGTAGACTTTCCAGCCCTCCACTGTGTAGATGAAATGGCACGAGAAATGAATGACTCCAGCTTGTCTCTCTTCCTCCAACCTGCCTGCCTTTTTATACAGTCTTAATTTTTATCTAGTCATAGAGGAAAACATCATTTTCCAAAAGGCCTATTCTGAGTATAATCCCTTACAGGCTTTTGTTTTCTTTCTTTCCTTCCTTTCTTCTTTCTTCCTCTTTCTTTCTTTCTTTCTTTCTTTCTTTCTTTCTTTCTTTCTTTCTTTCTTT
>NW_026590859.1:5917942-6030400 GCF_907164565.1 Psammomys obesus | reverse complement strand
TTTCTTTCTTTCTTTCTTTCTTTCTTTCTTTCTTTCTTTCTTTCTTTTTTTCTTTCTCATCTTCATCTTCCCGTACTCCCTTCTGAACCTTGAATTCTTCATTGATTTAGCTCAACAACTGCCTCTACACTGAATAAAATAGTGCACGGACATGCTGTCATCTCTTCATTGACAGCCTTCCCTTGGCGTCTCTTCACTTTTTAAGGCCTGAGAATTATTATGTGATTTCCTGCTCTTCTGTTCACTTATACTTAAGAACATTTTCTTGCTTCTTTCTGTTCATTGTTTCTATCTTCCTCACCCCCTATACTTTGTGCACACAATAACCAAACCCACATCCCCAGACAGCCAAGGAACAACAGACTCTTTTTGTTTGTTTTTAAGTTTTGGTAGTATAACAGTAGAACATGTGGTCTTCCATATGTTAAGCAAGTGCTCTACCACTGGGTGACATCCCTAGTCCCCTAAAAAACGGCTGGAATTTTCATCTATATCGAAGACAGAGTACATAACGAAATAGAATAGATAAACAGGGTTAAGGAAAGAAAATTAGAGAATAGGGTTGCCCTGGAGGGAAGGAGAGAAGAATCCATGATGTTTTACATGTGAGTCACATTAGAAGGGTCTAGGAGACCTGTTGAAGAGTGACATGAATCATTTGCGGTTGTGGAGACCAGTGGACTGATACACAATTTAGACTTCACAAATCTGGGAGAGGTAGTCCGGCCAAGACTAAATAGATTAGCTGAGGTATTACTCTGAAGTCTAACCCTCTTAGAGTTTATCAGAGTTGGGAGGTCTGGTAAACACATACACACACACACACACACACACACACACACACAGACACACACACATACGAAGTGTGCTCCCTTAGGACCTGTGAAAGTATCACCTGGAAACCTGAAAGGTTCCAGCTGAAGGAAACCAGCAAGATTCTTATGGGCTACACAGAGAGTAAGGATGTAGATGGAATAGAAGCAAACCTGAGGTATTTGGAACTGTTAACAAGAAAGGCTCCTTGGGAGGACAGAGATTGTGGAAGCCTGAAAGTGTTCCCCCAAATGGAAGGTCTTCAATGACTATTGTTGAGTATGTGGATACCCCTTTAGACCTGCACCCTGTTCATAGTTGTTTGAGCTTAACACTAATCTATGCCATGTCCTCCTCATGTGGACTAAAGGGGTATACAGCTTTGTATGTGTCTCTCCAAAGAAAAGGTGACTTCATGGCCTGACAGGACACAGTCTGAAAGAGCTGGGGAAAGAAAGCATGACATGTGTGGCAAAGCTTCTCTGCAAAGAATAGAAGGATAAAGCTCCCAGTCCTGGCACATCACATAACAAACCCTGCTAGGCAAACACTAGGATGTGGGCTCCAACCTCAAGAACCCATGTAGAAGGCCAGGTGTGTTCATATGCACACTTGAAACTAGTGCTATAGAAGAGGGAGACGGGAACTTCAGGCTCCAGCCTCAAGTTCTGGGAGAGGCTTATCTCTAGTGACAAGGCTAGGGCTTGAGAGAGCAGGACAGCACACGGCCTGTCTGGCATCTGTGAATATACAGGCACACAGTCATCTATATGCTGCACATCTACACCACAGGAACACAGAAGCAAAAGCAGTTTTGTTTAGAGAAAAGAAAGGAAAAGGATAAAGTTCCCATGGAAAGCACAAATCACTTTCTGGACTCAGTCACGTGGAACGTTTGGGATGTTAGTTGGCCCTCCTGTTTCACCAGTGAATTCTGCCATCTCTTTTCATTTTAACATGGATACTCATTAGAGAAGGGACCTTCTCTCAGAGAAGGTCATGGAGGGAAAGGATCTCAAACTGAGACATAAGAATCACTCCAGTGTGTGTTTGCTCATCATGGAGAGGAGGAACAAATGGACTCTCATCCTTTTATGATTCCAATTTCTTTTCTGAATGACAGTCTTCTAGGATGTCTCTGCTGAATTCTGCTTGTTGTCATTAAACATCACCAGCATCATCTCTCTTTACAATGAACAGTGGGCTAAACTATGAGAGTTTTTATATGGCATAAGACAAATTTATCATGCAACTATTGTGGCATATGCCGGTAATACTACCCCTTGGGGAGGTAGAAGCAGAAGAGTCAAGGGTGATTAAAATACAGGCCAACCTCTGCTACATGGTAAGGCCAAGGCTGGTCTGAGCTACGTGAGACCCTATCTCAGAGATACTAAAGATATATTTTTTTTTCAAAAAGTTCATTCATAGTCTAAATGTATGTAGATATACAGTGTGGGAAATAATTGTGTCTTGATATTTAAAAATGAAAAGTAAGAAACTCATTTAGTGTCACTGTGTGCTGTGGTAGATGATTATTAATATAAACATAATGATTTCTAGTGTCTCCAGTGAACAGTTCTGTTGCTAAGCAGGAGGACGTAGAATTGCACTGTGATTCTTGTCTGATTGGAAAAGTATTGTGACTGCCTCATCTAGGTGCCTTTCTTATTCTCTAGAACTCTTTCTCAATCTCCCCTCCCCTTTTTCTTTATGCCTCTTTATTGAGAGGAGCAATGCCTGATGGGTTTGTTGTTGTTGTTTTTCCTGGTTTATTTTCATGCTCTTCAATAATAATTCCAAAGAACCAAACAAGTAAAATAATATAGACCCTATTCCTAAACTGCAGCAGTGTTAACAGAACCACACCTCAGTAATGGCTTCCTGTGACTAAGCTGGAAAAGCCTTCATCTGTTTTCAAGCTCGTGTTTCACCCTTCACAGTGTACTGATCAGCAAACAGTGGCCATGTTCTTCCAAGCGCTGACCCCAGTGAAAGCATTACTTCATTGAGTTCTGACACAGACAGCAAGCATGGTTTTACCAGCCTTGAAACAAGGAAGCAAGATAACTCTGTCCAGGGTTAAAAACAAACAAATAAGCAAACAAAAATCAATGAAGCAAAAAAAAAAAAAAATGTGTATCACATTTGTCTAACTCCAAAACAGTGAGAAAGAAAGCATAGAATTGGGCCACATCTGTCCACTTCTGTACTGGGCACAGGAACTTCCTGGTACCATCCTCAAGTAGACTGTGGTTAGTTCGCAGAGTTAGGGCATCTCGAGTTCCTCTGGCACCCTCTCCCATTTTTTTTTTAAATGTAACTTCCACATATCACAATCCGCAATGTTTCTTTTTAAAGTTCAAAGCCGTCTACAGTCACTGTTCAGTTTACCTTTTGTAGGCCTCCAGGAGCCAGGGGATACAGTACTAGGCTGGAGTTGTGCTCAGGTGGCAGGGGCCAGGGCTCACGGCTGCTCAGGTGTCTGAAGGCTCAGACTTCAGAAACACATAGGCCAATTTTCCTGCCTGGGGATTATTTAGGTTTCACCGAAGACATTTTCCGTGGGCACACGATGCCGTAGATTTGGTCTGGTAATCTTTATGCTTGCCCGTCTCCAATGGGTCTCAGTGGGTCTTTGCGCTAAGAACCACATTAGTGACTTCTAATAAAAGCAGATATCTTTCTTGCTAAGAGATGGCCTCTTACGCAAAACGTGGTGTATGTACATTTTTCATAGACTCGGGCTTCTCTGTGGTGCTGGGAGACAGTTGGCCGTCATCTGAGGAAACACAGGTGACCGGCCCCATCAGTCTCCCTTCCTCCCAGTGCAGCCTGCACTGGACTGTAAGACGGGACAGTTTCAGGAAAGAGAAAGGAGTACAAAGGCACTCGAGGCTCATGCTGGAGGCTGCTACTTCTGCCTTATCTAAAGGAAGCCATGAGGCCACCCCACACTCAGGGTAAATAGACTTTAGTGGGTGGCAGGACACTGTTTAAAAGGCTCTTCTCAGAAGGAAAAGTATATAGTCCTTTCTGAAATATCTTATGCGCCCTATCTATTTATTCTACCTTAATATAGACTGTGGAAGGCTCTTCAAGGAATGCCAGATTTTATATGTTATTAATGGCATCATGTCCTCAATGTGACAAACTGGGAATGGTACAGAGCTGAGCATCAGGACAGGGCCCAGCTCTTCCTTCCCACTGGACCAAGTATATTAGCTTGCTCCTGGACATAATAAATTACTGCAAATTCAGTGTCTTAAAACAACAAGGATTTATTATCTTATAATTCTGGAGGTCAGAGGTCCTAAATTAGTTTCAGTGAACTAAAACCAAGATGTCAACAGGCCACCTGTGTTTCTTCTGGAAACTCTGGATAAAATCTATTGTCTTCATCTTGATTCCTTCTGTTATCTACCTGAATTCTTTAAGGGGTGAGGAGAAGCAGTGTTTGTTGTGTAGGTATGGGGGGTCCTATTCTATGAGTGTGCATGGACATTAAGGGCAAAGATTGGCACCAGGTGACTTCCTCAGCCTCTTTCCAGTGAACCTGGAAATGACCAGCTAGGCTCGGCCAGCTGTCAGATCAGGGCAGGGACCTTTGGCTCTGACTCTCTAGCACTAGGCTTACAGGTTGATATTGCCATAACCATAACAACATGTATATTAGCATCAAGCCCAGGTCCTTATGCTACACAGCAAGCACTCTTCCAATGAAGTCCTCTCCCCAGCCTACACCCCCACTTTTTTGGGTGGGGGAGGCAAGGTCTTCCACTAGAATTTTCAGGGTAGGCGAGGTTGGCTGGCCAGGGAGCCCCAAGAGTATGTTTCCATACCTGCACTGCTGCGTTATGCTGTTCTTTTTGTTTTTTTAATTGTTGGCTCTAGTTTGTCTTCTGGGGAATAAACACAGGTTCTCTTGCTGGCAAGGCGAGCTCCTGACTGAATGATCTCCTCATCCCTACACTGTATGACGCACAGCTCCTTCAGAGGTGGCAGAGCAGCATTTTCTCTCTCTGAGGTTGTCTTCTCCCCTCACATGTTTTCTTCATCCCTGTTTTTGTTTATTTTTGTCTCGCTCATACTACCCTGTCTTCCTTTTTTAAAGACTTCTGCAATGGATCACATTGACTATTCTTGGATAATCTATGATTAGCACATTTCAAGATCTTTAACCATGTTTGCAGAATTCATTTTGCCGATCGAGAGAACAGATCTCAAGTTCTACCAGTTAGGCTGTGGGCACTGTCAGGGGCCACACCTCAAGCTTCTGTGCTAACAGTCGGCCTTCTGCAGCGTGAGGCTCAGGGGTGACCTGCGTCCTGTTCCTGATTGGAGCACAGTCATGCTCATGCTCTGTTCACTGTCCCACAGCAACTGTCTGAGGACAGCAGTAGGCTTGAGTCATAATGGAGGACACAGAGCCTGTTCACTGTCACCTCTGCAGGTAAAGTGTGCAGAGCATGTTACTAGACTCATGTTCTGACTCATGAGGCCTCCATGTGGGCAATGAAGGAACCTGAAGAGAAATGAAGAGTTTCCTAATCAAATCCCCCTTTCAGAACATCTGGCAAGAGGCCTCTCCCCTTCTGCTCCAAAATGCAGAATTTAGAAGGTTCCCTCTTTCACACTGTAGGACATCTTGCCTCTGGCAGTTGTAATTGTAGGTCAGGGGTGTGGCCTTCACATTAAAGGAAGTTTTCAATCCTGTGACTTTCTCCTATTCTTCTGTCTCCCTCTGTGGCCACAGAGAATGATGCAGTCTCTCGCTTCTACTGGAAACATTTCCATATCTCAGTTACTTCAGTGGTGATTTGGAGTGCCAGCAAAGGGGGAGACACTGGCTTTGGCACAGGACATGCTCCATGAGCTTAGTTCTCTTCACATGGTAGCAGTGCCTCTCCTCTCTGGGGTCAACTCCATTGCCCAAGTGCTCCCGATTTCAAGGTGGGGGAAGGTTTTCTGAGTCTGGTTTTTGAACTGCTCATTTCTTCTCAGGGAGATGCCAGCACTCTGGCTTACACTTTAGCGACCCATGTAAATATGACCTCACAGTCTCATTAACCATGTGACCTCACCCTGTAACCTCACACTATAAATCTAACTCTAGCTCTAAGAGAAGGCAGCTGCTCTTGGAGGCTGTGACAAAGGAGAGCCAAGAACCTTGGGAGACAGCTTCCAGGCCAGATGTCCTCCAAAGAGGGAAAAGTGCTCAGCCCAGGGAAGTCAGTGCTGCCACAGAGGGCATGCCAGCTCCCACGATGTCCTGGAGTCAGCTGAGAAGACCGCTGCTGGGAAATATGACTGAGGTCAGCCCTCAAAGGAAAGCTGCTTCTCCCTCAGAAGTCACCAAGAGGACAATTAAACCAAACTAGTGAGGATCAAAAGAGCTAACGTGTCTTTACAGTACTGTATCCTGTCTGTTCATAACCATCCTGAAAACTGTGTTGCGTCTTAGCTGCACTGGGCCTGATGGTGGAACATTCTTCTCCTGGACCCTAAACTTGGCCTTGGCGTCTCATGTTCTTTTCTTTGTTGGTTTGCTCATCTAAACACCTCCATGATTAGAAATCTCTTCCTCCTCATGCTCTGTGTTGAAAGATGTCCTCACCACATTCTTAGTTAGAAAATTAGAAACCCAGCCTTTGTTCCTTCTCTTTCGAATCTCACTCACATTCCACTAATCTTAATCGCTAAAAACTTTTCAGTTCTAGCCCCTTCCATTTGCTCACTTCCCAGTATCCTACCTCATCAATGTGTTCTCCTCACCTTTGCAGCTTAGTGAGTCCACTGCCCAGGCTGACTCAATTTCCACACATTCCAGTCACAAGGCTAAATGGGTCAGGGTACCTGCTGTGTGTCCAACTTAGCTTTTGATGCTGTGAGAAACGCCCTGACTGAAAACAAGCTGAGGTGGGAAGGGTTTGTTTCACCTCTCAGGTTATAGTCTCTCATCATGGGGAGGCAGGGCAGGAACGGAAGGCAGGAACTGAACAGAGGCCATGGCAGAACACTGCTTACTGGCTTGTTCCTCATGGCTTGTGCAGTCAGTTTTCCCATATAGCCCACACCACCTGGCCCTGGGTAGCAGGTGAGCTCAGGGCTATCTGCTCCAGGAGTGTTCTTCGCACGGTGAGCTGTGCCCTCCAGGATCACTCCCTCATCAATGTCTTGTCCCTCAGGCCTGTATGCAGGCCAGTCCAACAGGGCCTTTTCTCAACTGATGTTACTTACTTCTTCACGAATGTTTCAAGCCTGTGTCAAATTGTCTGAGAACGAACCATGACACTGTTTTAAGCATTCAGACCTGAGTTCTATCCCCCATGTGCTGATATAAAAGGCTGAAAACAGCAGCATGTAACATCGAGGGGGGAAGAGATAGGCAGATGCTGAAAGTTTCCTGGCCAGCCAGACTGGAAGAAACTGTGAGTTTCTGTATCACAGAGAAACAGTGTCAAGGGAACACGGCTGATGGTGACAGATAAAGATGATTGACACATTCCGCATACACACACACGGACTTGGACAATCATACACTTTTACATGCATGCCTGTCTCTCTCTCTTTCACACACACACATGCAATCTACATAGTCTGAAGGTACTTTGTGCCATACATCAAATGCCCCTGTATTCTGAGTGTGACCCATGAAGTGAGATGAGGAATCTTTCACCTGAGCCATCCTATCCGCATGAAAAGTTCTAGATTTTGCAACATTTCAGTCTTTGCATTTTCGGCTTGGAGCTGTTCAACTGGTGCTTTCCTCAGGCCCTGCCCGTGCTCGCTGTCTGTTCCCTGCTGCACCAAAGAGTCTGCAAGGCTCCTTCACTGCTAGGTTCCACTATCCTTTTTTTCCTTCACAGTTGTCTGTGCACTCTTGAGGACAGGGGCAGCGCATAAAACTCAGCTTTATGTTTTCGATGTGAATTCCCATCCAGAAAGATAACTGGGCCTCAGGGAATGGCTTTTATATCAGTCCTTATCTAGGTCACTTCGTGTACATGTGAGTTGAGGTCCCCAGCCAAAGAAGGGGTGACTTGTCCCCCTGTCTCCCTTCAGATGAACTTGCCAGCAATATCATGAGTACTAAGATACACTATCTTCATTATGAGTTATGTTTCTTCAATAATAGTAATTAGGGTGATTTTTATGCTGTTGTATAACCAAAAAAAGCTCCTGGGAAAGCACGATATAGGAGATTTGTCATTTAAGAGACAGAAGCCAATTATCCCCTCAGTGTAGCTGGTGAACGCGGATTTGCAGAGGGGGTCACAGCAAAGCAGCAGTTTGCTGGCAGAGATAAGCACAGCCTCCCTCCTGTTTTGTTTGTCATAATGAACTGGTCAATAAACATCGCAAATTGTTTATCTATATAAATCTTGACAGATTACTCTTTATGAAATCCATTTAGCAACTGAGGTTTTCCCATAAGGATGAAAAATGAAGATTTTAAACAGATTGCAGGAGCAGCTCGGGCTGTGCCAGGGGAGTCTGTGCAATAAAGGTTTCTTTATATTAATATTACAAAAACCATTTATCCTGGCAAAATCAATATCACAATTCATCTTAGTTTGTTGCTTCTTTTCGAAGCCTAAGATGTCTTCTCCTTTATTGTGTCTAATTTTGTTTTAATAAATGTGAATTATATTTCATTTGGTTGGTACTCCAAGGAGGGACATCAGAAAAACTGCTCTCAAACTAGTGGCTGATTTGCTAAAGAGTCTTCAGAATGTTTGAAATTGTATTTTAGTGGCTGAGAAATTTACAGGAATCATTTCATTTAAGCCTTAATTACCCCCTGCCTCCCTTGGACTGGTGGCAAACTGCAATAGTCTAGGAAATCCACTCTGATGAACTTCACTTAAAGAAAATTCTCTCTAACTGACACTAAGCAATTATAACAAGTTGGGCATGTTTGATAGAACAGTGGCTGGGAGAAGAGACAATAAAAGCAGGAATAGATGCACTTAATTACTCTAAACATTGCTTGCTTTCCTGAGAAGTGATTTATTTATTCCATTTGGATTTGGAACTTAATATCCCGCAGATATTGACATAGCTGGGTCTGAGCTGTGTGGATAGCAGGAGGCTGAAAGGAAATGGAGCTTCATCAGGGGATGGAATTATGTTACATGCTGCAAACCGTTCCTCTAAGTGCACTGTATGTAAAGTAAGTGTGATTGTGTCTTGACTGAATGGCAATAAAAGCTGAGACACTCAAGAGCTACTTACTCATGAGGGGTACGCATGTATAGAAAGTGATATATGTACCGAAGAGGGCGGGCTGCCTCCTACTGCTCAGGTCTACTAGAATTACACTAAAGCCTACACACAGGATTCTCTAGGTGTAGGCACATAATGAATCAAGAACAAATCGGGCATTTCATGGCTTCTGTGATTCCATTTTAATTCCAATGCATAATTTTCCTCATCTCTAATACTTTGTCTGAAAAAAGCCCCTATTGAGGATGAAATTCCAGTGTAACATGTCCAGATAAAGGCCATCAGTGCTGTGTGTAGGTAGGAAGTTCTTTTATCAGGACTATAAAAAGAGCAACTACGGCACTGTGCCTTTCAGGAGAAACCATACTTTATTTATTCCCAGTGGCAGATTCGTCCATCAAACAAATTTTCAGCTTATTTTGCAGCTTTAGCTTTTATCGGCCTTTTTAAGGTGTTGAATGATTACCCGAGAGATCACGCCATAAAATTTGCAGTAGGGTGAAGTCACCACGTCCACCGGTTTCCCTATAGAATAAACAGGGAAAACTATTTAGTGGTGCTTTCTACGCACCACATGGGAAGTTCCCGCTTAAATGGTCTTCGTGGGCTGTTTTTACATCTCCAACGTTTATAGTGCCCAGACTGCTTATCGTAATGAAATGCCACCGGGGACCATGTGTGAGGAGAAAGGTTTCCTCTCTGTCACTGCTGAGGGTTGGTACTGCTAACATTACGGGGGAGTTTAGGGCTAAGAGCTTGTTCACTGCAGCGAACGTGCCTCCTTCTCCTATAGCATCAGTCTTTTCGCATAGATCAGGGTAACTGTCTTTTCTCCAGTCTTCTCTGGGTAAATGATAATTAATGCTAATTGTCCCATTGACAGAACCTGGAATTTCCGGGGGGCGGGTGCGTCTGTGAGGACTGTGCTGGTGAGTTAATTGAGATGGGAAGACTTGCCCCCTGTGGGTGGCACCATTCTCTCCAGGGGACCCGGGACTTGTAGGTAGCAGCGGGCAGCAGCTTCCCGGGTGTCGATGTGGCGTGACCACCTGCTTTAAGCTCTTACCCCTTGACTTCCCAGCCATGACAGACTGTCCTCTGCAACTGGGGGTCATATTCAACCCTTTCTCTTCCAAGTTGTTTGTCAGAATATTTTATCACAAAACAAACAAAAAGTGACACTAATACAGTTTACAACATATAACTAGAACCCATATTAAGCACCAACAATCATTAGAATCTATCTAAAGATGTCAGAAAAAAATATAGTCTTTATAGAAAGAACTACGCGTAGAATTTGAAGAATTTTAGAGCCGTGACTTATTCTTACTTTCTGTGTTGTAACTGGATATATAAATAAAAGACAATCTTGTGAGTACCTGATTTAAGCATTTAGCTGACAGCAAAACTTCTATTATAAGAAAATGCAATTTTCCTTCTATTACATAGTATCCAGGCTAATCGGGACAATTCTCCATGGTGTGTAAAAGCTCTCTGGGGCTGCTGAGACAGGTCTTCTGCAGCTCAGGCTGCTATCAAAGAACTCACTATGTAACGGGGAACACCTGGTCCTCCTCCCCCCAACTCACATGTTCTGAAATTGCAGGAGTGCACCACCATTCAGGCTAAATTAGAATTTGTGTGTTTGTGCGTGCGCATGTGTGTGTGCAGGTGTCAGGGGTAGGGGTTTGGGGGTGTAGAAGCCAAAGGCTGTTGTTGGACAGTTTCCCCAGTTACTGTCTGCCTTACTTTCTGAGATCAGGTCTCACTTTGACTCTTGAGTTTCCTGACTCTTTAGACTCCTGGGTGACAAACCCCAGGACCTTTCTGTCTCCACAGCCGAACTCTGAGCTAACAGACACTTGCCAGCCAGTCTACTTTTCACACGGGAACTGGGGATCCATGCTCAGGTTCCCAAGCTTGCTTAGCGAGTGCTTTACCAATTGAGCCATCTCCTTAGGTCTCTTTGTGAGGCCCATTAATACATGAAAAAAAGGAATCTTTGCATGGATTTGAGCAACATTTGATAAAGATCTTTTCTGTCTTGTTTATCTTCTGCCTGTTCAGTTCAAGCCTCCTTTGCATTATGTCGGCAAGAGTGAGCCGTATTCAACCACAATGTTATTGATAGGTATGACATATGCGATGAATTATTAATTAAAGTACTCTTCTCTTGATGCTTTGTCTGTTCTCAGATGCCAGCCTTGTCTTTGTCATCCAGCAGGAGCCTTGAATGGAACTTGTGATGTGGTCACAGGCCAGTGTTTCTGCAAACAGTTTGTCACTGGCTCCAAGTGTGACACTTGTGTTCCTGGTTCAAGCCACTTGGATGTCAACAATCTATTAGGCTGCAGCAAAAGTAAGTCCATTCTGGCCTATTGCTGGAATTTGAATCATAAGGACTTCAGGAGAAGGTCTCCATGCTTCCCTCCATCTAGAACTCATTAAAAGGACTCAGGAGCAGCTTAGAGAATTAGTCGAAGGCAAATGTGTTATTCACACTACGTGGAATCTGTGGGCTTTTCCTTGCTTAAGTAATTGAAATTCCCGGGACGACTATGCTGGTCGTCAAACACTGACAGTGGTCTGTTGTCATGAAATCACCAGCAATGGAAATGCTGGAAACAAATTTCCCGTTTCCCCAGATGAGATTTTCCCAGAACATCGACATTTACTGTTAAAACTGTGATGTTACTATGTAAACTAAAATGGTTAGTCACCCTAGATCACAAATGTATGCCAATATGATTAACTATAACAAACAGATTTGTTATTTATGACATCTCGTGTTCTTCCGTGCTCAAAGTTTTGCAAACATTATTCTAATGTATTTATTAACATGATAACTTTATAGTTATTTTTTCAGACCATACTGAGTCCTGCAATTGATAGTCCATTCTTGCTGCTTTCCTATATTAGTCATGAGTCTGCATTCCGCACTGATAATTTTAATTATTTTACCCAAATATGACAGTTTAGTGTCTGCTGACTCAGGAGCACGCTACAGTGCCTAAGTTGACCTCTGAAGGCTGCCTGCAGCCCTTCAGATTGTAGCTATGGATGGTGTTTCTGTGTTTACTCTAAGACCGTGTATCCGTACTTTGCTAGAGTTCCTAAAAGATGGTTCCTGGGAACACGTGTTAAGGAGCACTCTGCAGCACACCGTACTGTGCATATTCTCCTCATGGGCTGTCGGTCTGTCAGGAGTCAAAATGTTAGGTCTCTGGCTTCCTGTTCCTTTCCTGGCCAAGTCGCATCTTTACCACCACATAATTTATTCTTTCAAGAGCTAGTCACTTCCCTAGACCAGAGAGACAGAAGAAAATTGCTGATCAAATTGTTGTTTTTATTGCTTCCTAGTGAATCATAGCTCGTTTAAAACTTCTGTGAATGAACTTCAACAAATATGTATATGCAAATACATATACTCATACAGTTTAGTCATTCATGGATCGCTTGTATTTAAGAATGTTAATGTGAAAGTAAAAGAAAGAGAACATTTCACCCGTAAGTGTGTGGAAACGACAGATTTAGGGATGCCAGCAACAGAAGAGATACGAGAGCAACATGCTGAAAACGGCATGTCACTGCAAGAGAAAACAAAACGTGTGTCTCTGTACTGTGTGCACTGATGCTGCAATCTCTGACACTTTTCATCGACATCGTTTGGAGATTTGGTCCCCAACCCTGAATCAAGTCCATTCCCTCAGCTAAGGTTCTAAGCTTTGCAATTATTGTCCCTGGAATCAGGAGTCCAACTGTATAAAGTCAAACCCGTGGCTTCTCCCAGAGCTCTTCCAGCTCAGGAGAAAGAAGTCCCCCCAAACTTTCTACCTTCGTTGTGCTAGGGCTCCCCAAAATACAGTTTTATACAATCCACAAAACTACCTGTCATCTCTGTGTGTATGACTTCTTAGAGTTTAGTTTTTAATATAACCCCATCTACAGAAGAGATTTCCCCCTTTTCCTCCATTACTTGATTCTTCTCTGTCAACAGAATACAGAGCTCAATGTCATGGCATTGTCATGCTTCTACTTTTCTGGCCAAACATGAAAAAAAAACAATCATTTGAATGGAGGTGGCATGTGGAACTCCTGAGCCAGGTTCCCATGAGCACAGAGCATGTTTTCCTTGACTATGAACTTGATGGTAACCACCCCCACAACCTTCTAAGGGAGGCAAAAAAAAGGAGGGAGTGTGGCTCTTCATAAGACTACCCTTCAATGAGAGGGAGGGCCGTCATCAAATATCCCACTTCCACCCAATCACCAGAATAGCTGGATCAGACTCAGGTAGGAACATTGTTTTTTCTTCTACATCATTAGTAAGAATACAGTTCTAGAATCCTGAGGCTTTTTTTCAGTTGAATAAAATTCCCACAATAAATCAGGTTTTTTAAATTCTCACCAGCCATCACTACTATGTTTGAAAAAATATAATTACAAATTATATAATAAGATATTATTATCTTTATGATCCACAGGCTTCCAAAAGTTCTGTCACTAGAATTATATCAGGTTACATTCACACCACATGGCAAGGCTGCGGGTGCCTTTTCATGTTTCCTATTTTTTATTTTGTGTCTTTTGAATTTTGTGTGGTATTAAAATCTTAAATATCTAAATGTCTATACAGGAACAAGAATCTCCAAAGCACGTATGTGCCAGACATGGTGATGCTTGTCTGTAATCCTAGGTGATAAGGCGGGAAGAGTATGTGTTCAAGACTTGGTGCCAAAGCAGTTCTGAGCAGTTTGGGAATTATTACACTTATGGATATTGAAAGTGGAGATTGAGGAGGGTGATATTTACTAAATATTTATAATGATGCACACATGTTCACACCACCACACCACACACCCACACACCCACACCCACACCCACACCCACACCCACGCTTTCTCCCCAAGATGATCATGTTTATCATGTCCTTACTGTAAATAAGGAGATGTTTGGCATCCAGTCCAAATTTGAATACACTCACGGACCTCTCAAAGTTCCTAAGCTGGGACCCGAGCTCCAGGCTCCCCAACAGAAGGACCCTGTTACACTGGTCTGCTCCATTCTTTAAGAAGCAGTCTCTGCATTTTGACCAGTTGTGGCTTTCTGTAATTGTCTACATCCGCTGGAAACAAAAGCTTGGCTGCTGAGGGGCACGAGCTACCTTATACCTACACTGTCTGCAGGTAATAGGGTGAGTATTCCGTGTGCAGTCAGGAATCGCGCTGGGTCAGGAGAGTGGTGGTAGTTATTCTCCTCTAAGAATCATGACCTCGTATCTCTGCAGATCCGAGTTCTTGTCCACTGAGACCCTTTCTACAAGCCTCTCCAATGCCAGACCACCCTCTTCAGGCTGACTGCCAAATTTAAAAAGGCCTGCTTGCAACGTTGCATCTAGAAACTTAGAATTTATGAGAATTCACCCTTGCCAAAATGGAACAGAGCAGATCTGGATATGTGAACTTTCATACAAACTGTAATTCCTGCGTAGCTTTTCCAGTAGTTTTCATGTGTGCCAGACATATGTATCTATGTGAGCATCTCCTGATATCACCAGACACGTGTGACTATGTGAACTATCCTGGATAGCTCTAGACATATGTGCCCACGTGAATAGGCCTTAATAACACTGAGTACCCCCCGGGGCACTGTTTCTAACAGGCTTCCAAGGCTGGCGACACCTTGTCAGTTTCCCCTGTCATGTTTTCATTGTAACTTGTTTGGTCAATCAAGCCCAGGCCTTCCTTTCATCATTCTAGGAAGTGCTCTGCCACTTGGCTACATTCACACACACTTTTGCAATGCATTGCTAAGAGATTTCAGTGTGATCTATCTGATACCACTCAGGGAGGGCCGTTCGCGGTTTTCACCCGATTCCCTTTGTTGCAGTACATTCTAGTCAGGAGTAGTATGGGTCTCCTAGGAAAGGGTTAGCACTAGGGTTCAGGGTAGCCTTGAGAACATCTCACACCCATAGCACACCTTTTGCTCTTACACACCGAGTTACTAAACTTTTTAGAAGAAATGTCCTCTTACTGGGCTCTCCCCATATTACATATATTTTGAATGCAATTAGTCTTTTATGCTGAGACCCTGAAATCTGTAACTATTTTAATGGTTTCAGTTCTTGGCATCTTTTTTTGAAAGTTCTTGGTGACAAGAATTGGTGGTTTTAAAAGTCACTCATACAACTGTATACACCTGTGTGGACCTATGACACCTCCTTCAGTGGGACCATACACTAGATCTCTCTCAAGGCCGGTGGGGCTTGAACTGTTGTTGTTTTTTCAGATTTCTTTCTACCTCTGTCTCTTCTTGTGTGTTCTGAGAAAATAACAAAATTCACACTCACAAATTAAGAAGCTTCCTGCAGAAGACAGGAAGGTTGGCGGTGGCGGAGTAGAGGGTTTCTAGAGTCTGTCTTGTGTTGTGCTGTTGGATGGGTGCTCCTATTTCCAGGGCAAGCAGTCCGCACATGAGCAGTCTTCACAAGTATCAGTCTCGTCACATATGGATTCACATTTTAATTGACAACCTTTAGATTTTTTTTGACGCCCATATCTATTTATGTCAGTAAATAGCAGTCCTTGAAATTATGCCATTCCATGTAAAATAAGACCTTGTATTTAGTTGAATGGAAATCTCCCTCTTCAGCATGAAATAATTGCTTAAATTCAAATTCAAATATTTAATGTTATATCAAATTTAAATGTCAAATTTCAGGGGAATCTTGCCAATTTTTAAATTTGATAGAAAAATAAATGTTATGTATCCTTGGGATTATTTTTATACTAAGGCGCAGAAATGCTTAAACACCCATCGGGTTTCCCCTAACCCTATTTACATCAGCTGCTCTGACCTAGAAGTGTGTTTTATGCTTGCAGATAAAAAGCTTTGTCTTGGTGAATTGGTGATGCATACCCTTTGTTTATTAATGTCTCGGTAAACCACATGTCTTCTTGATAAAGTGACCCTGAAACAGAAGGACCTCTTTGCTGGGTATCTTACTTCGGTTTCCTAGTGTGTTTATCGATTGCTTTTGTTAATAAATGCTCTCTCCATTACAATTTAGCTCCCTCCCAGCAACCTCCACCAAGAGGACAGGTTCAAAGTTCTTCTGCCATCAATCTCTCCTGGAGTCCACCTGATTTTCCCAATGCCCACTTTCTTACTTACAGTCTGCTCAGGAATGGTTCTGAAATCTACACAACTGAAGATCAGCACCCATACTGTAAGTTCTAGGATTTGGTGATGGAAATACGTGGTATTCTAAGAAGGGATATGAATTACACTCTCTGATGTTAAGGATAAATGTCATAGTTTCCTCTGTGAACAAGGAACAGCTCATGCAGAGAGAATTACAACTCTCTGTAGGAATCAAAAAACAGGATGAAAATAAGATGTATAGCATTTGGTAAGATGATAATGGAATTCCTGGAGAGAAAGCAGTGACTCAGCACAGCAGGACTGGTCTGTCACACCTGGACCACTCATGAACTTCAGAGAACTTGAATTGCTTCACAGGCACAGCCTCTTGCACAGAGTACATTGTTAAAATATGTGAAACATCTTTCCTGCATATCTCTTAGCACTGGACTTATCATACTCACCATAGAAATTTTATCTCAAATAAAAAGCTTTAAATGAACACTAAATCCCATGTCCATTCCTATATGGTTTGTAATGTTAAAATGTGGGAAATGATTCTGACGTCCAACAGTCTTGCAGTGCGCTGTCAAATTTACTACAGGCCATGAAAAAGTATCTTTGCAAATCACAGAAGGAAAACTGTGGCATTCTCATTGAAGATATTAGAAGGTTTAAAACATATTAATTATTATATTTTAGTTTACAAATGCTGGAAGTGTGACAAGCAGAGCTACAGTTTTCTCGGGATGTAAACATTACAGAAATTTCTCAAGCATTTCTAGTCTAGTATTTTCAAGGGTTTTAGAGATGGGGCCTCATGTATCTCAGGCTGGCCGTGAAATTGGTATGTAGCGGAGGACAGCCCTGAGCTCTGAGCTTTTTTTTTACTTTAATCTCCTGAGTGCTGGAATTAGAATCATAAATGACCACGCCCAGCTCATGCCTTTTAGTTCTCAGGTAACACATCTGACTCATGATATACACATTGACTATAACATAACTTCATACAAATGTTGCCTCATCCACACAGAGGAGCACAGCACCATATGCTCAGACTGAAAGGGAGCAAATAGGAACACAAGCAAGAAGGCTGGTCTGGGCGCAGAAACTTTTATAAAGGTATTAAATGAACTAGTTGATGCCAAACTTTTCAGAAACTGCTGTTAGTTTATTTGTTCGTTTGTCTTTTAATATACTCGGATGCCTTAAATATGGCATTTTTAAAGACACACTGAAGTATGGATTGTTGTTGTTGGTGGTGGTTTGTTTTTTACGAACTCACAGTTCTGTCTGCTTCCAGTCTTGCTGCAAACTATTTTAGAAAACCACTTTCGGGTCTACTGAAGCTTCTATTTCCTTCTCTTTAGCACTCCTTTCCTTAAGCGTGTGTTTTGCCTATCACGACTGTGCATGCACACATGCATGGCACAGATGCAGAGATTAGAGCACATCCTTTTGAGGGTCAGCTCTCTCTTCATCCCACAGTGGTTTCCAGGCACCTGCTTCAGGCTGTTAGCTTTGCTGAACAGGGAGATCGACCTGTGGAGTCATTTCACATGCCTTCCGACTTATATGTAGCATGATCACCCAGCTTTAAAATGCATGTGACTCCATGTGAAAAGACTGACATTTCATAACCTTTTTTTTTAACATGGATGGAAAAAAGCCAAGTTTAACATACCCGCTGACCACAAGGCTCCTGAAAGACACTTTTTATCTATTATATTAGCAGATAACATCCCAAACCTAATTATGTATGACTAGCATCTACTTTTCCTTGTGACCTCCCTTTTCTCTTTACTCTAATTATCCCTTCCTTGTTCCTAGTCTTCTGTGAAGTTAATGGAAATTCTGAACTTCATGATGCAGATTGGGATGGGAAGCAAACATCTGTCTGCATCTGCCATGTTGGCAACGCATCCCAGAAACCTGCTACTAAAATGTCTATTTTCTTCCAAAAGTCAGCAGGATCCAGGTGTTCTGAAACTTAAACTTTTGTGACAGCAGAAGAAGGGAGTTATAAAAATATTGAAAATGATTTTTGAGTTGACAGGACCACTGGTTGAATTATCTGTGTAGATCCAACCAGACTGGCTCCATTTCTTAAGCAGCTTTGAATTAAATTTGAACCCATCAGTAATTCATTCAACCCACGTTTCTCACAGTAGCATACTGTAATCTATTTGATAAAAACAGTACATCAGAATACAGCATCATGGCCTTTTGTGTGATTGTGCTAACATAGAATCCAAATAATGGTTTCTTAGGTAATAAATATGCACTCATTCACTAATCAGACATATCTATAATCCTATTAAATAAGGTATTATTGCCTACAACCTTATTTTTCATTAAACATGCCACATCTGGCATTTGTCGACAAGCACCATAATTAATGATGTGAAAGTTATCTGCATGATGGCATTTGAACAGTGGGAACAATCAGTGAGCATGGTCAGAACGTTCCAGCTTCTAATAATACCCCCGTGTTTACTGCTCCAGCTTCAGCACCTGGGCAGCAGGGGTAACATGGAAAGGAAACACTATTTCTGTTCAGCTGAATGAACACAAATCTGTGGGTTAAATGAAGGCAGTTGGAATTGTAGGTGGAGAATCACTGAACTTTTCAAAGAAAATGAATAGTGTTGCCTTCTAAGCAAGTTTGATCATTTAGTTGAGACCATTATAGCATCCCTCATTAGTGTAGAGAGTTCTCCTGGCTGGCCTGGAGTCCTGCGGGACGCTCCCGGACAGCTTTTTCCTACATCGTAATACACCTCTACATTACCATCTTCAAAGCTTTCAAATGACTTATTTAGTTATAACAGACTGTATTAGTTGACATTAAAACCAACTACCAGATACACTCATGTGGGATCATTTGAAAGTTTCTGAATAACGGCAGTAACTAAGTTATGGTCTATTCAGTGGTTCCCTAAATAAATGTAGCTGACAGACATCCAACATGCTGCTGGTAGAAGGGTATTTGGTTGAGTTAGCTCTTTGGTTTTTGTATTATTGTTATTGATTTATTTGTTTCCATTTTGAGAGAGAGAGAATTAGCTAGTTGGTTAGCTGGCTAGTTTGTTTATAGTGTTTGTATGTTTATACACATATTTTATGTGTATACTTATGTGACTGTGCATATGGAGGTACAATGTGTACTTTCTTGGTCTGTTAGTCAAAGCCAGAGCTTGTCCAGTATGTCAATCAGTAGCCAGCTTACTCCGGTGAACCCCTGACTCAGCCTTAGGATGCTGGCATTACAGGTAAATTTCCATACCCTGGCTTTCATGTGAGTATTGGAGATCTGAATTCAGTTCTCATGTTTGTTCAGCAAGAGCTTAACCACTGAGCCATCTCCCTAGCCCTCACGGTAGCACTTTGGACTTCTCCATACTCAGTATTTTGCAGAGACCTCTCTAGCTGGCTTGCTAAAGGCCTCTTCTATAATATCATCAATATGAAGAACACAGTTTTCAGGGGAACACAACATCTTTTATTTAGTGTTTTGTACTTAAGAAGTGCTCAGTGAGTTTTGCATATACATAGATACATTGATAGTCTTGTCATCCAAGAAGTCTGATCTATGTGTTATGCAAAACAAAGGAATGGCAGACACAATAGAGAGATGGAGTGTAAAACTGAACCTCCTCATCCTTGCTGGTAAAATGCACATTCTACTCTAGGGACAGGGGAAGGGGTTGAGAACATAGCTTAGTGGCAGATTGTTTGACCCATGCTTTAGGTCCCAGGTTTGAGCCCCAGCAGAACAAAACAAAAGTAAACCTAGCTTTGGGACTGGAGAGGTAGCTCAGCACTTGACAGAGTGTGATGCATTTGCAGAGGACCTGCGTTTATCCCCCAGGACCCATGTTGGTAGCCCACAACCAACCGTGATGCCTGCTCCAGTGGATCTGACTCCTTTGGACCTCCACAGGCAACTACCTTCATGTGCACATACATAGACACATACACAGACATGTACAAATTTACACAGGATTAAAAATACATCTTATGAAGAGGAATTAACAGTTTTATCGCTGATCCATGCGTACCAATGGTCATTGCTACATTATTCATAGTGACTAAGATAGGGACTTACCCTAGGTCCCCATTGAAAAACAAACGGTTAAGGGAAGTTAATATTTTTTCTTGGCATAGTGGAGTATTATTTATCCATCAGGAAGAATACATCTTTTTATAATTTGGAGGAAGATGGATGGAAGTGAAATCATTGTATTAAGTGGAATAAAGCTGACGAGATACACAAATATCACATTTATTTCTCCCGTATGTTGGATATAGGTATTTTGGAAATAGGAATGTAGAGTATTTGAGAAGAAAAATGGGGTCAGAGTGAGTGAGTGTGGAGATAAGAGGGGAACATGATGAAAGGAGAAGTATGAAGGGTGGAAGTATCACAAGAAAACCCGTTATCGTTACCATTAACATATGCTAAGAAAAATCTCAGCTGGCCGGACACACTCACCCTCTTCAGGGACTCAGAGCAGAAAACAGAATTCAGCAGGCAGGTGACACCTCTGCAGTAAAGTCCTTGTTCCCAATTTGCTATTTTTATAAACTGTTTCTTCTGTTCTTCTGCAGTGTGATGGGCGTCGGGTGGTCCTTAAATAAACCTTTCCGCAGGAAATGCAGGGTGATTATAATTGTTCCATGTAGCATTCCTGTGCTATTACATCTTCCTACTCTGGTTTGTAGTTCCTGCCAATTCCTTATCAAGCACTGCTGCTCTTACACATTCTCATCCTTTAAGACCACTTTTTTTTTTTTTTTTTTTTTTAAATAGAATGATCTGGTAAGTACTTGACAGAGTCGTGCAGCCATGGAGTGAATCTTCTCCTTAGGCACTGTCCTCAGTGTGTCTGGTCATTATGGAGCCTCAGTAAACTCCTTCCATTCAGGGGGTCATGACAGCACCCTTTCCAATGGAGTCTCTTCCCTGGAGGAGGTTTCTGAGTAGGGTGGTGATGTTTATACATCATCCCGGTTCTGTGGCGGATGCTGTGCTCCTTGATCAGCAGAGCATAGGGAACACCCCGTGATGGTCACTTCAATGAAGAAACCACAGTGATGTGTGCACAGAACAATGGAACCACCTCTGCTCAGATCCTCACTTATATGGTTAAGCCACAGCCACATCTCTCCGATGCCATACGAAGTGGCGTTTAGGGGAGGATACCTTTCCTCTGGCCGTTAGCAGAAGTTCCTCCTGAGGGTACTGGCTTGTTGACGTGCAGTAGACCAGTTTCATCCGTGACATCCCCATGACTCTGACTTCAGGTGAAGTTGCTTGTCCTACAACTGTCAGATTCTTGCGAATACCCCACCACATTCTGAGCTTTCCCCTCCTGAATCCTGGCACTTTGCAGAGTTTAAAGGTCACCCTACCACAACCGCAGAAATCATGGACAGTCCACTGGCTCTCAACTCTGCTTTCTTTCCATTCATAAAGCTAAGAAAATCTGTGGATTAAAATTAGACTCCAAATATCTATTACTCTTCAGGCATCTAGATAAGCAGAAACCATATCAGGAGCCTCTCCCAGCCCCCACATAATCCCACAAGCCAGCAGCTGGCAACCATGCTGATATTTCTGTTTCATAGGCCCACAATGTGCGCGCTATCTCTGTGCAGAATGGCGGATGCAGGTACATAGCTAGCCGTGGCTGCTCCTTCTTGTTTCTTAGCCTCTGCTTTCTACCTTCTTCCCCTGACTGCCCTGTCCTTCACGCATGGAGATTCTTCTCATCTCTAACTCCTCTTGTACAACCTCTCTGTGGTTGACAAATCTCTCTGAGATTTAGCACAAAGCAAGTATAGTTGTATGTCGTTTTAAAGGGTCAGGAAAGGGCCCACTCAAGGTATTAGGCAGGAGAACAACCAGGTGTTTGGTGGTACACAGGGTTGGGCCTGTGTGTCAGTGTTTGGCAAGCAAATGGTTGTAGTGAAAGCAAATATATGTTTCAGAGGTGGCAAGGACTTCCTCTAGGTTTTTCCATTGAGAGACCCTATGAAGAACAAAACAGGGACAGAAACAGACTTCTTTGCTCTAGTTGACACTTTACTCACAATATACCGGGCAATAAAAGCAACCAGTAGTTGCCTGATTTCACATATAAAGGAACCAAACACACTTATGGGAAGGAAGTGATCAGTATATCACCTGGTTAAGGAGCATGAGGCTCGGGCAATTGCAAATGATTGCTTGACAACTGTGAATTCTGACTGCCTGGTTTTCCTTTCTGTTTCAGATACTCAGCACTTCTTTGACACTAGTCTGTCACCACACACATCATATTCATATTCTATAGAGACCTCCAGTGTGCATGGTTCAACAAGGAGCAGGTCCGTCACGTATAAGACGAAGCCAGAGGTCTCTGAAGGATACTTGAACCTGACTCATGTCGTTCCTGTTGGCTCTGACTCTGTGACTCTTACCTGGACTGAATTCCCCAACAACTCTGGACCTATAGAGGAGTATATTTTATCTTGCATTCCTGTGGACAGCACCGAGCCTTGTGACTCCTATGAAGGTCTGGAAACCTCAGCTACCATCCGGAATCTGGTTCCATTCACGCAGTACCGTTTCTCTGTCCAGGGATGTACTAGCGTGCGCTGCTCACAGAGCCTGCCCATTGTAGTAACCACAGCCCAGGCACCCCCCCAGAGGCTGAGGCCACCCAAAGTGAGGAAAATCAGTTCCACAGAACTCCACATAGCATGGTCTCCACCAGTGGAGCCAAATGGTAAGAATTCAAAGCTTAGACTTCACTTTCTTTTAGAAGACCAAGACAGTAGAAATGAAGAGCTATGTCGTGAGAGTGGCAGCTCTGTCTCCTTACATGAATGTAAGGCATTTGCTTGAGAGATGATTTCTGATGATATAAAATATTATTCCTTCTGGAGGGTGGAAGAGGGTATTTCATCTAATTTAAGAACAAATTCCATTTAATTAAATTGCTTTCTTAAAAAGCTAATATTATCTTTGCTCCTAATGACATCTGCCACAACACGGATGATGTTTATAATTGGATGCTCGCTTATGAAAATGCATTATATTTGACTGAGTCACAAGTTAGGGCACCCCTAAGCTACAAATGTTCTCTTTCAAGTAGGAAAAAAATATAAAATAACACAAAAAATTGTATGTAGGCTAGTTGATTCCATTAAGTTAATTTTTGTGTTCTTAAAATTGGACCTTGGGGTTCATAGGCCAGACACACAGACCTAGGTTTTTAGTAATTTATATTATGCACATATTGTGGCTTCGCATCAAACTGTTATCGTTCTTGGTAAAGACTGGACACAACTTAGTTATACATATTTATGCAAAGATGGCTTGTGTCAAATAGGTAATTAAATCACAAAATTTCAAAATATGCAAACTGAAAGTAGAATATTCAGGTAGCCTAAAAAATTTGAGCATCTGTAGCAGAAATTATGAATGGCCATCCTGAAAACATTGTATTCACATATGATAAATTATGCCTGTTTTGTATTTACACTTCTTTTGATTTGTTTCCCACAAAAATGTGGTTGGTTTTCATGATATTTTTTTAGTCATTTGAGTTGTTTTTCTACATACCTGACTTTTAGATCACTAAACTTATGCTTCTAGATTACTAAAAGGAATCAACAGGTAATAGTGAGAACACTGAAAAAAGAGCAACCCTGAATGCAGGTCCCTGGAGAGCCCCTTTGACTTGGTCTCTTTAATTCACTGTCTCTTTTCTAGGTATAATTGTAAGATATGAATTATACATGAAGAGATGGTTGTCTACCGAAGAAAGTCTAGTGTTTGAGAGAAGTGAATGGGTCAGTCCTCATCCAGCTTCAAAGGCAGCCAGCAAGAGTGAGAACACACTTCCGCCTCCCCAAGTCAGCACCTCCGTCTCTGGCTTGGAGCCACACACTGAGTATGCATTTAGAGTCTTGGCTGTGAATATAGCTGGCACCGTGTCATCTGCCTGGGTCTCAGAAAGAACAGGAGAATCAGGTAAAGACCAGTGCTTTGGATTCTCATTTGAAAACCCCTCAATGAGTTTTTTCTGGTTCCTCAATTCAATTCCATTGATCCACCTATCAGTTTCTATGCCAGTACTATCCAGCTTTTATTACTGTGGTTCTATAGTACATCTTGAGATTAGGGATGGAGATTACCCCTTAGAAGATCTTTTATTGTAGAGGAGGGAGGGAGGGACTGAGAGGAGTTGAGGGAGGGGGCTTCAATCAGGATATATAATGACTAAATTGTAAAAATTAAAAACTTAAAAAGCAGTCATGGAGAACACATGGAAAAATGCATGTGGTTATATACTAATAAAACCTTATTTGAAAAAAAAAAAAAAGAAAACCCTTCCCCCTCAATGAAAGTGCTGCCTGAAAATTAAGATCAAAGGTGATATTTGAGAGAAAAAAAAACAGATGATTTGGCTATTAATACATTTGTTGGAGAAAAGAAGTTAATTGTAGCTCTAGTCTTTGGGGGAATCCTTCTCCCAAGTAGCAGTTGACTCATGTGTCAGGTGAGTAGACAAGTAACTTAATCCAGCTTTGTATTCATGATGGTTTACCAGTGGTAAGAGAGATTTTTCAATTTATAATTAAATTATAGTTTTATAATTACTTGTTCTTTTTCTCTCTTCAAAACAAACATTGATATATTTATGTAATATTATGTAACAGAGTTTACATAATGACATCAATTAATACATCCAAAAGTCTAACCCCTAAGTGTGCTTCGAAACAATCAGAATTACAGTGTGTGAGGAGAACCAAAGTTTGTTTTTCCATTGTATATTATCAAGGCAACTGATTTATTTTTAATTTTCCATCTTTATTCCTCACATGAGATGTACTTCAAATTTCATGAGCATCAAAGAAAAAAGTATACGTATGTACATACATACAGACAGACATATATGTGTATATATATGTATATGTATGTATGTATATGTATACATACATATACATACATATACATAACCTGCCCTAAATTTAACAAGTTGAAACTCCGAAGGTTGAGTTGCTTGGGTGGGTGGCCGGGGCCTCATTGAATGAATAAAATATGTATTGTCTGAGAATTTCCCAAAGACTATCTGACATCTTAGACAAGCTACAGGGCCAAGAGAACAGAAGTGCTGAGTTATGTATTTCTGAAAGCAAAAATCCAACATCTGAATTAGATCTAGCAGGTGAAATAGCATCCAATGAGCCTCATAATCTTAGGGATCACTAGGAAAGGGAAGTGCAACGAGGCCCTTTGACAGCACATCTTTGTTAGCACATTTAAATTCTATACAAAGATGTCAAGGATAGGGGGAACAAAGGGTGTGGTGTCTGTGTGCCCTGAACGTTTCAGGAAGGACGGACCAAAAGCTACGAGTGTCTTTGGGATCATTTAGTCCATTTTAGAAGTACCTTCTATGTAAATAACTTCCCCCAGCCTCAGCAGTTTGGCTTAGTGAAATATGGCTTTCCATGAGACACCCAGTATGTCACCATGCATCTTCAGCTTTGCGGACTAAAGACAAGTTCTTTTTCTGTACAATTCAAATTTCTCATCAAATTACTCACTACATATTTACATGAATACAGAGATATTTCTATCAGAGTTTGCCATTGTGTGTATGTGACAAAGAGAGACAGAGACAGACAGAGAGAAACAGAGACAGATAGATATAGAAAGACAGAGAAACAGATAGTGAGACAGAGATATGGATGCAGAGAGAAAGAAGTGGAAGAGGAGGAGGAAGATGAGAGAGAGAGAAAGCACATGTTGTGTACTTGCAGAGTCTAGAGGAAGCCTTTGGGTATCCTGCTCTATCACTCCCTACCTTTCTCCCTTCGAAGAGGGCCTCTCACTGAACCTGGAGCTGAGCTGGTGGCTAGCAGCCCTCAGCAAGCAGCCCATATCTGCCCCGCGTGGCATGAGGGCTTCAGATGCATTTGAGGTCATATCCGGTTTTCTGTGCTTAGTAAAATCTGAACTCAGGTTCTCATGCTGTGTATCAAGTGCTCTTACTCACACAGCCATGTCTTCATAACCTTTCTTCATAACCATTTCTTCATGACCTTTCTAAATTTTATTTTGTAAATGAAAACTACATTACCTGATAATATTAAAATAGGTAATATCCTTGTAGATGACAGTTTAAGAGTGAATATTTCATATATATACCTGTATTTTTTTAAGTTTTGAAAATAAAAATATTTTACCAAGAATAGGGTTTTCAGAAACTAGAATGGTCAAACCTGAAATTGTGTATGGAAAAACTTCATGCTTTTGATGTTCTTTTTGTCTTTGGTAGCACCTGTGTTCATGTCTCCTCCTTCAGTCTCTCCACTCTCATCGCACTCACTCCATGTCTCCTGGGAGAAGCCAGCAGAACACTTTTCAAGAGGAGAAATTATAGGGTACAACATCAGCATGGTTTCTGAACATTCTCCCCAACAAGATGTTCCAGTAATATGTTCAAAGGTATTTTTACTTTCAACTCATTTCCTTTCTGAATTAAATTCTGTCTCCATTTGATGTTGTCTGAATTTATAGAAATCTGTAGCAGAATCCCTCTCCAATGTGTTCATCAGATGGGTCATCAACATTAAATATCAGATGTTCAAGGTCCTCTGGGTATATATGCTTATCACTTATTTTTCTAATGTGCCCAACTAAAGTAGTTGTAATTTTATTTCATGAGACCTGCTGTTTCCACTTAGTCTTAAATATTTTTCAAGAAGTCTTTTCAGCAGCTATGCACTATGTAAGATAATCTGAAAATATTATTTGAACACATAATAGTGCATTTAGGCAGTCCACAATCTGTCAGTATTTATACTGTATTCATTTGGATGTCAAAATGACATTGACAAGACCATCTCATATGCACACTTTGTATATGTCTTCATTTCTTTGGGAAAAGTCATGAAGCACCAAATTTATTACAACATTACAGAAATCATGCCAGGGGTGGGAGCTGCAAATTTGGCCCATTTGTGGTAAAGTGCTTGCCTAGCATGTATTAAGCCTTAGGGTTGATTTCTAGTTCTGCAGAAAATGAGGCATCTGGTAGCCCAGGTCTGTAGTCCAAGTATTTGAAAAGGAAAGGCAGTAAGCTGGGACGTGCAAGGCCACCCTCTACTACCTAGTGAGGTTAAGGCCAGCTTAGGCTACATGAGGCACTGTGTAGATATAATTATATGAATGCTATGAACACTATGAGTTTGCTAAGGCTTTGGATGTGCGGTCATATCGTATCTCTAATAGTGTCTATTCCAGTGATGAGAATACAGCGTCAACAGTTAACAAATGCCAAGATCTAGGTCAATGGCTATGAAAGGTTCCAGAAAATGAGGCTTTTGTTCTCCCCAGTTTAAAGACAAAGTGCTTTACCCTCCTAGCCTGCTTTCTAGGCATGCCAGTGTACAAGGATAGAGGCCAAGGGTGTCAACCACACATAGCATCTCATGGTCAGGCTGTTCACTTCTACTTCTGAGGGACTGGGTCTTTGATGGACACTCATGTAAGCTAAAAAGATCTCAGTGCTTTTGTCCAGTCTGGGTCCTTTGTTTCCCAGACTTCCAAAACTCTGACCTTATCTTGTTTCATGTCCATGACCAGAGTGACCAAGTTCTGTCACACAGTCCCCACTTGGTTTCCCTTGAGATACTTCTCATCCCCATACAGTAAGTGAGCAAGCACAATGTCTGAGGTCTGTCCTCTGAGAATATTTGTCTCCGCTGCTGTTTCTGAGAACCACCATGGCTGGTCAGCAGCCACCACCCAGCTTACCCTTGCAGCCTTTTTCTAAGACAACCCACCTGTGTAGAGCTCTGGTGTTCTCCTTGTTTATACTGTACAAAGAACTCCCATGGTCTGCATAAGACTCCCTGGGCTGTACTCAAATCTTAAATTCCCATTTTCACCATAAGATGCATTTCATTGAGTCCATCTGACCTTAAGACTTGACATATCTGAGAAAAAAAAAAAAAAGGCAGCCAGCGAGAAGTAACTCCAACTACACGGCATGTGACATTCTGCAGGATGCTGTCTTGTGATGAAAGCCCAGGAGCTGGCTGAGAGTGTTTAGTGAATAGTTCTAGGTATCTAGAATTTCCATCACTTTATGTGCCTTTGTCCTGTATGATGTCTACCTTGTGGTTCTCTTTTCATAAACATTTCACACTATTTTCCCAGTGTTCCAGAGTCTTGGGATCTATTAGGTTTAATGTCCTAAACAGTTCGTCAGCCAGCACCACAGCATGAGTATGGGGCTGAGCTACTTCCTACTCCAAGACCAGTCAAGTAGCAGAATTTCATGTCGGCAGGCTGGTCAGAATAGTACCCTAATGATGACTATTCCCCTTCAGATCAGAGTTTTGCTCACCAGACACTGAGCTTCTCACTGAAGGGTGAAGATAAAACCATTTTAAGGACGCAAGATATAGTCACTTTTCTTCTACTCTGGACTGGATGGATGTCCTAGATGTCACAGAAAACATGGCCTCCTAAAACCCAGCTGACGCTTCAAATCCCTTAATCTTTCTGCAGTTAATCTCCTCCTCTCTGGAACACACATCTGACTAAGACCTCCATACACTCAGTTCCTGCTTATCTGATCCACTTAACATGATTTTATTGACACGGAGAACAATAGTTTCAAGAAGGATTGTATAGTTTGTATTAAATTGATGATGACCCTAAGATTGTGTTCCTTCAGGGCACAGATGACATTGGCAATAGTCATCTGATTATGTAGCCCTAAAACTTAATCCTGTCCCAAAAGTTGTCTTAATAGCTGCTTAATCCACTACTAACGTAAATTCAAAAACTGTACCACTATAGCAAAGTTGTAGGCTGTGGAGAGTCCACCTTCCTTTGTCCTCACTGTCAGCCAGCTCTGGTGGTCCAGCTCCACATGTCACTCTGATACTATGATATTTCCCCCCTATGAATCTAATTCCTGTCATAGTTATGTTTTCCCAGAGGATACCAGCCATGGTAGAAGACTTGATAATAGGGATTACCGGGAGTGTACGCAGAAACAACATACAGAAAAATAAGGGGATCTTGTGGAGTTCCCATCCTCTCCAAATCTTACTATTCCCCACTTCTTACATAAGATTCCATGCACTCTGCCCAACAGTTGGCCATGAGTCTCAGCATCTGCTTTGATAGTCTGCAGTGAAGAAGGGGGAGGGAGAGTGGGACCAGGAGGGGTGGAGGGAGGGGCTTATGGGGGGATACAAAGTGAATAAAGTGTAATTAATTAAAAAATGTAAAAAAAAACAACAATAAAAAGGGGATCTATTACTGGGGAGAATAAAAATCTGAGATATAACACCACAGTGAAAAGGTCTCAGCTTATACCTGAGACAGTTCTAGAACCAGAATAACCTCTGTAGTTGCCACAAACAGGGCAAAAATTCCAGGTTCTTTAAGTTCTACACTATTTGTTTCCTAACACTACCATAAAGATCACCATAAATTTAGTGGGTTATGATGGCATACATTGATTCTCTGAAGTTCCAGAGGTCAAAAAATTAAAATCCAGCTGCTTGGAGAGCCGCGCTCCTCCAATGTAGCCTAGAGGACTTCTCCAGCTTCCTCCAGACACTTGGTGACAGCCCTTGCTTTGTGCCTCCATATTTCCCATTTCTGTGTCATCAGTTTGCTTTACCTCTACTTCCTCCGTCTGTCTGTGGGTATTAAAGCTAGCCCTAAACACAAGATACATTACCTCACTACCTCCACAAATACTTCATTTCAAAAGGTAAAATTCTCAGAATCTGGGGAAATATGTTAATATATTTTCCCTTTTATGAAATGTTTTAGTGGACAGATAAACACATACAACACAGAAATATATTTTCTGGCTCAATAGACAAAGAGTCAGAAATAAACTGAGTAGTCTTTATTAACCTTTCTTATCCATTTATGTGTGTGACTTTCCCCACTATCTCTCAATAAAAACATCTAGAGGGTTCCCCAATAATGGGAACAGGGACCTGTTTCTGACATGAATTCATAGGCTGGCTCTTTGATCATCTCCACCTGAGTGGGGAGCAGCCTTACAACTCCACAGAGGAAGGCAATGCAGCCAGTCCTGGTGAGACCTGATAGACTAGGGTCAGATGGAAAAGGAGGAGGACCTCCCCTATCAGTGGACTGGAGGAGGGGCATAGGAGAAGAAGAGGGAGGGAGAGTGGGTTTGGGAGGGGTTGGGGGAAGGGGCTACAGCTGAGATACAAAGTGAATAAACTGTAATTAATAAAAATTAAAAAAACAACTAGTATAATAACATGATTTTAAGTTTAGACAGCTTACTGTAAAAATCAACTATAGTATTGTCACTTAGGGAAATTTATAAATAGTACTGGTTTTGGGTTTTGATCCTTATATTCCATGTTTATCACTGGTGTTTAGACTCAGTGAATTTTACCTATTCTTTTATTCTTAGGTTCATATAATTTTGTAGTCAATCCCTAGGTAAATATTCCTAGTATATTGTGTTGTACTCTGTAGGGAAAATACGTAAGAACTATTTGAAATGTTACTATACTCTGTGAGGATCTTAAGCTGCATGCATTTGTGAAGTATCATTTCCCATGAGAGTCAAGCCTAAAGACTATGTCAGTGATGACATAACATCTTGATAAAATCGAGGATCATGGTGGACACAAGCCATGGGGATGTCACTGATGTGCTTCAGCAGTCTTTTTTTGTAACCTTTCATAGTTACAAAGATTCCAGCTTAATGAAAACTGTGTAGTATAGCAAATACAGCCACGCCATACTCATTGTTATAATCTCCAAGTCTTGTACCATACACAGCTCTGCGTCCTTCGGTTCTACGGCCTTGGCAATGCCACTGACTTACATTGGCAGTACCACAAACATTTGGCTCCTTGCCTTGGGGTGTTAAATAGCCATGGTATCCCTGGGTAGTATAAACATTCAGCTCTTACAATTGTAAAGGGACAAAATCACATATGCAGTCTGGTCCATGGTTGACCAAACCATGAGAACATAATCCATGAGTCCACGGCAGTAGCCCTAAGAAAAATAATTCCATATTCATGATCCTGCCTCTGTGACATTTCCCTCTTAAGTATAATTTGTACCCACAGTCTAAGGAAGCATTTTTGGTTGCTTATGATTGGTTCTAATCATGATAGGATGAATTCTGGGTTGCCTCTTTAACTGTGTGTTTATGGTGATCCTCCCAATCTCCTTTGCTTAAGCCTTTTGCTTTTATTTGAAAATGTATGATGATGACATTTCAAAAAAAAAATGCAACTATCAGTCTAGTTGTATGTGTTTATTTGGATAAGAAAGGTAAGTGAGATTTGACCTAAGTTGATATTCACTCAACATTATTCTTTTTTCCATTACTACTGTGGATTTTTAGAGCAAATGACAGGATGATTTATCCCCATGTCATTGTCCTATGTTCTGCCACCAAGTAGCATGTGGCATCCCCACCCTGCGTTATTATTGGCTTTGTGTGGACTTTGTCATGGTAACAACATCAATGTTGCCATCTTTATCTCTACCATTGGTGACAATAACCATACATCCATGCTGCTTTATGAGGCCATAACTCCGTTTTCTCATTTATCCACTCAGGAACTGCATTATTACCTCATAAAACAGTGTGATTGTACAATTATCAATTAAACCTCAGCTTGTTGAGACTTTTTTTTGGGGGGGGATCTCTTTCCCTAAAGGACCTGGCAATGATTCCCTCCATTTGAATGTGTGGATTTTTTAATACTAAAATTATATGTTGTACATTGATTATTATCTGATTACTATTATTGTTATTTTTGCCTTGAAGCTCCTGCATTCTGCTAAGCCCCAAGACCTGTCTTATGTTGTAAGGGGACTCAAGCCTTACAGGATCTACACCTTCACTGTCTCCCTCTGCAATTCAGTGGGATGTGTGACCAGTGCTTTGGGAGCAGGACAAACTCTTGCAGCGGGTAAGTATGTTCTAATGAATTTGAAGAAATGTTTTCATATTGAAAGTAAATACAGGAATTATGCATTTTGGACTTCATATGTATCTTTTCTATTCTGTGTTGCTCCCTCGGCAGTCCTGAACGCAGTTTATCTTGAGAGTTTTGAAACACAGCAAGGCATGGAGCCAAGGGTTATGAACACAGCAGAAGAGTCCCAAATTAGATATGGAATGAGATGGGCTCCTGTGCTCAGTCTCCAACTTGAACCACAAATATATCCTGGTAGTAGTGAGATGCAGTAGGAGAGATACCATGAGGTCATAGGACATTTCTTCCTTCAATCTTAGCTTCTCAGGGTTCTTCTGCTCCTCTACCATGAGGATATCCAGTGATTTCTAGGTTACGCTGACATTATAGTTTTCATCTCTTTGATAGGCACTTGCTTACCTATTATTTATATTTAATAAGAATCTCCAAGTTTGTACAATGTAATAGGAAACTTGTCACATCTTAGAATGTGGTTTGTATCATTTTTGTTTGCTTTACTGAAAACCAACTAGATTTATACAAAGTTGAATACATATATCACTACCATGTACATATTTCACTAACAGCATTTAGAATGTTTTCAATTGTCAGTGTTCCTGTCAGCTACTCTGCAAGGCTTAGAATCTCCTTATGGATGTGTCTACATGTAGAGAGGTTATGGGATTCCCAGATGAATTATAGGAATTTTATAAACACATATTTAATTATCACCCTACTATCTGCAGGCCTAATTTTATTGTTCCCATTCCCAGTTCTGGGGAAAATAGTTCCGTTCAAATCATGTCACACAATTACTTTTGGTTGTTCCAATTTTCAATTGATGTGCGGGAAATCCAGATTCTATGACAGTGTGGCTTATTGCCTCTGTGACTGAACTCTTTGTGAGTCGAGGTGTTTAATCATCTGTATTTCAGATGTGTAAGTACATTCAAGGAGTTCCTGGTATATTAAACCATGTGGGGTCCCTACTTTTCCTATGAGCCTATTTATTTTCATGAATGCTATGATTCAGCGGTAATAACTGAATAGGAGACTTAGGTCGCTCGGTTGTCAGCAGACGTTTAGGCCGATGGTTGCCCTCTGGGGGAGTGTAGCATGAGGAGTCTAGCACCGAAGCTGTGCAGAGCCGAGACCGCAGCCTCTCAAGCGGCAAAGCAGTGCAAGGTAATCCAGGGCCGCTGGAAACCCAGTGTCACTGCACTCATAGGAACCTCTTGTGTTTGTCCAAACTACACTCAATACCTTTAGTCTAAGGAAACTCTCACGTCTCGGACAAAGCAACCTCTTTAGAGCCATCTCTGAGAAGGCGACTTCTACTTTTCATTTGACTTATGCTTCTTTATGTATTCATTGCGTATATACATGCCTGTGCAACTGCATGCACACACAGCGCATGAGTGGGAGTCAGAGAAAAACTTGCACATCAATTTCTCTTTCCACCATATGGGACTACAGCTTGAACTCAGGCCTTTGGTGGAATGTACCCATAACTGCTGACCTGTCTCCCCAGCCCTGAAAACGTGAGTTATTAAGTGGGCTGGAGTTATCTACCTCCGGCTTCTATTCAGCCGTCTTCTCTTGGAGCTGTTGTCCGCATAACTCGTGTTCCTTCTTATGACATCACTGTTTATCACATCTCTAAGGACATTACATCTGCAGCAGTATTGTCCCTCCCTGCCACAGTGCACCATCTGCACCTCACGGGAGGAAGAGCCTAGTGCTGAGCGGTGCGGTGCACTTTCTGAATGTGTCAGCCCATGTTCCGATAGACACAGCAGATGAAAAGCATCTGGAGTGAGACATGCCTACCTTGGGGACTAGAGAGATCCTGGAGACTAGAGTGCAAAAAGGAAGCGCCTCTCTTGACGTCATTGATAGCATCCCAAAGATCTTGTCTTGTGGCTTGAAGCACTGAGTTTCCACTATACAGGAAGCCCAACCTAGTGTTTTCCACAGCTCCTTCTCAGTCACTAGTGAGTATGTTCCGGGCCACAGGAATGACTGTGAAAACAAGGGAACAAGGCCTCTGAAAGGCCAAAAAATATTTTAAAAAGTATTCGGCCTCCTCATCCTTATTCTTCTTTGTTTCGCTTTATCTATCTATCTATCTATCTATCTATCTATCTATCTATCTATCTATCTACCTACCTACCTACCTATCTATCTATTTATTTTGAGATCCAAGCTTTATTGAGATTTACTAAATAGATAAGATTGACCTCAGACTTGTGGCATCCTTCCTGCCTCTACAGAAAATGCAAACTTGTGCCAGTATGTACTGTTGTTCCCATCCCTAACCATCAAAAAAATGCAAAATAAAACTGTTCAGTGACCCTGTCTCTCTACTTTTTCCCCCTGGGTTTTTTGAGTCAGGGTCTTTCTAAATAGCCCTGGCTGTCCTGGAACTCGCTGTGTAGTCCAGACTGACCTCCAGGTCACAAATTCACCTACCTATGTATGGCTCCTGAGTTCCAGGATTAAATATGTAGACCGCTGAGCCCAGCTCTCTCTGCCTTTTTGTCATAGAGAAATAGAACCTTGAAATATCTCATAATCTCTAAAAGCTACACAGATTTCAGATGTGAATGAATATTAAGCCTTTATACTCTGTTTTTCTTTATTTTATTGTTTTTTTTTCCCTAGATAGAATCTCGTTCTTTAGTTTGGGATGAACTCAGATTTATGATTCTCCTGCCTCCCAAATAAAAGCAAGAATAATCCATATTCATTCTGTGGGATGATGAGCAATTGTTTTCTTTTTGGTGATTATTTCTAATTTGTAAATATATTTAAATGGAAAAAATGAATCAAAATTCAAGGCTTTGAATTTGGGTTTTGCCATTTACTAGCTAAGTTTGCTATTTTTGCACAACTGTGATCAAAACACCTGATATAATGATGTAAAGACACAAAGGTGTATTCGGTGTCAGTGTTAGTGGTTTCAGCCCATGCTTGTTTGGCCCCGTGTGCTAGGACAGAACATGTTGGCCATGGGAATGTTCAAAGGGAGAGGCTATTCACATCATGGTAGACAGGAGGCAACGTGTGAGGAAGGACCAAGGGAAACTTCTGGTCAACCATCAAAGGCACACTCCCTCATCTGTAAGCTTCTAGAAGCTTCCAGAGCAGCATGTAGCAGCGGAAGCTGAGATTTCAGCACATGTGCCGATGGTGGACTTTTTGTGTTTAAACTGTAGCACTGTGAGCTGCGGGCTGTCAGCTGTGAGACCCTGTGTGATGTATGTTCTCTCCATTACTTAGCTTTTCAGTTCATGCATAAGAATAACATATTTTGTATGGTACTTCTAAAGTTCAAAAGATAATGTGTGTAGAAGGCACAAAGAAATATTAACCACAGCAAAATGACCATGAAATTATATTCTTCTTGCAATTGCCAGCTCATGAAACGTCTTTGTTAGCCAATGTCAGCACATACCTTGTCCTATACCATGTGCTGTAAGGGTCTTGGGTGACACCAGAGCGGGGCTTTGTCTTGTAGCTTCAGTCTCAACATCATCATAGCATTTACATAACAATGGAAATCCTCAAAATGAGGCTTATTGTGTAAACAAACTTAAGAAACTCTTAAAGTCTAAAGGATTTTTTTTTCCTTCTCTGAGAAGTAAATCATTCAGGACTATGATGTTCATTTAATATGTAATGGACCCAGGAGCTGAAGAAATGGCTCAGTGATTAAGAGAACACTTGCTGCTCTTCCAGAGGACCCAGGTTCAATTCCCAGCACACACATAGCAGCTCATAACCATCTGTACCTCCAGTTCCAGGAAATCCAATGCCCTCTTTGGCATCTATGGGCAATAACACACAAGTGGCACACAGACTTATATTTAGGCAAAACATCCATACATATAAAATAAGAAAATGAAGTCAAAATATTTGTAAAGCAAAATTAAAAAAAAAAATGTATCCAGATTACAAATTTCAAATGTATTGTTTGTAGTATAAAGTCACTAATGTGCTCCTGAGCACAACATTAATACAATATCTTGCAGACCCTCCAATGAGAAAGCAACCATTGAGTCCTCACCAGTCTGTGGCAATTGAAAGACAGTGCACATAGTGTTTAGATTAAGGAGTTAACATCTAATATACTGGCCTGAGGACATGGTGCTGGGACTCTGAGCTGAAAGAAGCCATAGGAATAGAGCAGAGGGTGAAGTATGGCTTTGGGTTCAGAGGTTAGGGCATCACTTCCCTGGATGCTGCTCTACATGGATTGGTTGACTGATAAAGATGTTTATATCTATCCACTGAGCATAGAAAATGTGCTAGTCCCTATGTTAGAGGTTGGCACTGCTTTAGATATTCCTATGATGAAATCTCTGGTTAAAGAAGACCTCTCTGGCATAGATTCTCAGAGACTATCCCAGTGGGGACTAAGGGACTTTGTCCAATGAGTAGAAGTGAAGACTGACAGATGAAATGGATAGTATTATAGTGAAACCGTCTATGGGTTCACAAGAGGGGAAAATCTGAAGATGACAGTAAATATTTGAGTAGACCAGAGTGTTTCTGTTACATGAAATGGGAAAGATGAACATACGGAGAAAACAAACCCATGTGTTTATGTTTGATTGGTTGGTGAAAACATATCCATGGCAGCTACTGGAAACAGAGCATACAAATCTGGTGCTTAAAATGTTGCTGATTTTATAATACTCTGTAGAGAGAGGGAGAGCTATGGTGCAAATGAATCAGTGAGGCAGAGAAGATGTGAGCTGAAGAAAAGTGTCTGAGTAGTGCATGCAGGAGGGGGAAAGAGTAACAGAGAAGTAAGGGAACAGGGATAAGAGCAGAGAGGGATTCCCAGCTGAAAAGTTCTAAAAGTGGCATGATACCATTAATGGCACATGCTCTCCAGAGGGTAAGAGCAGCATAAAGAGAGGGGAGTTCCCTGCAATGGTCCGAGGTGAAGCTGGGTGTAAAGGGCTGAACAGTAGACGATGGGTTAAGGAAATTCAAGTGGGTCTTTGAAGTATTTAATAAACATTTCAGTTTACCCAGTTTCATTAGCTTCTGTTCAAGCAGGGAATCTGTTCTATTCTGATGGGAAAATTGTTTTAGTGGCTTTTAGGAAACAAAGAGAGCTTAGTATTAGCCATCAGGATGTCAGGACAGGTGACTTCTCATCTGCCAAGAAAAGGAATTGATGCAATGATGGTGGGAAGATGTTTTTCTTCTGTTTTGGTGTAAAGCACACCATTTATAGGTACATTCAGATCACCAAGAAGAAAAATTAGCTCTTATTGGTCTGCAAGCAAAGCTCAGTAGCTGCAGCCTTTGTAAACTCCATGCCTCTTATTTTCAGCAAGTACTTATTTTTCTTTCCGTATTTTTGCTGTAAGATTGAACATATAAGACTCGTGGGTAGGCTGGACATCATAAAAATAAGCAATGCTGAAGCCAAAGCTTTTGTGTAGTCAAGTCTGTATTGGAAAGAAATACAAGTTGACTGTCCACTTTATGAACTTGCTGTGGATTTTCAGGTCATTAACTCCTCTGTCTAAGTGGAGGCCTGCAGGCCTGTCATCCAATAGTCTTGTAGTAGAAAGTCATTTTGACCTTGTTTTTTTTTTTTTTAAACAAACCTACTTTATTCAGAGTTATTAAATGCTTCTACCTCCCTTCCAACCCCTCTACACTGGGTAGGAGGGAAAGGAGGTTAATGGGGACAGGGGTAGGGTCGTAGGTTTCTTTTAAGTTCAATACCAATATCAGTAGTCCAGAGATCTAGAAGTTCAGTAACCAGCAAATTGGCAAACAGTAAATGCAGCAGCAGGATGAACCAGCAGCAAGCAGTCCTCCTCCAAGCAGCCGTGCCTTCTGCCTCTGGGCTGCCACATTTATACCCCTCAGAGTCTTCAGGATTTAACTAATTCTACCGGGCAAGACCACATTCCACACGAGACACTAAACAGTGGACAAGCTAAAATCCCCAACTTGAAATTTTAACAAAAACATGTGTATGCATAATAAACCGAAACATCCACAACAAGTTGCAGAGCCAAACAGGTACTTTAGAAGTCTCGGATCACAGCAGTAATTATCGTCATTGAAATAGTAGTAACAACTTTATTAAAAAAATATGCTGTCTCATGAAAAAGCTTGGGAACCAGATGATTTATTTTAAATATTCTCAGGTTCATCAATAGAATGAGTGGGCATCAACATAAATTCTGTGTTAGTTCTGGGTTTGGTACCTGCACGGGTTCTGAGGATCATAGGTTCTCTGAAGAGCAATGGGGAAAGTTGGAGGTAATGCCTGTGGAACTGCCCCTGTTCATCTGAGGAAGTTACCCAATAGGCTGGACCTTCTTCAAATCCATACTTACAGCTACAAAAGATTACCCTAATCTCCATTGAACTTGATGATGGCTATTGGCTTGCTGTATATAAACAAGAAAAGGCTGCTCACACTCTCTGTATGTCTCCAACATAGTACTTGAAGCTCCTGCCAGAGCAACAAAACAACTAACGGAGATCAATGGGATACAAGTTTGAAGAGAAGAAGTCAGAGTATGCATACTCGCAGATGATATGATAGTTTATATAAGTGACTCAAAAAATTCTACCAGAGAACTCCTACAGCTGATTAGCATCTTCAGCAAGGTGGCTAGATACAAAATTAATTAAACAAAAAAAAAAAAAGAAAGAAAGAGCCTTTGTGTATACAAAAGACAAAGAGGCTGAGAAAAAAAAAATAGGAAAACAACGCCCTTCACAATAGCCTTAAATAAAATAAAGTATCTTGGTGTAACTCTAACCAAGCAAGTGAAAGACTTGTATGACAAGACTTCAAGTCTCTAAAAAAGAAAGAAATTGAAGAAGATAGAAAGATTTCCCATGCTCATGGATCAGTAGGATTAATATAGTAAAAATGGCCATCTTACCAAAGTAATTTATAGATCCAATGCAATTGCCATTAAAATATCAACACATTTTTTTACTCACCTTGAAAGAGCAATTCTCAACTTCATATGAAAAAGCAAAAGTCATTGTATGAAAAAAGAAATAGCAAACACAATTCTGTACAATAAGAGAAATTCTGGAGTTATTCCTGACTTCAAGTTGTACTAAAGAGAAAATAAAAACTGCATGCTATTGGCATAGAAACAGACTGGTTGATCAATGGAATCGAAGCAAAGACCCAGAATAAAGCCATATGCCTACAGATACTTGTTTTCTGACAAAGGAACCAAAAAATACAATGGAAAAAAAAGAAAGTAACTTCAACAATTGGTGCTGGATTAACTGAATGTCTACATGTAGAAAAATGCAAATAGATCCATATTTATCACCCTGCACTAAACTCAAATTCAAGTGAATCAAAGACCTCAAAAGAAAACCAGAAACACTAAGTCTATTATATTAGAAGAGAAAGTGGGAACTAGCCTTGAACTCATGGGTACAGAAGACAACTATACCAACAGCACAGTCTCTAAGATCAACAATTAGTAAATGGGACCTTGTGAAACTAAAAAGCTTCTGTAAGGCAAAGGACACTGTCAATAAAACAAAATGGCAGCCTACAGACTGGGAAAAGATTTTGACCAACCCTACATCTGACAAAGAATTAATATTCAAAATACATAAAGAACTCAAGAAATTAAACACTAACAACCACATTATCCAATTAAAAATGGGTTACAGAGCTAAACAGAATTCTCAATAGAAGAATTTCAAATGACAAAGACGCACTTAAAGAAATGCTCAACATTCTTAGTCATCAGGAAAATGCAAATCAAACTGACTCTCAGATTTTAGCTTACACCTGTCAGAATGGCTGAGATCAAAATCTCAAGTGACAGCACATACTGCTGAAGATGTAGAGAAAGGGGAACACTCCTGCATTGCTGATGGGAGTGCAATTTTGTACAACCACTTTGGGAATCCATCTGGTGGTTTCTCAGAAAATTGGGAATAGTAATACCAGAAAACCCAGCTATACCACTCCTGGGCATTTACCCAAAAGATGCTCTACCATGCCATAAGGATTTGCTCAACTAGATTTATTTCATTGTAGCTTTATTCATAATAGTCAGAAACTGGAAACAACCTAGATGTCCCTCAACTAAAGAATGGATAAAGGAAATATGATATCTTTACATGATGGAATACTACTCAGCTATTAAAAACAAGGACTTCATGAAATTTTCAGGCAAATGGATGGAACTACAAAGGATAATCCTGAATGAGGTAATCCAGACCCAGAAAGACACACATGCTATGTACTCACTTATAATAGGATATTAGAACTATAGTACAGGATAATCATACTACAATTCAGAGACCCAAAGAAGGTAACAAGGAGAGAGGCCCTTGAATCTCAGTCAGATGGGGAAATAGAATAAAGAGTGGAAGTGGATGTAGAGAGGGAACTGGATAGGAGAATGTGTGGGGAGGGAAACCAGGGGAAGGAGCTCAGATGTGGGCAGAGTGGAGAGGGGAGGTAAGAAGACTTGGAGAGAAAACAAAAACCAACGGTGGGGGCATCACTGAGACAAGTTGGAGAGGTGTGACGGGTAGGCTACAGGGGGCATTTGGGGATTTCTCTGGCTGAGCCTCCTAGCAGTGGGGGACATGGAGACTAAGGAGACCAACTTCTAGCCAGGCAGGACTTACCGTGGTGGTGGGGGGCACTGCAAAACCTTCCTCTCAATATCTACCCTGCCTAAAAGATGTGTAGAGATAAAGATAGAGTAGAGAATAAGGGAATGTCCAAGCAATGCCTGGCCCAACCTGAGACCCGCCCCATGGGAGACAGCCAACCCCCAATACCATTAAAGATGCTCTGTTATGTTGACAGACAGGAGCCTAACATAACTGTCCTCTGAGAGGCTCTACCCAAGCAGCTGATTAAATCAGATGCTGAGACTCACAGCTAAGCAATAGGCAGAGCTCTGGGAATCCTGTGGAGAAGAGTGGGAGGGGCGGGGGAAGAGGGGGATAGAAGGGCCTGGATGGAACAAGAACTCCACAAGAAAACCAACAGAGTCACCTAACCAAGACCCACGGAGACTCACAGAGATATAAATTTGACCAAGGCCACCTACACATATGTAATCAAAGGGTAGTTTGATTTTCATGTGGTTCCCTAGTAAGTTGAACAGATGCAGTCTATAGCATGGACTCTGTTGCCTGCCTCCAGTCACTTCCCTCTAGCAGGCAGCCTTGCCTGGCCTTGGTGGATAAGGAGGAACTCAGCCCTCATGCAACTTCACATGTCTGGGTGGGTTGGTGGGGGGCACTCCTTTTTTTTTTTTAAAGACAAGGGGAGGAGAGATGGGGGAAGAGAGTAGGAGGGAGAGACCAAGAGGAGAGGAGGAAGGTGTCTATAATTGGGCTGTAAAGTAAATTTATAAGATAAAAATAAATTTTAAAAAAGTAAAAAAAAAAAAAAAAAAAAAGATTTCCCTTTCCATAGAGGAAATGTGTGAATTTCTACCCTTTCCCAGGCTGTCAGGCTGAAATCTTCCTTTGGGAGATCCATTTCTAAAGGAATGCCACACTATTGCTTTTACCTGTCATTTACCTCCAGACTACAAGCTGAGATGCACTATCTATATTAAGCAAGTAACTAGGGGTGTGGTAAGGTTTCTCCAAGAACCTAAAGTGGAGTGTGGCTCTCCCTTCTCCTGGGTTGAAAACCCACCTTGTTTTCATGCAGAGACATGTCTTTTCATTGTGAATAGGACCCAGCATGATTAAACAAGCACTCTTAATATGTTAATTTATAATTTTAATTACAACAGTCTTGCCTATATAGTCATTAGTGAATACTAATATAAATATTTTTCTACCTTTTTATTCCTAGTGTGTAAGGCAATCACCAGCTCCTTCTCCGAGGTTGCCAGTTTCCGTCTCATAATGCCATCTTTGTCCCTAGTTATGAATGCATTTTGTTCCTTCCTGTCTTGAATAATCCCTCATTAAGCTAGTCACTTTCTGCTCCACGCTAAAAAGGAAAAATTATCATGCAAATGTGGCAGGCCGTATTAAAAAGCATATCACCCGACACTTTTGTCGCTGTCCTTCAGTTGGTTTCCTTTCTTTGAATTTAATTCCATTTGTTGTTAAAAACTACTGACTTGATGTATGGACTCATGAAGCAGAGGCTGCTGCCAAGAAAGTGTGGGGGCAAATCAAAGGCTCTTGGAGAATCTGCAGGGCTGAAATGAATTCGCTTCACCTTTGACAAGAACACTTGAACAGCCCTGGAGTCCTCTGATGATTCAACTTGGCTAATTATCCAATTATTTGTTCAAAAGTGAGGACAGCATTCTGCAGCCAGAGCAGCATAAAGCAGCCTGAGAAACTTGGGAGTGTCTGATGACTGGAGCCCATACAAGGGAACAGTATCCGTGCAGGCTTGGCTTCCTAGGTGCCATCCAGGCTGCCCCTTTACCTCTCCGAAGGGAGATCCTGGCACAGGGAGAACTTTCTGTCTGTTTGTTTTCTCTCTCGGTGAAGATTATTTTTACCCTTGCAAACACCATGTCAAATTGCCAGGGCTCTTAAGCAATATTTAAGTTGTATTTCTCTTGATTAAAAGCTTTTGGTTCAAAGCAATACTTTTTAATTGCCTAATGATATAAGTCAGTTCTTAGGGAAAAAAAAAAAAAACCTGCACATTTAGGAGTTCATTTGCGATATAACTGAAAAATTCATTGCATGGCAGTAAAACAATTTACTGTTAATTACAAGGAGAAGAATTTGCTGTAGCATGCTCACAGATTGCCATGAATCATGCAGCACTCCTAGAGATTTATAACAGATGTGTAAGTGGGATGAATTAGCAGGGTTTAATAACAGAGGCACAAATCATGCAGACTTCAAGGAGCTTTAATTGATATACTAGAATGTGACGGGCATGAATCACTCAGCCATTCAACAGCATTGGAACATATGGTCAGCTCAATATGCTGCATCTTAAATCGGTTGGTGAGTCGTTGCTTGTCCCATATGGTGGGAGCAATATATTTTTCGTGATTAAAAAAAATACATCCATTTTTTTAAGGAAATATGGTTGTGAAGCATGTTTGTTATTGAGCGGGCATCTGAAAGCCAAGCCAACCCGAGTGTTATCTTATTATATATATATTTTTTTGCTAGGATTATTTTTAAACATGGCAGTTTCCCAAAACAAATGAGGGACACTGCATGAAAGACTAGGTCGCCGGAGGTGTTATGGGAAAGAGGTCTGTGCTGTTGGCACACTTGACCCCCAGCAAGCCCATGGAATGCATAGCTGGAGAAGCTCAGGTGTCTGCAAAGCCGTGCGTACTGGGAGAAACAAGACGAAGGTGATGGCTCTTTGGGGGAAGGTTAGGCCTGCCCAACTTGGCATCTACCATGATGAGTTTGATAGGGAATCTTTACTTAGCAGGATAAAAAAACTGCAGTTTGGATAATCCTGTGGCCCCTGATGGAGCAGTTATATGGACCACTCTTATGATTCTTAATCATGCATTACATTCTTTAGGAACATTAAAAATAATCCCTATAGATAATGAAGCTATTGCCATGGCATCAGGTGGAGACAGGTATTCTGGCTGACAACTAACCAGGGGCGTACAAACATACTTTCAATGTAACTGGGTCCTGGCAGCTTTCAAAAAGGCTTTTGCAGCATTAGTAAATGTGTCAGACTTGAAAAAGGAATATTGCAGTCTTAGTCTGTGCTGCCAGGATTTAATGTCAACAATTAAAATTTATTTTGATCCTTACCTAGTGTTTATTACTGTTTGTATACACAACAGACCTCACTAATACAGAGATGCACTAGTAGACAGAATTGCCATCTGTTCCGAGAGAAATGCTGGCATCTGTCTTCGATGCTAAAACTAAAATGATATTATTTCTAACAAAACAAAATTAACTGCTTTTTACTCACCAACTTCACTTTTAAGGAGCAGATGTATCGGAAAGAAAAGGCTGGCTTGTGAAATGCACAATGACCTCAGATACCAGGCCTGCTTTTGGATATGTGGCTTTTATCAGGTTACTGTTGGCCTTTTGGGCATGCAGAAGTCACCTTTATAAAAACAGGATCTTACCTTAGCAGTGTTCTCACTCTGTACCTTCAGCAGACCGTTAAAATAACAACTGAAATATGTAAAACTTGACTGAATTAGAGTCTCGGATCCCTCCAAAATATTTTGACAGATGCACCCTCAAAAATAAAGAAATGAAACAAAGCTACATAGAAAAAAAAATGAATAGGCAAAAAGGCTAGTGAGCAAAGTCTCCATTGGTCCCACAGTGACCCCTTTAGGAAACTACAAACTCTCTTCTCTGCTAGGATATTAAATTTTCTCTCCCTCACTGGCATATATAAAAGATTTATATGCAGCACCCCTCCTATTTTATTTTTGGAAGGCCTAAGTATCTTATTAAGAAAAGGTCTCTTGCTGTTTGAAGCTAAAGAATTCAGAGGACCAAGGACAATGGTAACACCCATTCTGATGTAAGATCACTGGAACACTTTCTGAGATGGACCACCTGGATTCTATATATCACAAAATAATAAATTGTGTCACACCCATGTTTAATGCGTGTACACAGTGCATTAACTGTAACTATAGTACATTTATTTGTGCTGGAGGAGACTTGAAAATGATTAAAAAATCAATACCGTGCTGTCAGACAGGCAAGTGTTACGATACGTTTAAGAAACTAATTGCACAGGACCCATAAAAGCTTCAAGTTTGTGTAGCAAGGATGCCATAATTACAGTCAGAGCAACTACCTCTTATATTAATGGTGGGCTTTAGGGGATGGTGGTGTTGGCTGCCATCTTCACTACTCTGTGTGTAGTTCAGAAATAATGGATACTCTTCTCTCTAGACCTGGACAGTGTTAGTTATGGACAATTGATCTACAGCCAGTTGAAGGTGATGACAGTGTTTAGGAACCAAGTTCATTTGAGGTCTCTGAAAGTCACGCTTGTAGCCTTTCTGTGACATGGCACACATAGAAAGATCGTGTTATATGTGACATTCAGGGTAAAGAAATGATGGCAGAGGGTGAAATGCTAGAGGGCTATGGTCAGCTTCCTTTGTCTAAGGCCCTTTATGCCAGGCACCCCTTTCTATTTTCTAATTGAGAATCACCACTTGGTCCATCTAAACTCAACCATGTCTCTCGGTGAAGACATAACTAAAGAAAAGAGGAATTAAATGATGGATTAGAACATTTCCACTTTATACCCAGTCACATGGTGCTGACTGGGAAACAAGAAGGAAGCAGAAAATATGTATTTTGTTCTCTAGAGTCAGAAAATAGTTGGCCAGTAAGACAGCACGGAGTTATGGCTAGGCTCCTGTGGAGAAGACTTTGCTCCTCTGTACACTGGATGCTGAATGGAGTCACTGCAACCTGGGAATTCTTCTTAGGTCCTGGTCTCACACTGACATGCATGTTCAGGCCTACCAATGCTCAGAAAGTAACATTTCCTGACATGGTTTTAGAGCTTTAAGAAAAAGTCAAAATATTTTTTTTGACAAAGTGCCTAAGGGTGCCCTATGTGAGTCTATAACCCATACAGCCTGGAAACCTATACAACCATGGAAACTCTGCTCAGGTCTGGACTCATAGCAGAAAACAGATGAGATGCGGTCCTCATGAATGACTTACATGTCTTCAGACACAAGGTTTTTAAAACAGTTGCAGAGATTTGACTCAAAAGACCTATGAGTCTGTCTTGCTTAAGACTCCACACTCCATAAATTTTGCAAGTGTAAATTTATTCACTACAATATGCTGTTAATCAGATAATAAGGTAGCGGATACTGCATAAAGGATGTAGATTAGCTGAGCACTTTGGAACATTTTTTTATAAAGTTGTTGAGGAGCTGTGAGTATGAGCACTTACAACAGTAAGTGCAGAACCTGAATTCAGAGCATCAGCACCCATCTGAAGACCCACTAGGGCTCATGTGTGTGTTTGTAACCCCAGTGCTGGAGCGGGAGTAGAAATGAGAGATTTACTAGGGCTTTGGGGGCAGCCATTTAGATTAAATAAAATGGTGAGATCCAGGATAATGATTCTATCTCAAGAGGATAAGGTAGATTGTTAATGTGCTGTGCTAAAAATTATTTTCAATTTGTAGATGGGAAAACACAGACAATATAAAGTTTGAATGGTTTTGCTACCTATTTGTAGCAAAGGAAATTAATGTGAAATATCTCTAGAAGTCTAAAGTTGTTTCCTTTGTTCAAAGACATCTCTTTATTGCTGAACCTTCATTACTAATTATTTCAAAACCATGTTTGTGAGTGTGTAAACCCTTTGTTTTGGCAATCTGACAAATAGCCATCCTTACTCTAATCTCTGTCTCTCCCTCCCTCTGTCTGTCTGTCTCTCTCTCTCTCTCTGTGTGTGTGTGTGTGTGTGTGTGTGTGTGTGTGTGTGTGTGTCCAGTTTAATCGACTGACAGCTCCACTCAATTCCCTCTCTGGCTGTAGAGGACCAGTGAAAAGCAGGGCTCAGTAGGGTGCCATCCCGAAACAGTGGCCGACTCTACTGTGTGCAGCTACAGCATACCAGCTGGAAGTTTAGACTTTTTTAAGCAATAGGATAAGCCATCAACTCTAGTTCAACTCATCCTCTGGAGAAGACTAACCAATAACATTCCAATTCCTAGAAAAATGGGTCTCTGGGAAATCGAGATGCTTAACACGTTACAGCATGAACAGTTGTTGATTTCACTGGACTCTTCACATAACAGTGTCCTTGTCTGTAAACTGTTTGCCAGGCTAAAGGCAAAGCTGTGCGCTCAGCTTAGAATGTATTGAAAAATTAACTACAGAGCCTTGTGACTCCTTTTGTTTTATTTTATTATTAGTAGTAGTATTATTATTATATTTAGTTGTTAATTTATGTCTCTAATTACGAAGTGTTGCCGTGGATCGTGCTGACGAGGTGGAAAGGGTTCTGAATGGCAGCACGGTCCATGACTCCACCGTTTTCTCCCACTTAGCTGGTAGAATTGTAAGCAAGTCGAGCACATGGGGCCCTGAGACAGAGGCTGCTGGGTTGAGGCTGCGGCTCATCCAGTGCTGAAAGGTTAAAGGTCATCTAAGCTTCGAGTGTTCAGTTTAAATAGTATGGATATAAAACAAATCAATTTCCATACAAATAGTATGGAAAAAAACAAATCAAAACCTCATTTGAAGAGTTCTTTTGGAGATCAGTGGAAGTAAGCTAGATGGCATTTTTGAAACTAAAAGTTTCAGGTTCATGCACTCTAAGCACTAGAGAATCCTATGTGGAGTACAGAACCTGTAACAACAGAGGGCTTAATGACTCTCTTTATTTTGCTTGTTAGTAACATAGAAAGGGCAGAGCAAGAGAATGGCTTACTTAGCAAAGCACTTGCCTCAGAGACACAAGGACCTGCAGATTTTGCTCCCTAGAAGCCACATGAAAATGCAGGGTGTTGTGGAATGTGCCTGTAATCCAGCACCAGCAGACAGACACAGGCGTATTCCTGGGGCTGGCTGACCAGCCAGGCTAGCCTAATTGACCTCTCCTCAGCTCCAGGCCTGTAAGACACCCTGCTTCAAAGGACTGCCTGAGTTCAGGGGTGACATGATAATGCCTGAGATTCTCCTTTGGTCTACACGCATGCACACCCACGCATGCACCCACAAATACATGTACACACACATAAAAGAGTAACACGTGGACATGCACACATAGGCACACATACAAAAGTCAAATTATAAAGAAAATCGGGTTAAATGTTCTTTTTCTTGCATTGAAGAGCTCAAGACTAAAATCATGTGGGGCCTTCTTGCCCACCCGAGCCTGTAACCAAGCTAGGCAGCCAGAGAAAACTACGCAGGGGCATTTCAACTCCAAACACAAGCTGGGTGTGAAGAGTTTCAGGCTGCTTTGTCTCATTATTTTGTTTCAGATTATTAGAATGACAAGTGAAAACATCCTATTTATTTATGTTTTGGCAGAGACTACCAAGAGAAGCCATGCATATAAAACTCATACATGTATAAAAATATCGCAGATTTCTGTAGCACCAGATGAATACAATTGTTAATTTGCTATTTAAGTCAGTGAACTTTTTGCTCTGCTTCTTCTGGAAGTTAAAATAGACTTGTAGCTGGCTGCTTCTCTTTAGAAAGTTGGCCAGCATCTCAGGATAACTAGTCTTTTTTTTTTTCTATGCTCCTAAGGTGAAAATCCTGCCATGCTTTAAGGATTTCAGCTTTTGGTCCCACAGCACTTTGTTTCTTGAAACAGCATTTTTTTTTTTATTTCTGTACAAAGGTGTGTTAATACAAATATAAATTAAAGGCTCACAAACACAGTTTGGGTTCTTGGTCAAGAGCCTTGATTACAGTTTTAGTCTTTCCTTTCTTCATTTTCACCTCTCAAATTCAGCCTCCATGCTTAAAGTAGGGATGGATGTTCACATGCAAACAACTGTTTAAAACAAAAAGAAATAATTGAACCTGGGCACGAGGGTCCATTATTTTCATTCTAGCACTTAGGAGGCAGAGGCAGGTGGATTTTTGTGAGTTCCAGGCCACCTTGGTCTAGATAGCAAGTTCCAGGCCAGGAAGAGCTACAGAGACAAACCTCACCCCAAACAAACAAACAAACAAATAAGAAGTTGTCATTGAGCATTGGTCTTCATTGTCAATAACTCAGCTGTTAGTCTGATTTTTTTTTCTGCAGGTTATAAGGAAAGTTTTATTCATTGATTGTGAGGAGAATCTCTTAGCAGTTCCAAGGAGCTGCCACTAGCCAGGATCCATGAGTGTTCTCGCTCTCACTGTCTTCAGCAGTGGGCACCGAGCAGTTACCAAGAGCAAGTCTCAGGCCATGGCTGGTAGCATGGTCACCCCGAGCCCAGCTCTGCCTCCGGCTACTGTTAGTTCCAGCTGGAACTCATTGCACTCAGACTAGCACTGGTCAGATGTTTGGCCTTCAGGGTAGTGTTTGCTTGTCTGTCCGCTTTAATTTCTATCAGTTCTAAGCCTAAAATGAAAATCAGAGAGTTGCACATGAAACTGACTGTCTTACCAAAGAAGAGAGAGAGCAATTAAGGACACAAGATAGTCCTTACTGATCCCAGGCAGAAAGTGCACACTGATATCATTACACAATCGTGGAAACGCAAACCACACATGGGGCATGTAGCTGGGAGACAGAGTGTTTGCCTAGCGTGTATGAGGCCCTACAGTTTAAATGTCATGTATGGTAAAAAAGAAAAAATAATATGAAAAATAAAAGAAACATGATTTAGCAATGTAAAGTCATCAATTCCATATATATATTATATTATATATATATATGTATATATATACATATATATATATTATTGCACAATATATATATATATATATATTGTGCAATCGGTTAGCACGCAGTACTTATACAACAGCAATCAGTTTTTGGGACATACTTGATTATAGTTTTAGGTGACATACATGGCCACCCACACCCTGCTCCTGGAAATCTACCCCTCCCTCTCATTCCTCCTTCCCCACGTCTGTTATTTCTGCCCCCTGCTCAGGACCAAGTGAATGCAGGTCAAGACAAGAGGCTCTGCCTTGGTTAGCAGTTCTGGTCATAGGATGGCCATAGTTCAAAGGAGTTCAGTAGTTTCCAAGTAAGCCAGGTTCCATTCATCCAGAGATATCCAGAGAGAGAGTGCCAGCCAAGGAGCCATTGAGGTCAACAGGCATATAAACAAAGGCTTGGGATACCTAGAGTGGTTATAATATCTCTTATTTGAAAAAAATAGAAATTATTTCTAAGAAAAAATTCTTTCTCAGTTTGTGTATGTTTTGTGTTAGGAATTTGTTAGCCATTTAATAACTCTTTTTCAGGCATCTTTGAGGTCAACTCTGCATTCTATATTCCATGTACAGAACTATGTTAACACCTATGACTACAATTTGCTTGACTCTAAGTGTAGTGTGCACAAGGTTATTCCTACCTGTGTCATTCAGGGTCCTTCTGTGTCCTTTTGTGTCACTCAGCTCCTGCTCAACTAAGGTCTCCCACGGTGACAGGAGTCAACAGCACCACCGTCCGTGTCAGGTGGCTCCCCCCTACAGAAGTCAATGGCCCACCCCCTCTGTACTGTCTGGAGAGAAGGGTGTCCCAGCTCGCAGCTCCCATGGCTGCCATGACAAAGGGAACCTGCTTTGTGGGAGATGGGTACTGGAGGTTTCCCAGAACGGCTCACCCAGATTTTATAGGTAAGTGGATCTGACACTTTTATTTGAGAAGTGCTACGCCCCTAGGTGTTGTCTATTATTTTGATATCTCTTTACAATGAATTTTTTATGGTGGCTATTTATAGAAATATGAGCTCAGCCTTTTTATAACAGTAGCCTGATTGTGTCAACACATCCATCTCTTTAGGATTGTTTGGGGAACGGATAGGAGGCAGGTGAGGAAAGGAAAGAGTGAGAGCCAGCCTCGTTGGATCAAAGTATGTCCTCAGGCGGCCTCCATCACAACACATTAGACTGTGCTGTGCCCTGTTCGTGAAAGGGTTCGAGAAATGCCTCATGCCTACTGAGTACACGTGGTCACCAAAGCTGCGCAAAGACTCAGAAGAAACATATTTGCCATCACCGGGAAGGGGGTGGGGGGAGGTTGCATCATGCCCCTGGTGGTTGGTTTGTTTTGTTGCTACCTTTGTAGTCGAGTCCACAGAAACTGTTAGTATCACCCAATCAGTGGGAAGCATTAGAGAAAACAAGTCTCAGGGAAATCACCTTCTCCAGGCAGACACTGGTGAATCCAAGAAAGTTCCTGCTGCGGGCACGAAGTTTAAAGTGTTGAAGACTTGATGTAAACAACAGTGAGGGCAGAGGTTGAAAATCAGTGAGCTAACCTACGTGTGTAAAGGAAGTTCTTAGTCACTGTTCTATGAAGCCATAAAGCCAACTCTTCCCTGGTTGAAGACAACTCAAACATGACAATACAACTCTTACAAAGGAAAACATTGAACCGAGGGCTTGCTTACAGCGTCAGTGGCTTGGTCCATTTTCATCATGGCTGAAAGCATGGCAGCACACAGGCAGACATGGTGCTGGGGAAGTAGCTGAGAGCTACATCCTGATCCTCAGACAGCAGGCAGAGAGGGAGAGAGATAGACACTAGGCCTGCTTTCGGCTTTTGCTACCTCAAAGCCCACTCCTGGAAACACACCTCCTCCAACAAGGTCACGCCTCTGGATCCTTGCCTGACAGCTCACCTGGGGACTAAGCCTGTCAATATAAGAGCACATGGGGCCGATGTCAATCAAACCACCAGAGTAAGTCTGAAAAACATTTAAAATAAAAGCAGACTGCACCTTCCACTCACATGGCCATAGCTCCCATGCCTTGGGCTTCTGACCTCACTACGTCTAGGACAGTCTAGAAGCTCCGTGGTTTCTATGGATTGCACTTCCTGTCAGCACTATTCAGATATACTCCAGAAACTCTGAGGACTTATGTCCAGACTTGACATTTCTGTGTAAGAAAACAGGAGAGCCTGGAGAGATGGTTCTGTGGGGAACACATTTGCCATGTACATGCAAGGAGCTGAGTTCAGATCCCTAGGACCCAGGTGAAAGGTAGAGGTGGTAAAAGCATGACTGTAAGGCCAGTATTCCTGTGGCACGATGGTAGCTGGAAACAGGAGACCACTCACCCAGAAGCTTCAGGACAGCTAGCCTGGCCCGTTTCAGTGTGAACAACATGGAGGCCCTTTGTCAAACAAGCTGGATAACCGATGAAGCCCGTACCGAATGTTGTCCTATGACCTACACACGCTTATCATGGCGTTAGTGCTCCCCCTCACACACATGAAACAACACACACAGGCGCACATGCACACACCCACACATGATAATAAATATACAGAGCATAAGGTTTATATTATTACACAAACTCAGATTATCTGAGTTTCAGACAAACTCAGATATTTGTTGAATCTGTGAAAAAAAAATTGGTAAAATACCATATTTTTAAAATATTTTATATTTAAATTCCATTACATTCCAATGAAATGAAATTTGAGCTGGAAAATCAAATGTCAGTGTTTTGATTTTACCTAAAGGAGTAAACAGTTGGCTTACAGTGAGACTGGCTGCCGATGAGTGCTTGTCGTAAATCATGATTACCTGTTAGCTGAGATATATTGAGATTAATGTGTGCTTAACTATTTTCCCCACGCGTCAAAATCATCATAATTAAAAATTGAATCCAAGTTCCCTGACATGCTGAACTTGTGCTGATTTTTTTTTTTAATGAAGGAGAAACAACAAAAGAAAGTCAAAATAGGTTGTAAAGAGGGAATCTCAGCTGATAGACTCGTTTTCTCAAACAGAAATAGAAGCTGTGTCCCTGGTTGAACATTTGGCTTGGGCTGCATTGCTTTCAGGAAATGGTGTTCTGTCTCCATTCGGCTGGGTCTGGCTGCCGTAAGGATGTCAGATTGGATTTGCAGGCCAGCCAACAGACAGGTTTTTGATGGGATCGCCTACTGTTGCTGTGCTGAGAGATAGAGCGGCCCGTCCGGTCCTAATAAATTTAGTCATCCTCTCTCTCTCCCTCACTGGCCTCATCCTCTGAGGTGCAAGGGCCAGGGGCAGATGCAGTGTCTGGGAACATTTCCAAATTCCTCCTTAAAAAAGTTAAGCCGTAAACACGGGCCTCACCCGGCAAGATCCTTCTGTCTACCGCATAGGCTCCAGCTGCACAGAGAATATGGTTGGGATGAGCACCTCATTCTGCAGGAGAACTGCTCCCCAGGGCACTGGTGATTTTCCTGAGGAACGGAAGGGACACAGCTGATTTTCATGGTGTACCAGTAGCGTGGCGTTACCTAAGAGTCCCCTCTCTCTCTCCCCGTATATATAAAATGTGCACACGTGTGCATCTGAGGGTAGGCATGTGCAATGCATGTGCATGCCGGTGAGAGGTGAGAATGGAGTCAGAGTCCCTGGAGTTATAGGCAGTTGTGATCCCCACCCCCATTTGGGAGCTGGGAATTGAACTCCAGACTCCCGTAAGCACAGCCAGTACCTTTAACTACGTGCCGTGTCTACAGCCCTCCTTTTAATTCTTAAAACAACCTGCATAATTGGCTTGATCCTTTGGTTTAAATGATTTTATTTGGTTTGGTTAAATGATTTCATTATTTTATTGAGATGTGCCATCTATCTATAGTTATACATTTATCCAATTAGTGAGTTAGAATGGATGAGTTTTCAAAACTGCGCTTGTGTGTGGAGAGGAATGCGTGCAGAAGAACTCTCATGCTTGCGTGTGTGTGTGTGTGTGTGTGTGTGTGTGTGTGTGTGCGTGTGTGCGTGCATGTGCGTTGTGCATGGTATATAGGTCAGAGGACAACCAGAGGTGTCATTCACTGGGTACCCTCTATCCTGTCTTTGAGGTGGGATCTCTCATTTGACCTTTTACTTGCCAAATAGACTAGACGGGCATGCCCCCCTGCCTAGCTTTTTTTTTTTTTTTTTTAACTTATGAGTTCTGTGTTTTGAACTGAAGCCCTTATGCTTGCAGGGCAGGCACTGTCCTGATGCAAGCTGTCTTCCCAGCCCCTCAAAACCAACTTCCCACCTTTTTTAAAAACAGAGCTAAGTGTAACCAGTATTACTCGGGTCTTTGTTTAGTTCTGCCCATGCCTCACAAAAATACTTCACTCTCAGAAGGTGTGATGTGCAAGCGACTTGCCCAGAGACTGGGCCAGTTCAGAATACCAAGGGCTGGGGCTTGGCTGCACTGTGAAAGGGAGTTTCTGAAGACTGTTTCTTCAAAGTTAGGAAATATGAACTACGTAAAAGTAGTGATTCTGAGGAGGAGGAGACATGATCATACCCCCCGAAAGAGTTCTGAGCCAAAGGTGGTATGTTATCTGGAGTCATGTTTTGGTTACTCTGTTGGTAATAAGCTAAGTCCTACCAGATTCAATTCCTTGTTTATTTATTTGTCACTTCCCCAAGGACATGGGAAGGTAGATTTTCCTACCGGGAAATTAGTTCCATGGAGCCATAAGGAGCTAGCCTGCTGGGTGGGGCAGGCAGTTCAGCCCACATTTGTCCATATATTTTTTGCAGTTGCCTTGTTCTGTGTCCAATCTAACAAGCAAATCCCTGAGATCCCTAATAGGGCCTATCTGCTACAAATTCTTAATTTCAAGACAAACCAAGGTGTTCCTTATTTTTAGCTATTCTTATCAAATCTGAAACACTCACTAAAATATTTCCCAAAACATGAAGAAAAATGAAGTTTAAACACAAGGGCAAATATCTGGTAATGTGTAAATTATAGGTTTATTATAGACTTATCTGGTGGGAAATGCATGTCTTTTCCTCCTGCCCCATTAATGATGGGTCGTGTAATTGTGTTCATAATACAGTCCAGGCTCGGGAGCAGTGTGTTCAAGTCTCCATATAAACTCTTGTTGCTGCAGGAAAGAAAATGTGAATCTCCTGTACAAACACTCTTTCAAATTTATACCTGACAGCATGAAAACAAAGCACACAGATATATGTTCCAAACGCTACTTAATATTGAAAATTATTAAGATCAGGATTATGATTTCTACCTTCAAGCAAAATAATGAGTCCATTAAGCTTTGTTCTTTAAGACGTGCTTGCATTGTTTTGTTTTCTGATACGCAGGCTTTTCAAGGCTCTAATCCTTAGGTTGAATATATTGTAGTATCAGTCATTTATATCTCAGTGTAAATTCATGACCATGTATTAGCTCCTTTGTGTCTCTAGGAATAAAAGTGAGGACTTTGGGAGCAGAGTGAAGGCACTTATTGTGGATCTATGCTGCATTATTTATTAACTAAATGCAGTTGGACAAACTTATTCTTTTCTGTGGCTCCGTTTCCTTTCCTTTACCTTTGGCATAACTATGCTGTATTAATTCCTTGCAGGCAGGAGAGGATGAATGGAATGGGATAGTCCTGCTGATACACTGTGCCTGCACGCATGCTACCCTTCTCTCTTTGAACACCAACTGCAGGCTGCCACACAACAAATAACATTCAAATATATTCCATCCGTAGGAGCTTTTCGGCATGAGAATTTATATAGTATGGACCGAAAATCAGGGAATGTTGTATTCATCCACTCATTCTTATGGATATAAGATATAGTTGTGATGTGTTATGTCTGGGATAAGTTACATGTAGTTTTCTACACTAAAAGATGATGTTTGATTTTGCTACTAATGGTAGCTTCGTGTGTTTATGAATATGAAAGCTGAAAGGATCTAATGAATCTTATGGATCTTAGGAGTTTAATGGATCGTATTAAAGTTAAGTGGACTGACATTTGGCAGGCTACTGGCCATAAGGTCGAACATTCCACATCAACTAAGCTGAGGTTCATGTCGATGTGAGCACTTTGAGTTCCTCGCGCTCCAATTCTGTGACTGTGAGATATTTATGTAGTTAGCTCAAATTCAAATTCAGGTCATTACCAAAGCATCAGGTGGTTTGAAACTCAGGCAAATATTTTTTCTAATTTATTTATTTATTTTTAATTGATTTGCTTTACATTCTGACCATAGCCCCCTCTCTCATCTCATCCTGCTCTCACCCTTCCTCCCTCCTACCCCATCCCTCTCCCTTAGTCCTCAGAAAGGGGAGCCCTCCTCCACTACCAACTGACCCCATCAGGTCTTATCAGGAGTGGCTGCATTCTCTTCCTCCATAGCCTGGTGAGGCCACCCTGCCACGGGGAAATGATTGGTGAGCAGACAACAGAGTCCATATCAGGGACAGCTCCCACTCCCTTACTTGGAAACCCATATGGAGACTGAGCTGCCATGGGCTACATCTGAGCAGGGGGTCTAGGTCCTCTCCATTCATGATCCTTGGTTGGTGCATCAGTCTCTGCACCCCACCACACCGGGCCCTGATTTCTTGGCTTCTTGTGGAACTCCTGTCCCTTCCAGGTCCTTCCATCCCTCACTCTTCTATAAGACTCCCTGCGCTTTTCCCTAAGTTTAGTTGTGAGCTTCGGCATCTGCTTCCATCCCCTGGTGGGTGAAGTCTTTCAGAGGACATTTAGAGTAGACTCCCATTCTGTTCCCTCTCTTCAGCTGTTTCCAGCGTCTAGTCTATTCTATTTGCCCTCCTGAATGAAAATTAAGTGTTCTCCCTAGGGTGCTCCTTGTTACTTAGCTTTTTTAGGTCTGTGGACTGTAGTATGGCTATCCTGTATTATACGCTAATAATATCTGCTTATAAGTGAGTACATATGATTGTCTTTCTGGGTCTGGGTTGCCTCATTCAGTATGATCTTTTCCAGATTCATTCATTTGCCTGCAAATTTCCTTGTTTTTAATAGCTGAATCATATCCTATTGTGGAGATGTGCCACAGTTTCTTTTTCCATTTGCCAGTTGAGGAGCATCTGGGTTGTTTTCCATTTCTGGCTATTACAAATAAAGCCACTATGAACATAGTTGAGAACATGTCCTTGTGATATGGCGGAGCATCTTTCGGGTTTATATACCAGGAGTGGTATAGCTGGGTCTTGAGATAGAGCTGTTCACAATTTTCTGAGAAAGCATCAGATTGATTTCCTAACTGGTTATACAAGTTTGCACTCCCATCAGCAATGGAGGAGTGTTTCTTTTGTCCACATCTTTGCCAGCATGTGCTGACACTTGACTTTTTTCTGATAGGTGTAAGATGGCATCACAAAGTAGTTTTGATTTGCATTTCCCTGATGACTGAGGACTTTGAGCATTTCTTTAAGTGCTTCTTGGCCATTCAGTATTCCTCTGTTGAGAATTCTCTGTTTAGCTCTGTATCCCATATTTAATTGGCTTCTTTAATTTGTTGGTGTTTAATTTCTTGAGTTCTTATATATTTTTAGATATTGATCCTCTGTCAGACATAGGGCTGGTAAAAATCTTTTCTTAGTCTTTAGACTGTTATTTTGTTCTATTGACAGTGTCTTTTGCTTTACAGAAGCTTTTTAGTTTCGTGAGATCCCATTTATTAATTGTTGATTTTAGAGCCTGTGCTGTTAGTGTTCTGTTTAAGAAGTTGTCTCCTGTGACAATGAGTTCCAGGCTCTTTCCCACATTTTATTCTAGTAGATTTAGTTTATCTGTTTTTATGTTGAAGTCTTTGATCCATTTATGCTTTAGTTTTGTGCAGGTTAATAAATATGGATTGTTTGCATTTTTCTACATGTAGACAGACATCCAGTTAGACCAGCACCATTTGTTGAAGATACTATCCTTTTCCATTGTATGGTTTTGACTTCTTTGTCAAAAATCAAGTCTCCACAAGTATGTACATTTACTTCTGGATCTTCAACTCTATTCCATTGATTCTGCACTCTGTTTCTGTGCCAGTACCATGCAGGTTTCATTACTGTTGCTCTGTAGTACAGTTGAGATCAGGGGTGGAGATACCTCCTGAAGATCTTTTATTGTACAGGATTTCTTTAGATATTCTGGGTTTTTTTTTTCTTAATTGTATTTTTCTATATGAATTTGGGAATTGTTCTTTCAAGGTCTGCAAAGAATTGTGTTGGTATATTGATGGGAATAGCATTGAATCCGTAGATTGCTTTTGGTAAGATGGTCAGTTTTTCTATGTTAATCCTATCAGTACATGATCATGGGTGATCTTTCCATGTTTTGAAATCTTCAATTTCTTTCTGCAGAGACTTGAACTTCTTGTCATTCAACTCTTTCACTTGCTTGGTTAGAATTATACCAAGATATTTTATGTTGTTTTTGTGGGTATTATGAAGGGTATTCTTTCCCTAATTTCTTTCTCAGCCCATTTGTCTTTTTTACACAAGAGGACTATTAATTTTTTTTTTAGTTAATTTTGTATCCAGACACTTTGCTGAAGGTGTTTATCAGCTGTAGGGGTTATCTGGTAGAATTTTTGGGTCACTCATGTATACTATCATATCATCCGTAAATAGTGATGCTTTGACTTCTTCCTTTCCAATTTGTATCCCCTTGATCTGCTTTAGTTGTCTTATTGCTCTAGCTATGACTTCAAGTACTATGTTGAAGAGAGAGGGCAGCCTTGTTTTGTTCCTGAATTTAGTGGAATTGTTTTGAGTTTCTCTCTATTTAATTTGTTGTTGGCTATCGGCTCGCTGTATATTGTTTTTATTATGTTTAGGTATAGGCCTTGTATCTCTGATCTCTTCAAGACTTTTATCATGAAAGAGTGTTGGATTTTGTGGAAGGCTTTTTCACTATCTAGGAAGATTATCATGGGATTTTTTTTTCTTTCAGTTTGTTTATATGGTAGATTACATTGATGGATTTTTGTATATTGAACCATTCCTGCATCCCTGGGATGAAGCCTACTGGATCATGATGGATGATGTATTTGATGTGGTTTGGGATTTGGTTTGTGAGTATTTTATTGAGTATTTGTACATTAATGTTAATAAGGGAGATTGATTTGAAATTCTCTCTCTTTGTTGAGTTTCTATGAAGTTTAGGTGCCAGGGTGACTGTGGCTTCATAGAATGAGTTTGGCACTATTCTTTCTGTTTCTATTTTGTGGAATATTTTGAGGAGTATTGGTATTAGCTCTTCTTTGAAAGTCTGGTAGAATTCTGAGCTAAAACCATCTGGTTCTGTTGTTTGTTTTTGTTGGTTTTTTTTTGGGGGGGTTGGGATACTTTAATGACTGTTTTTATTTTCTTAGAGGTTTTAGGACTGTTTAAACTGCTTGCCTAATCTTGATTTAGCTTTAGTAAGTAAAATCTATCAAGAAAATTGTCCATTTCCTTTAGGTTTTCTAATTTTATGGAATACAGGCTTTTCAAGTAAGGTATAATGATTCTTTGGATTTCCTCAGTATCTGTACTTATGCAACCCTTTTCTTTCTTTAATTTTTTTTATTATTTATTACAATTTATTCACTTTATATACCAGCTGTAGCCCCCTTTCCCCCCCCCCATCCTGCACTCCCTCCCTCTTCTCCTCCCATGTCCCTCCCCTAGTCCACTGATAGGGGAGGTCCTCCTCCCCTTCCATCTGACCCTAGCCTATCAGGTCTCATCAGTACTGGCTGCATTGTCTTCCTCTGTGGCCTGATATAGCTGCACTCCTCCCAGAGGGAGGTGATCAAAGAGCCAAACACTGAGTTCATGCCAGAGACAGGCCCTGCTCCCCTTACTAGGGAACCCACTTGTAGGCTGAGCTGCCAACTAAGGCTCAGCAAGGGTCTAAGTTATCTCCATGTATTATCCTTGGTTGGAGTATCAGTCTTTGCAAAGACCCCTGGGCCCAGAATTGTTGGTTCTGTTGCTCTCCTTGTGGAGCCCCTGTTCCCTCGAGGGCTTTCATCTCCCCCTTCTTTCATAATATCCTCTGCACTCTGCCCAAAGTTTGGCTATGAGTCTCAGCAACTGCTTCGATACTCTTCTGGGTAGTGTCTGTCAGAGGTCCTCTGTGGTAGGCTCCTGTCCTGTTCCCACTTTTCTCCCTCTTCCGATGTCTATCCCATTTGCCTATCTGAGTGTGGATTGATCATCTTACCCAGAGTTCTCCTTGCTTAGCTTCTTTAGGTAAATAAATTTTAGTATATTTAGCCTATATTATATGTCTAATATATCCACTCATAAGTGAGTGTATACCATGTGTGTCTTTCTGCTTCTGGGGTAGCTACTCAGGGTGATCTTTTCTAGTTCCCACCATTTGCCTGCAAATTTCATGTTTTCCTTGTTCTTAATTGCTGAGTATTCCATTGTGTAAATGTACCACACTTTCTGTATCCAATCCTTTTTATCTCTGATTTTGTTGATTTCTATGCTGTCTCTCTGCCTTCTGGTTAGTTTAGCTAAGGTTTGACTATCTTGTTGATTTTCTCAAAGAACCAGCTCTTAATTTCATTGATGTTTTTTGCATTTTTCTCTTTGTTTCTAATTTGTTGATTTCCGCCTTGAGTTTGATTTTTTTCTAGCCATCTACTTCTCTTGAATATGTTTGCTCCTTTGTTTTAAAGTTTTTAGATGTGCTTTTAAATTGCTAGTATGAGAACTCTCCAATTTCTTTATGAAGGCACTTAGTGATATGAGTCTTTCCCTTAACAATGCTTTCATTGTGTCCCGTAAGTTTGGGTATATTGTGCCTTCCTTTTCATTAAATTCTAGAAAGTTTTTAATTTCTTTCTTTATTTTTCTCCCTGATCCAGTGATCATTGAGTAGGGAGTTGTTTGGTTTCTCTGTGTTAATTGGCTATCTGTTGTTTCTGTTGTTGTAGAGTTTCAGCTTTAATCCATAGTGGTCTGATAAGATACAAAGGGTTGTTTTAATTTTCTTGTATCTGTTGAAGCTTGCTTTGTGACCAAGTATATGGTCAGTTTGGGAGAAGGTTCTATGAGGTGTTGAGAAGAATGTATATTTTGTGTTTGGGTGAAATGTTCTGTAGGTATCTCTAAATTTCTTTTGATTTATGACATCTGTTAATTTCATTATTTCTCCATTTAGGTTTTTCTTTTTTATGACGGTCTGTCCATTGATGAGAGTGGGGTGTTGAAGTCTCCCACTATTATCATGTGATTTAAACTTTAGTAATATTTCTTTTACAAGTGTGGGTGCCCTTGCATTTGGGGCATAGATGTTCAGAATTGAGACATCATCTTGGTGGATTTTTTCTTTTGATGAATATGAAGTGTCGTTCCTCATCTCTTTTTATAAGTTTTTTTGGTTGAAAGTCTATTTTATTAGATACTAGAATGGCTACTCCAGCTTGCCACTTGGTTCTGTTTGCTTAGAAAACCTTTTTCCAGCCCTTTATTCTGAGGTTATGTCCATCTTTATAGCCAAGGTGTGTTTATTGTATGCAGAAGATAGACAGATCCTGTCTTTCATCTATACTGTTAACCTGTGTCTTTTTATTGAGGAGTTAATGCTATTGATGTTGAGAGATATTAATGACCAGTTTTTGTTACTTCCTGTTATTTTGATATTGGTGGTGGTAGTGTGTGTGTGTGTGTGTGTGTGTGTGTGTGTGTGTATGTGTGTGTGTGTGTGTGCGCGCGCGCGCTTCCCTTCTCTTCATTTTTCTGATGGGAGGTTATTTATTGCCTATGTTTTCCTGGGTAAAGTTAGCCTGCTTGGGTTGGTGTTTTCCTTTTAGTATCTTCTGTAGGGCTGGAATTGTAGTTAGGTACTATTTAAATTTATTTTTCTCATGAAATATCTTGTTTTCTCCCTCTCTAGTGATGACATATTTGCTGGGTATAGTAGTCAGGGCTGATATCTGTGGTCTCAGTGTCTGTAAGATATCTGCCTAGGCCCTTCTGGCTTTCAGAGTTTCTGTGGGAAGTCAGGTATAATTCTGATAAACATGCCTCTGTATGTCACTTGACCTTTTTCCCTTGCAGCTTTTAATATTCTTTCTTTGTTCTGTACATTTAGATGGCTGGAAGATTTTCTTTTCTGGTCCAACCTATTTGGTGTACTCTAAGCTTCTGGTATGTTTATAGGTATCTCATTCTTTAGGTTAGGAAACTTTTCTTCTATGATTTTGTTGAAAATATTTTCTGGGCCTTGGAGCTGGGAGTCTTCTTTTTCTTCCATTCCAATTAAGGCAAATATTTTTTTTACGTTTATTTACATTAAGCTTTATTCTGTGTGCATCCCTGTGTACTTGAGTATAAATATATGTGCACCATATGTGTCCAGAAGCCTGTGGAGGTCAGAAGAGGGTATCAGGGCCCTTAGAGCTGGAGTTACAGGTCAATGGGAGCTACAATATAGGTATTGAGAACCAAACCTAGGCCTCTGCAAGAATAATATGCATCAGCAATCACTGATCTATCCAAGTCTCAGAAATTTTAAGTCAACAATTGGTTTTGATTTTCTCATGTAATATGATGTTTATAACTTAGGATTCATATAAATTTACTCTTCTGTACTGATCTGAAAACTGTGATATGGAGAAAATGAATCAATATAGAATAAATATTTTGTTGTTGAATGAATCAAGGGAGTATATAAAAATAGCTAATTGAAAATTATTTTACGATGTGATCATTGAACAATCATACAGGCACTTTGAAGTAATGCCTCCTGCTTGCTTGAAGCCAGCAGTACTTTTTCTCTCCAGACCAGCCTCCTCCTCCATTCTGTAACTCAAATGGGTTAGCATCACATGCTGGGCATAGGAAGAAAATCATATTCATGTTCACCATTTTCCCCCAGGAATATAGAGTGATTTACACACACACAATTTTTTTGTTCTTTCCATGTCAAGGTAAAAATGTGAAATCAGCTCATACTGGCATTCCAACGGTGACTTTCGCTCTCCTTGTCACTCTTATTTCCCTGTTAGTAAATCACGTCTGTGATCATTCGGGGGAAGGTTTGACTGCCACAGTATCTGGATGCCAATCACTCCAGCCTTTTAAACTCTCCTGCTGCTGACCATGCCCAGGAAGCAGGGACTGCCTTTGGGAGCGCTCTGTAGCAGCCGCTAGGGAGCTGTGTGCACACAAGCATCTCTGTGCAACTGCACTTTATTTGTCTTGGGGAGAAATGTGATCACTGATGCCGAGTATCCTGCAGATGACACTGCATCCTTCTTTATGGTGCTCAAGGACGTGAAGTGATTGCCATTCATGTTTGTCTCGTGTACTCACCTTCTCCAAAAGCCTGAGCAAAGATGCTTCAGGATACAGAATACAAGTAATTAGCGAGCACAAAAAGAGAAACACACCAAATCCAAATCAATAGTCCTTTTTTTTCTTCTTTTTACATTTTTTATAAATTACAGCTTATTCACTTTGTATCCCAGATGTAGCCCCCTCCTTTATCCCCTCCCAACCCCACCCTCTCTCCTTCATCTCCTCCCAAATCAATAGTCCTTAAAGGTATGTATTTTTTAATTTTTATTTTTTATTCACAATTTATTCATAATATATCCCAATTAAAACCCCCTCCCTCAACTTCCCCCAGACCCATCTTCCCTTCCTCTTCCCACATCCCCTTCCCCTATGATAGATAGTGATATTAATTACTGTTTCGGTACCTTGTTTATGGAAAAAGAAAAAGAATGTGGACATACTTAAACATACTTTTAAAATCTTGACGTGTACAATTAATACATGGTTTAGAATAGTCTTTAAAAGATTCTTTGCCTACAGGAGCTGCAATACCAAGGCTGTGAGACTGCTGTTAAAATTTGGGCCTTGCAGTTTTTACTGTTTAACTTAAGGCATTTCACATTCTGTAGAACATCTTGAAAGGCATGAGTTTTATGTCTTTTTCTGTATGGTTTTTATGCTTTATTATTATTTTTGGTGATCGGGGCATTTAAGTACTTCATTAAAACAAACCTGATCATAAGCAGTTAGAGAGAAGGCACATGTTGGGTGCCCTTCTTCAGATAGACTAATTAGGAAAAGCACATTAATTCTGACCTTCAACACCCTTGATGTCCTAGTATTTGTTTTCCTTATAGTAGAAGCAAGTAATTTGGCCAGAATGTGCTTTAAGAAATAAAAAAGAGTAAAGACCACCTAAGTTTTCACAAGATAGATTTCAGTTACAAATTTTGCTCAACCTTTGATATTTGATATGGGCTTTCATTATTGGAAAACAAATCTGTAGATCTACTTTGTAGCCTAGCTGTTAAATAAACATGAATAGTGACAAAGAACAGGAAAAATAAGACCATGGAGCAGGAAAGCCAAGCAGCAAAGGCCTTCAGACTATGAGCAGATGCTGATGGTGACAGCATCAGAGAAGATGTTTATGTCTGGTTGAGTTCACCTGTGTATCCTGAGAGGAACAGGGTCCATGGCTCCCTTCAGAAGAGCAGATGTCAGACTATGATGTGGAAACCGGGCCTCTCAGCAGCAAACTTCTAAATAAGTCTAAATAACCGCTTAGAGAATGCATGAAGCATCGCATCAATGGTGTGATGAGGGAAAGCCATCTCCAATTCACCAAGCTCACCATAAAGGCTGATTTATGAAGACCTGTGTTTAAGCCTTCACAGCTCAAAGCCATTCATGTGGTGAATGCTTTTATCATATTGTCATTCCTTTTATACAATAACTTTAAAAGTTAGGGTTTTATCTCAGTGGTAGATAGAGTACATAGCAAGAGCAAAGCCCTGGTATCGGTTTTCAGAAATACACACACACACGTGTGTGTATAATATATGTATGTATATTTCCCATTTCATCTGGTATGAATGAGTATAGAGAGGAACTTGCAACAGAAAAGAATTATAAAGGAAGCTATTTTACTTTCATGTTTTCCAAATAATTAATTGGAAATATTTAAAGCGTGATACTCACTTTTATATTAGGCATCCATAATAGGATAAAGTATTTTTCATTGTTATTTTGAACAGTTCCAAATCATAATACCATTGAGATGCTCTAAATTTCTGAGATGATTTCAGTGTCCTGAGAAGATGTTTTGGGAGATAATGTGCCAACAGTCCTGCTTTGTGGGGAAGCTTCAGATGCTCTCATCCAGACAATGTGTGTGGCATGTCTATTAAAGAGGCTGCAGATGGCCCCGGAGCTTTGTTTCGTAGACTCAGGAGGAGAAGTTACCCTCATAGTCTCATCTTAGGTCTCTGACGTGGCGTGTAGCTTCCAGGTGAGCATCGTTGACTTGGGAGGTGGAGAGGGAACCCCTTTCCAGACGTGCAACATCCAAGCTGCCCTTTCAGTGTGATCCTGCTCATTTGTTTCCACAAGTAATGGTGACTTTGTGGAGGTCATAAGGCATCCCTTGGAAGGCCTGTGTGACTTACATAAGGACCCCGCCACTTCAGCCCCTGGGGGCTTTGTGAAGTGTTCTCACCTTTGAGCACTTGATCCTGTTCTGGCCACTCTTCTTATCCATGTCTTAGAACTCTTGTCTTTAGCTGTGGCCCAGAACTGACCTGTCTGTGCCTCTCTGTGAAGTTTCTTTCTTATGTAGGCCATTCTCTAAGTTATCACCTTTCTTTTTCCATTGTTTGTCATCTTTTCATATGTTCTCAGCTCTGCACAGCTCTCATCTCTTGCCTCCCACCCTATCCTTTCCACCCACATACTTCCTGATTTCCCATTTAGATCTCTGGTCATCTTTGGGTCCAGTGGCTTCACCTAAATGTATTCTGGTCTCTAGGATTCTCAGTCTAGGGACATACTGCTGGTCTTCTGTCACCAATCTCTTGGTTCTTGAAAGCCCATCTATATCTTCTTGTCTATCTAACTATCACTCATCATTAAGATGCTAGCTTTAGTGTTCCTCTAAAGATTTCCCCAGAAGCTGTCACCTTTCTCCCATGCCAGGTCCAGGTTACAAACATTTTTTACATACTTCCACAGAAATTAAGTCTTTCTACCTTAGCCCTTACTACACTCTTGAAATGGGCTGTTTGTTGCTCTGTTTGTCATACACTGAAATTATCACTGTCTTCTGATAATTTCAACACTATTTCTCTGGTATAAGGTACACACCAAATGTCCAAAAAAGCTCATTGATTAAAGAATTAAGTTAGTGGTAGCAAAGAAATTATAAGAAGGATTGCTTAGCTGTAAATTACTTAATAATAAAATTTATTATGCATTAGAATATGTTATGCATTTTAAAACCCCTCTTATTGAATGAATGCACTGAGAGTGAAGAGTGATCATTCAGTTTGCTTGGCCTCTCTTGGCTTTACATGTAGACATGGGTGTATTAAAACTGGGACGCTCTGAGACAAAATAAGATTATTAATGAGACTTACTCAGTGGCGAAGTTGCTGCTATAGACATATGTTGGATCAGTGGTGGTTGTCTGCTCCACCATTGTTAATCAGTCTATTGCTAGGAGGCAGATTGTCACACATCTCTTAGGTTAGAAACTCAGGCTTATTAAATTTTGAGGTTAATGAATATTTGACACTTTTACCCACTCAAATCATTGAGGCTTATTGCAATAGGTTTAAGATGACAGTCATAATAAACACATGCAGAACAATAAAAAGCGCTTTTAATCTTGAAAGTGTTTATAAACAACAATGATCAATGCTATGGATGGGTCCATGGTGTCATGCTGATTGACTCTGCTTCAAGGACATTGAGGGTATCGACGCGCACAGTCTGGTGCAGAAGGTAGCGGTGATGGTAGTAATAGTGCAGGCTCCTGTGTCAGACTCCCCAAGGGTAAAATCTGTTTGCCATCATGGTATGAACAGATCACATAAGTCTACTCACCTGTTCTGAATCTATTTTTTTCATGTGGGTCATGGATTATCAACAGGAGTCAGGGCAGGGGTCTGCCCACAGGGCTGACAGAACACACCTGGGTGATTGTTAGCATTTTCTTATGCTGGTGGCCTTAAAGGATGGGCCCTTTGTCTCATGAATACATGTATGTGGCCAAAACACATGACTCTTGATGATCTTTCTCTTCTGCATACCCATGACTGTCCATTTCATTTTATGCAACCTACAAACTTCTAGAGTTAGTTTCTAAATCTTCCTTCTTCACGAAGGCTTACCTTCCTGGGCCTCAATGTTCCACTTACTGGCTCAGTTCCAATATCTGGAAGCATTGTAACCATGTCCCCAACTTATTTCCTGTTGCTCCAATCACCTTTCTTACAATGTAAGACTCTGTTGATATGTCCATCTTCTAACCGGCTGGTCACTCATTGACCTACCATGATGAGAAATTGTCTTCTTCGTCATTGTGAATGCTTTCTTGGAGATTATTGGTTACTTTCCAAACAGTGGATGCATAAAGTATCTCCACCATATAAACTAAATGTCTTTAGGGCAACCATGGCCCCTTAGGGAACATGATAGAGTCACTGTGTCTCTTAGAAAACAAGATAGGGTCAACATGTCCTCTCATGGAACATGACAGGGTCACTGTACCCTCTTAGAAAAGAGGATAGAGTCATCATGACGTCTTAGGGAACATGATGCAGTTACCATGTCCTGTGGAGGAGCCGACTAAGGTCACTGTGTCCTCTTGGGGAACAGGATAGGGTCACCATGTTTCCTTGGAGAACAGGATAAGGTCACCATATATTCTTGGGGAACAGGAATAGACTCAATAGTTCCAAGTGTGTCCTTCTATTTTCTGCAACCTGTATTTTAAGCCTCTGCTTTCCTCTTTATTTCATTCAGTCCATATATAGCTCTCCTCCAATTTCACCCTATTAACCAGACACTAAGATCAGTGTTAGAAACAGGATATTGAGCAAAGCAAGTATAGTCTCCAATGTAAAGAGTTTAAAGTACTGCAGTACATTGGACATGGAAATGATGGCAAATGATTTCTATATATTGCAATTAAACATACCACAAGTCTCCTGACAAGAAAAATTTCAGTTGATAATGAAGACATCATCAAGGTTGGACTAGAAGCACAGGCTGATAACCCCAGCAACATGGAAAGCTGAGGCAGCACAATCATCATCAAGGCCACCGTGTGCACCAGTGCAAGCTTAGCTTAGGGATAGACTAGACAGTTTAGTTATATCCTGAATCACAAAAGTTCCGGGGATTCAAATAAGCATAGAGTTTATGTTCATCGTCAGCAAGGTCTTATACTCAGTTTCCAGCATGCACGCACACAAACACACACACTCACTCAGACACACACAGTGTAAGAAAAGAAAGAAAAAGAAAAGACAAAAAATGTGGGGTTTTAAAATAAAAGCAAGTTGTTTAAAGAAGATTCACCTTGAACATAACTTACATATTGATATTAGAGTCAGAAAAATTAAATCTATAAATACCATCTAGACTTGTTTGTTTGTTTGTTTGCTTGCTTTTGATACAGGGTTTCTCTGTATAGCCTTGGCTGTCCTGGACTCACTTTGTAGACCAGGCTGGCCTCGCAATCACAGAGACCTGCCTGCCTCTACCTCCCAAGTGCTAGGATTATAGGCAGGCACCACCGCGCCTGGCTGCAAATAGACTTTAAGATGTTGAGAGGTAGTAGAAACAGTTTATGGGACTTACAGACCTGAGGCTCACAGAATCCTGCCTTATGCTCTGGTAGATCTTAGATTTACAGGGCAATACCTCCAGGCTTGTGACTCAAAAGGAAATGAGTCACTAATTAGGAGGATGCTGGCAGTCTGGAGAGAGTGACTGGTGAGCAATCTAGAAAAGAAGAGAAGATATTCAAAGAGACAAAGGGATGTTCATCACATAGAATTGTACCGCCCAAGGCTGGTTTTAAACAAAAACAAAAACAACTTTTTTTCTTAAGTGAAAAAAAAAATATATAGGTTAACAATAATGATACTACTACTAATAATACTATTAATAATAACAACAGCAAAAAACAATAATAATAAAAGCAGCAGCAGCAGAAGAAGAAGGCTGATGTTGGTTAAAACTGAAATGAGCATTGTGGGAAAACTGAAAACAAATAATTGAATGAACCTTAGATCTATTCCCAGATCTACCCAACAAAATATACATCTGCCATATGATCCAGATGTTTCTCTCAAACATGATAGACTAAGATCAGAAAGAAGGAGAGGAGGACCTCCCCTATCAGTGGACTTGGGGAGGGGCATGCATGCAGAAAGGGGAGGGAGGGCAGGATCAGGAGGGTAGGAGGGAGGGGCTTATGGGGAGATACAAAATGAATAAAGTATAATTAATAAAAGTTAAATAAAAATTTTTTAAATGATAAATCTAAAAAAAAATATGATAAAGAAAAAAAAATGAGAAACTTTACGTCCACAAAAAGGATGTGCATAGTATTTCCTGCCACTTCTCTTCACGGTAGCCCCAAACTGGAAATCATTCAAATGGCCAGCAGAGGGTTAGTGCATCCAGCCCCTAAGATACGACACTTAGTACTGCAAAGGGATAGGATGGTGAGAGCAGCATGGGCGCCTGTGAGGTCCTGTGCGGAGAGAAGAAAGCCAAAAAGGACTCACTGCTAACTGCACTCATACAACCTCTAAGGACAGGGTTCTTTGTTTAGAAGACGTAAAGGAGCAGCCGAGGCTGAAATAAATGTTCTGGAGTGATGGCGGTAATGGCAGTAGGGTATAACAGCCTCCTGGAGCAGCTGAATTGTATCCTTTGTGTTGATACATTGTATTTCATTTATGCTGGGCCCTAATAAAATTGGCTAACAAAGTTACCTAGTTTATGCTCAACCTAACAAATTTCAGCTAAACAAATCAGTATCTAGTAAGTTACAGAAAACCGATTTTCATTAAGCTAGGATGACCTGCTGTACAGCTTCTGCTTTTAATGATTGATTGTTTTTATTTGTGTGTTTATGTATCTGTGTGAGTGAGTTTATGTGAAAGAACAGAGGCCAGAGGAAGGTGTTGGGTGTCTTCTATTATTTTCTGCTTATTTTGTTAAGCAGCATGTGTCCCCAAATGAAGGACCCTTGTTTCCTTGACTATGTTAGAAGCTGGAAGGGCCCCATGATCCTTCAGAGCAGGGGTTAGAGGAGAGTGCAGAATACCTGGATCGCCACATGGGCACTAGAATCCAGTTGTCATTCTTAAAACTTGACAGTCCGTGCTCCTAAACACTAGCCATCCCTCCCCACACCCGGTACAATATCGCTAGACGAATAACCCATTTTCTCTACAGAATAGTTTTCCTTTGGATATCATTCATAGACAAGACAAATGTTTATAAGAAAAAGTGACTACAGTTTGTATATCCCCAGGCACCTCCCCTAAGAATGAAGCAGGACATGCACACGTGGACAGTTCTGACCAGTTCTTGCCTTGATGACAGTGGCATCTCTCTAATGTATTTTCCATAGCTCACGTAATGAGTGTTAATGTGTTATGTTATTCATTTTAAGTGTGAGAAAAATAGTTTGCTGAAAACTATTTTCTTCTGCATACTTACAAACTCAGCCATCACAAAAAATTAGAGAAATATAATTAAGGATTGCAAAATCAATTTGACACTCCCTTAAAATGTGTGACACAGAGGTAGCCATCAGCAGCCTCCATCACTGTCTGTGCTGTCCTTGTTTACTTCATAAATTCGTGCAAATTAGGACTCTAATTTCCAGAGCTGTGAATGCCTCATTAAGACCTGCAGTGCATCTCTTATTTTGCGTTCTTTTTTTTTCTTATATCTAACATGCAACATTATCTCTGTTATGTGGCTATCTGTATGGCTATGCATTTAGGATATGGATATAACCTACCTGTGAAAACTCTGTATCTATCTTTGGAAAGGACATCTCGAGTTATTTTGACGTGAGTTATCTCTCCATTTTAACTGTTGGCTTTTGTGTCTCTGGAGCTGGCTATTCTGTTGCATGAATGTGTTGCTGGGTGTAATAGGCTTTCACTATGCTTACACGGGCCCTGTGAGCACAAAATTCATGAACGATTGACTTCTTTAGAAAGTTTTTATTTAATCCCTTATTTGTTTGTATGTGTATGTATATGTTTCTCTGTGGACATGAGTACAAGTACCCAAAGAGGCCAGAAATGGTGTTGGATTTCCTGCAGTTGGTGGCAGGGTGCATGCCATGAATTCTCATCTTCTGAAAGAGCAGTGTGTCTTCTTAGTTGCCATCTTCCCGACCAAAGGGTCGACTTCTTTTGCTCCAACCAAACCCAACAACCAACAGCAGCAACGTTTGGGAGCAGGAAGGCAGTTAAGCAGCAGCTGTACATGACTGGTGGCCTGAGTTAGATCCCCAGAACCTATGTGAAAGAGCCTCAGATAGTATCATGCATGCATGATCTCAGAACTCATGCAGAAATGGCAGAGAGACCACCTAGTCTGAAATACTCGGCAATGAAAGGGACTCTACCTCTGTACGGTAGGAGGTGAGAATACCAAATGTTTTTCTCTGCCATTCCTCGTGATCACTGTGAGTGGTGGTGCTTCTGGTCTTCTGTTCTGGAACACCGTCATCTATGTATGTGATATATATGTTTTCTTTCCTTAGATAGATTGGCCAGAAAATCCAATCAGAGATTCTCCTCTTAAACAGAAGCCACTGGTGTTGGGATGGGAGCAAAAGCCATGGGGTAACCTAAATTACTCAGAACCAGGGAAAGACCCTAGCAGGCCAGAAACAGCAAAGGAGGAATCTCCAGAAATGCAGGCAAGTCTTGAAAAGGAGCATAGCTTAGCTCATTGTCACTAATACAGAATGCAGCATTTTTGAACTACTTTCCTAGGGTCTACAACTAAAAGAAGGTGAAGTAAGTTAATTTTACTTCTTCCTGTCCTTGGCAGCAGTCCTTCATCCCAGTTAACATCTGAGAAATTTAGTAGTGTGATGCTATTTAGCAAAAGGGAAAAGAGAGGTGAGGGCTACCCCGTGTTTTATTAGTAGAATTGTCAAGAAGAGGATAACCAAGGTGATTATTAGGCTCCGCTTGGCAAGCTCAACTCTCAATAGGAGTACCATTATCCATTTGGGAAGTTACACTATTAAAACCTAGACAGATGGGGCAGAGGCTTCAAAAGAGAGTAACAAAAAATGATAAAGGGCCTTGAAAATGGGACCTGTACGAAAAGGCTGAGAGGCCCAACCACTCAATCTTGAGGAAAGAACACAGAGCAATGCTTAATGCCTGATTCCAACCATAAAGAGATGCTGTGTGGAAGAGCGGGCTGACTGTTCTCATTATTCACAAAGATGCTGCAAGACTCAGGGAGTTTAAAGCATGCCTAGGCAAACACGGCCTAGGTACTTGATAAAGTTAGGTTAAATTTACATAGTTAAAAACTGTATGATTGTAGGCATAAGCATTGCCCTGGGCCTAAATCCAACCTGAACTGGCATAGGAACTTCAGATACCTTGGGTGTGAACTTACGGCTTTCACTGAAAGAAGTGTACATTTTCCTACAATACTAAGGTGTCCTGATGCTCTTGAGTGGGTGTGTTTTAGGTTCTCTGAACATTCACCTTGGAGGACTAACTAGTTTATCTCCAAGACACATGTAGGGCTTCAGAGAGGTAGGTGCTGTGGCTTTCCCTCTCTTTTCCTTTTTCTCCTATTTATTGATTTGTTTGTTTTGTCTTGAGTAAGACAAAGCTAGTAATAAGTGTCCCAGGACAAGACAAGACAAGACAAGACAGCTTAGAAAATTGCCCATCACTGTCAACCGCCAGCTTCCCTCTGTACCTAACCACTTTTTCGGTTGTGATCTGATTTTCATTATGTCGGTCTGTTGTCTAGTTGCATGGGGTTGTTGCCTTGTTTGTTAGCTCCTCAGGCTTTAACATACCAAACAAGTCCCAGGTGTACCCTTTGCATATTAATTACCCGAGATAAACATCTAGTGATTTATATTCTAGCAGCCAATAGGTGATGTTTATTTACATAAAGGAACAACAAATAGTATTGAAAGTATATCTGTTGCATTGATGCCATTAGTTGTCCACGACTGTATGCAATTGTGAAGGAAATGTAACGAATCCAGAATTGGGTTTGTATAGGAAACTCCCAGAGTTTCTGTAGTGGGTGTGATGTGGTAAGACCCCTTTTTGATGGGTTCAGCAGAGGAGTCATTTACACATCTCCTATTGCTCTTCAGCAAGTAAAAATCACCATATCTCCTGGATTGCTCTGTGGTTACAATGAGAAAACAGACACAAGAGTCCATTGTCTTACTCTAAGGATCTAAGCCATGCCTACCAACTGCCCATTCAGTTTGAGTGGGGGAAAGTGTGGGTTATTTCTGGTATTGTTATTGTTATGAGATCCACTTGGATCCAACACAGCTCAGACGCCGAGTCAGTGCAGAAAAGAAGTTTATTGTAATCAAGCCACTACTGATGGATCAGGGTTGGAGAACAGGCTCAGGAACAGAACTACAACCCTGAGCCAGAACGGTATTGAGCTTTTAAGCACATATATCAAAAAAGCCACAATCATCTGTACCAATTTAAAGTTATATTTTCCAGCAATAAGGATTCAGGGATAGGGAACTTTCCTCTGAACATTTCTTTGAGGTGTATTTATCCAGCTCTCATTGGCTGGTTTGCTCAACTGTGGTGGGGTAACTTGCCCAGAAGGATGTTCTCAACTTGCCCGGAAGGATGTTGCTCATCCAGGTAGGTCTTGGGAACTCAACTTTGCTTGACCCCTATTCAAAATGGAAGGTTTTTTGTTTTGTTTTGTTTTCAAAATGGCTTCAGTGTGGTTCCTTCTTAAAGTATGTTTCTTTATTGAAGAATTATTTCCTGGATTAAGGCTATGCTCAAAGATGGTTGTGCTGCCCATCTCTGTCCTCTTCTTCACTTTTACTTCTTGGCTGTGAGGTGAGCAGTTTGACCTAAATGAAGCTTGAGTCATGATTGTACATCAAGCCACCTTGCAAAAGGACCAGCCAGTTTTACACCTCTAAAACCATGATGATATCTAAACTATAACTCTTGACCTTGTAGATTGATGGTCTTCCGTATTTTGTCACAGTGGTAGAAAGTTGACACAGATCGTGTCTGAGATATAAGTAGGACATCAAAAGCGCTGCCAGATAATAATTTAGAGGTCCTCCTGGGTGTGATTGTTAAACTATTAAATATAGAACAAATAACTCCTCATAGTAGGCATAATTGATCCTAAAAATATAAACAACCTAGCAGGGAATGTACAGACTATTGTTACAATATATTGCATAGGAAGAACTGTTGTCCTAGAAGTTACCTGATGTACCTGAGGCCTAGATATCAGCAAGAGAAAACATTTGGCTGGTGTCTGGGAGCCTTCGGTGTCTGTGGACATTTACTGGCCTCCCTTAGCCGGGCACAGCTAGTATTTTAAGTGCTGCGGAGTCAGGTTGAGGCAGCGCTCTGAGGCTGCATGGTGTGCACGGGAATGGCGTTTAGGGGAAATGACAGCGCCCTCAGCTTCTGGCACACTCAGCAGGTGTCAGCAGCCCCCATGGAGCCCACCATCCCGGCAGTGTTCTCAAAGGAGGGCTGCAGCAGGGTGCCTCCTCAGGAGCCCGTAGAACAGCTTAATGGCCTCCTGTGCCTAATGGCAAGAGAGTGTCTCGCTTGTCTGTCTGTCTTGTTGGTTTGCTTTCGTTTTGTTTTCCTGAGATAATACTGCAGGTTCAAATGGTCATAATCATATTTAGAGCCGAGGACGTTGCATAAATATATCACATCTTAGTCTTTCAACACATTGAAGAAAAGCATTGACTTGCTAAATCCCAAGGGCTGGTGGAAAACAAAAACTGTAATTTGAGTAAATGGGTTCTCTGCCCCCATTTAAAAAAAAAAAAAGTTACTTACAAAATTTAAACTGTCAAGAAGTAAATCTTCAAGAGAAGCAATTCTATTTTCTCAGCATGGGAACCACATATGCCGCTGCTGATGGAACCTCTGTTAGGGAAGCAGATCCTACCCCAAGAGAAAGCTGGAGTAGGCTCTGCCTTTAGCAGCATGGCTACCAGCTCAGTGCCCCAGCTCTGCAGAGCCCCTGGCCTTGTTGTCCTCCGGAGGATGCTTGCGCCTCTCGCTGTGGCTGTTGCCCAAGGTCTGTTCTTCCTGACTACTCAGGACAGCCGCTTTTCATAAGGGTAGCTAGTCTGTGTGTCATCCCTTGAGGCTGTTGATGTAGACAGTAGACCAGTCTGACAGATGTCACTTTGGTGCTATGTCAGAGGCTATTGCATGTTTCTGGGATTTTCCTGGCTGCACGAGGACTGGAGATTTTCTTTCAGAATTCAAACAGGAAGGCAAGTTGTAATTGTGTGGGAGAAAGCACTTCAGACTGCCAAAGCGTGTGACATCTAAACTCATGGCTCCAACCACAGATAGAAGTTTCATTCATCAAGTGTTTATTGAGAACAATGAAGTGCCAGGTGCCTGTGTTAAAATGAGAAGATGCTCTGATAACGGGATTGTGAAACGTTCAACAATGGCTCATGAGTTTGCACACTTGGTATCTCTGATAATGTTATTTTAGATGGGTGTTGTTGTTTATTTAAGAATTAAAAACCAGGTAAAAGAAGGGGGTGACTGGAGGAAAGGAATATAATTGCTTGAGGATAATTGCTTGCTCACCTTCTACCTGAGCTCTTTTCTTCCTATTTCTTTCTCTTGCTTTTACTTTAATTTTTATATCCCTGTTGTAGCTCCTTCCTTCCTCTCCTTCCAGTTTTACCCTCCCTCTCTGTTTCCCTATTCCCTATCTCCTATTCCTCAGAGAAGGGGACCTCCCCTACCCATCTACATCCACATATCAAGTTGCATCAGGACTGAGTACATCCTCTTCCCCAAGGCCCCAGGCTATCTCGGAAAGCAAGCAACAGAGTTCATGTCAGAGTCAGCCCCCATTCCTTTACTAGGGGAGGACCTATAAGAGGACCCAGCTGCCCATCAGCTACATCTGTGTAGGTGGCCTAAGGCCCAGTAGGGGGCATGGTCCTGGGTTGGTGCTTCAGTCTCCACAGGGCCCCCTGCTCCCAGGTTAATTGGCTTTGCTGATCTTCTTGTGGAGCTCCTGTCCCCTTTGGGTCCTTCTACATTTTTCTCCACCCTTACGAAAGGCTCCCTGAGCTCTACCTAATGATTGGTTGTGGGTCACTGCATCTGTTTCCGTCAGCTGCTGGTGGGGTAACTCAGGACAGCTAGGCAAGGCCCCTGTCTGCAAGCATAGTGAAGTATCATTAATCGTGTTAGGGCTGGCTGTCTCCCATGGGGTCAGTCTCAGGTTGGGCCAGTAATTGGTTGCACATTCCCTCAATCTCTGCTCTATTTTTGTCCCTGAACATCTTGTAGGCAGGGTAAATCTTGGGTTGAAGTTTTTGTGGATGAGTTGGTGTTCCCCTCCCTCCACTAAAAGTTCTGTCCAGTTAGAGAGCGGCCTCTTCAGTCTCCATGACCGCTGTTACTAGGAGTATCAGCTAGGGTCACCCTCATATCCTCGCAGGACCTACCCTGTTTGCTGCCTGTTTGTGATCACCTAGTATTATGTCTAACTCGCCACAAAGGACTACATTTCATTAAACTCTGCACCAAGGAAGTCCTTCCCGCTTTAAGTTGATATTGTGATGTGAAAAATAACTAATACAGCTTCCTAAATTACACGCCTCAGTCCACAGCCTTAAAGAGTCTAAGTATCTCTTCCACCCTAAGTCATTCATCTTAATTAGGAAATCTTTATCTAGGAAGTACTATGAATCAGACACTATGTATGACAGGAGAGAGTGCAACTATAAAGAGCCTCTGTCTTTGTGGGGACCTTATTCCAGGGAGGCTCAGGAGGGAGGTGAAAACCCAGCTACGTATTCACCCACTAAAATAAAAACGTTCCTTAAAATTATCATAAAATGATCTGTGTATACCACAAATATCATATTAAGAAAGTCGTGTTGTCTCTGACCATATGGAGTGAGGACCAGAGCTAATTCTACACTCTTACTTTGAACACATAGGAAACAGCCCTTGCTTAAAGGAGGCTTGTGTTGAATTTTTCATAAAATCAGTTAATTACCTTCTAATTAATTGTGTGTTGTGTTTATTTAAACCAACGCTTCCATGTGGAATTTGCTTCCCAGCAAAAGACAAATCATTCCCATGGATACTCAGAGAATAATTGAGAATTGAGGTGAAGGCAACTAGGGAGTCAAGACAAGCTGCTGAGGCTGAAAGGAGGGAGGAGGGAAGAGCAGGGCCCAACTCTGCAGAGCTGTTTTAGGTAAAGCAGGAGATGGGAAGGGAAGATTGATGTTTATGCAAATTAGAACTTAAGAAAAGTACTGAGCAGCAGGATCATGTTATCAAGAGTGTCTGATGGGTTTTGAATTCACTGAACTGAATCTGTTTGGGGGCACATGTCAGGGAGCCAAAACAAACATCAGTACCAAGGCCTGTTCTAATTCAGGATCTTTGTTTATTCTCTGGGAGGCAGAATGTTGACTGTTACTAGCATAGCATCCAGCATGCTGAGCAGTCATTCTGTAAGGCGACAGCAGCACCAGCTAGAGAGGCCTGGATGAGGACAAAAGATAAAAACACTCTTTCCTTCCTTCCTTCCTTCTTTCCTTCCTTCCTTCCTTCCTTCCTTCCTTCCTTCCTTCCTTCCTTCCTTCCTTCCGTCCTTCCTTCCTTCCATCTTTCTTTTCTTACTTCCTTCCTTCTTTCCTTCCATCTTTCTTTCCTTCTTTCCTTCTTTCCCTCTTTCTTTCTTTCTTTCTTTCTTTCTTCCTTTCTTTCTTTCTTATCTCTGTCTTTCTCTCATCTTTCTCCTCCTCCTCCTTTTATAGAAAGAAAGAAAAATTTGAAACCTTAAGTAGTAAGCTGCATCTTAAAGGTGCATTATAACTTCATGATTTTTAACAGGCCTTTGCCCAACTTTTGGGAGATGAGTTATCTCAAAGTGGTGCACTGTTTGAACATAAATATGTTTCTCAAGATTAGCATACAATGATTCATCTTCACATACTATATTAAGAAAGTCCTATTGTCTCTGACCACAGTGGGTAAAGATCAGAGCTAACTTTACTGTCTAGTAAGGTCCCATATCTTCCTCCTCCCAACCTCCAAAAGGAGCCATGGCAGGCAGAGCCATCCGTTCTAATCAACATGAGACGCAGTGTGGGGGATGGGATTTCCGCACATGACCCCGACCTTCACTGATCTTACTCAGCAGCTGAACACTAATAGACCCTGTGAGCTAAGAAGGCCAAAGAGCAGTGGGGGAGCTACTTGCAACCAGGTGATAAGGTGACGAATGCAGCAATACCAGAGCAGCAATACCAGCGGCAGGTAGAGGAGAAGTAGCAACCAAAGCTTCGTTCAGTAGATTCAGGGTTTATGGGGACATTTTTATATATTTTCTTAGTTTATTTCTATTGATATGTCATCTTCCTGAAATCTTTCTGGTCTGTGGCAGTGTGACATGTGGCTATTGCTTTTACAGGGAAAGTGTCTACTGCACTACATCAGAAGCATGAGGAAGAGCGACAGACACAAACATACATGCATATATATATATATATATATATATACATGCATAGATAGATAGACACATATATACATAGATGTCTACGTGTTACTGTTAAAATAAAGTAGAATTAAAATTAATTTACATCACATAAGCTGTTAGAAGTCATGAGAAAGGTCAATAAAAGCCAAAATGCATGCTGGGGAGGATGTGTAGGAAGGGGAACCCTCCTCCATTGCTGGTGGGAATAAAAACTTTACAACCACTTTGTTACTTAACCTGGTGCTTTCTCAGAAAACTGGAAATAGTGCTACCTCAAGATCCAGCTATATCACTCCTGGTAATATATCTGAAAGATGTTCAACCATACAATAATGACATTTGCTCAACCACACAACAATGACATTTGCTCAGCTATGTTCATAGCAACTTTATTTGTAATAGCCAGAATCTGGAAACAAGCTGATGTCTCTCAACTGAAGAATGGATACAGAAATTGTGCTACATCTACACAATGGAATACTACTCAGCTACTAAAAACAAGAAAAGCATGAAATTGGTAGTCAAATGGATGGAACTAGAAAAGAGCATCCTGAGCAAGGTAACCAAGAGGCAGAAAGACCTGCATGGCATGTACTCACTTATAAGTGTGTAGTAACCATATAGGATAGGATAAACATACTTAAATCTGTAGACCTAAAGAAGCTAAACAACAAGGAGGACCCTAGAGAAGAAGCTTAATTTTCATTTAGAAGGGAAATCAGGATAGAAACCGAAGCAGTAGAAGAGAGGGAACAGGATGGGAGCCTACCACAGATGTCTGCTGAAAATCTCTACCAATCAGGGGATCAAAGCAAATGCAGAGACTCACAGCCAAACTTTGGACAGCACACAGATCGTCTTACAGAAGAAGGGGGATATAGAGGACCCTAAGGGGACAGGAGCCCCACAAAGAGACCAACAAAGCCAAAAAAGCTGGCCTCAAGAGGGACTTCAGAGACTGATATATCAACCAAACACCATGCATAGAGAGGACCTAGTCTGTCTCCTCATATGTAGCCCATAGACAGCTCAGTCTCCATGTGGGTTCCAAGGGGAGAAGAGACAGTCTCGGACATGAACTGGGTTGCCTGATCCTTGATCACTTCTCCCTGGTGAGGCAACCTAGCCAGCCCACAGAGGAAGAGGATCCAGGCAATCCAGATTGGACCTGATAGACTAGGATCAGACAGTAGGCAAGAGGACTTCCTCTGTCAGTGGACTAAGGGAGAGGGATAGGGGGAGGAAGAGAGTGGGAGGAGGGACCTGGAGGAGATGAGGGAGGGGGCTAACCAGGATACAAAGTGAATATATTATAAATAATAATAATTAATAATAACAATCACAATAAAGACAAAATAGAGGACTTTTATGTTGGAAATTTTAAGAAAAAAGTGAAAAAGAGAACACATTAGAGCAAGAACTTCCTATGGTCTCTAGGAAGTGCATAATAAAATTAACTCTATTTATGAAAAGCAGTGCTACCTTTGGAGTTATGGCTGTTCTACTACTTTAGTTTTCAAGCTATGGATGAATGGATAGATGGATGGATGGATAGATAGATAGATAGATAGATAGATAGATAGATAGATGAGATAGATAATTAGATGATAGATAAATAGAGATATAATTTTTCAACATTTTGCTACTTAAATAATGTATTGTCAGACTTATTTGTTTAATGACACTGGTGGAAATGTTTGACAGAACTTAATATTTATACTGGCAATTAATATATCACTAGGATGTCAGGGCTATCATAATAAAGTGCCATGAGCTTGATGGCTTAAACATTAGAAATTTATCTCCTTGGTCTAGAAATTAACTAGCCATCTGAGATCATGATTCCCATGTCATTGGTTCTATAAGATCAGAATTTTTTAGTTAAACGTGAGTCAGAGTCCAGAAGTTCCAGTACTTGATGTCAACAAGGTTGCCCTAGGACATGAACTGTGAGTTCCTTGTCTCAGGGCAAAGAAAAATAATAAAATGAATACTGATGAGAATCTGCAACGTATATGCAAGAATCATTGCAGGAAAATGAAAACTTAGGGAAAAGTAAAGAGAAGTGAGAGATATTGCCAAAGAGTTTCCAAGGGAGGAAAAGCCTCCAAATGTCTTCTGTGTAGGGATTTTACAAAGCAATGGCAGAAAGATGGCAGAGACTGAAATAACCTTTATTGAGTTGTCTAAGTCTCTGCGCTTTCATGAGCTAAAGCAATGGAGGAGGCCTGCACACGCTGCATGTATACTCTCGGTTCAACGAATGAGATTATCTGAGCTGGAAGAGGAGTTAAAGATCACTTATGCTTTACTGGTGTTTGGCCTTGGCATTCATCTATCTCTTAGTCGTTGGCTGCTGTGTTGTTACCTGACCTGGCAACTGTCCCAGTGTCCCAAGTGCTGTTAATCATGCTGAGCATTCTTAGCTCCACCATGACCAACTTGTTGCTTTACCGCTGTGGAGAATTGACTCTACCCCAGTCATCATGATGTAACTGCAGTCTTTTCCGATTGCTCTGTGTTTAGCTCTTTGTCTTTGGGGCTCTCTGGTAAAAGCTTCTTGTTAGCATCTATCTTTATGTACAATTTAGTCTATAACAATTAGCTACATTTAAAAACAACAATATATATTTTTTTAAAACACTGTTGTATTCACAACAGACTTCTGGTCTACCCTCTCTCACCCAGAACCCTGTTCCTCTTCCAATCTGTCTAGGTTGGTTACCCTATACCAAACCATAATTACTCTTATTTATCTTTCTCTATATTCCTTAATCTCCCTGTCAACTCCAGGCTCTATGTTCACTGCAACACATATGAGAAACTTGCTATTTTCACCGGTGTCTCTTTTCTTACTTCTCGTGGAGTTCTAGCCCTTGTCCCACTTTCCCGTCTAGATTTGTGGGATTTGCTGACATTTTCAGAGTCTTTGGAATTCAGCTTCATCATTTCTCTCTCTGCCTGTATATTCACAGATTGTCTTCTCTATATGTGTATCTGTCTCTCAGTCATATTGGATCTGGGACACAAACTTCATTTAAATTAACATCTGCAATAAACCTTTTCATATACGACTTGTTTTGAAGTTCAAGAGCACATGACTTCTGTATGTGAATGGGGTATTACAATTCAATTTGTAATAATCATTCCACATCACCAACAGAAAGCAAAAAAAAGTTACTCAATGAAGAAAATAATGATTTAATCAGGAAATACTATTATGTCCTTAAAGTATTCTTACATCTAATTTGCTAAACAAAACTTGTGCTATGGTCATCAGCATTACAAGATATGGTAACTAAAGCAACGGTATAGTAGGTCAAAAGCCCTAATGACTAGTATTTAACCAAAGATGCCACATGTTTTCATCTAAAATATATCCCAGGAATGCAACATGAACAACTGGATAATTTATTTTAGCTTAAGGCTTTTATATCTGTACAGAGGGCCTAGCCAACCTGTTCTAAGTTCTGTCAGAATGCCTGGACTCGGGCACTCATAGTGTGGAGACAACGGTTCTATTTGTACTTACACAGTAACAACCAGGATATACCAGCCCATGCAGCTATTTGTCATTTTCCTATGTTGCTTCACAAAAATACTAATACACAATAGGGTTTTGTGTTGCTAATCAAAGATACACAATTGTCTTCACAGCTATTACAATGTGATAAGTGACCACATGAAGCATATAGCATAATGTATGTCACGTGCATTTTTACAAATACACTAAAGGGTAATTATTCAGACACGCTTTGATAGCTACCCATTTGATACACAAGAAAATCAGTGTTTGACTCCAAACAAGAAATCTTGAGCAAAATTTCTAGTGATTTGTTTCATTTTCCTTTTACTTGTGCTTATATTGATGCATAACATGCTAAGCTCCATGTGTGATTAATCTTCCTCCAAGGTCAACAAGAACATCATCAGTGCTGTGCTAGTCACATGTAGCTGTTTTAACATGTATGCAAAACCAACAAGGGGAAAACCATGAATTGCCAGTGCTCATTTCCTCGTTTAGCACATTGTCCTTGCTGTGCATAACCTGGGAGCAGCAGCAAAGGTCATAACATCTCCCTTCAGCTCTAACGTCGATGGTGTTTGGTTGGTTAGGAGGAGGTGAATATTCTTCAGCGTGAGTTTGAGGTAACTGAGATGGAAAAATCACAGTATGAACGAAAATTGATGGAGAATTAAGCACAGCAGCTTGTCATTGGACACATTTCTTAACCATTGGACATTTGCCTCGCTATAGTAGCTTAAAATAGACATGGGACTAAGTTGTTCACTTGTACTTTTATGTTTAATGCTCATTTCTACAGTGCGTGGTCATTTCAGAGAAGCTAAGGTTAACTTTTAAAAGGCATATAAGTGGTCCATTTTGTTGTCTATTATTGTTGTCTTATGTATTTATGTTTGAGATAAAGTCTCACTGCGCAGCCCCCGTTCGGCCCAGAACTCATTATCTAATCCAGGCTGGCCTTGGGTTCACAGATATGCACCTCACGAGTGCTAACACTAAAGATCTATGCCACCATTCCCAGCCCTTACATATTTTCCGTGTTTTCTTAAGACTTGTTTTATGTTTAGTTATGTGCAAATGTGTGTGTGCACATGCATACCCTCATGTAAGTGCAGATGTGGACAATAGAGGAGAGGGCTTCACCTCCCCTAGAGCTGTAGTAACTAACAGTTGCAAACTGCCCAGTGTCGTTGCTAGGGACCAACTCTGGTTCTCTGTGAAAGTAGTGCACTCTCCATTAGTTGCGTCTCCACACCAACATATTAATATTTGAGGCATGATGTCATATAGCTCACACTAGACTAAACTGACTGTGGAGCCATCCTAGTGCTCGTCTCTCTATTCCCCAATACTGAGAATACCGCCATGCACCACCATGCCAAGGAAGGCAATCCACTTTCAAATTTAAAGGTGGAATTGAAGCATACATACATTAGGTTTCAAGGCACGCATGGGTAAGCCATCTTTGCTGCATCACTCCTAGAGTGATGTCAACTCTGTTTTTGAGTCTGACAGTGATCTTGATATCTAGATGGTGATCTAAGTTATTGAATCCAAATGTCGTTAAACTAGAGAATTCCGGTGAAAATACTTTTTTATAGAAAACTGATTTAAAGTTGTATTCTTGCATGTTAGCGGGCTTTGGGCTTCTGCTTTATTCTCACCCGGCATAGCTTTTACCTGCCTGCCATTCTTGACAGCCCATTATACACTCCTTCAGCTACTGTGTGTAATTGGATAAAGTCAAGCAGTATTTTTGAATATGTTTGGCTGCTCTCACAAGCAATGGAATCCAATTCCTAGAAAACGTGTCTTTTTGTTTTTTCTAGCTGTAATCACTGGCATTGAGTTGTGTTCTCTGTGTTAAAGAGAGAGCAGCATGGTGGGAATTTTTTATCTGGTTTGTGTCTCACCTTCAAAAGTAGCTTTTAAGTTGACAAACTTAACCAAGTTTTGTTCTTTTTTTTTTTAACATCATATGGATGTAAAATCACTGGGCCATCTCTAAGGATTGCCCCTAAATCCTCTATCGAATTGAGTAATGGGGTTGGCTCAACTGGGCTTTCAATTTTCTGCTCATACCTGTAAAATGGCATCCTTGCTTGACTCAGCTACTGCAGACACTGCTATTTCTATCCATGTTATTAATTAATAATCTTTTCTAAATTTGGACTCCTAGACCCCAGTTTCTCTAATTGTAATTATTTGAAACTGTTATTAAAGATTTTGTAGGTAAATTTACTCTTGCATCAGAGTATTCTGTTGATTTGCTGTTGTTGTTTTCCTGACAGTGGTCAGAAAAATATGGGAGGAATTTTCAGAACCTCTATGTTCTCTTCTCTTTCCTTTGATTTGGAAATTAATCTTTGAATTTCTTTACATTTTAGTCACGGTGCTCTATTTTGAGAGACAGGCGTTGTTTATGCACGGTATTGAGAAGAGCTTTTGTTTTTGATTCTCTCTCTCAGTGAGTAAAAACAACTCTCCATTAGTGTTTACTGACGGGCTGGAAGCACAACACAGGGCAAGCATCCTCGGAGCAACATGAAAGATTCAATTGCCTGATTCATTATAACACAAATATTGTAATCAATCATAATCTTCAGTGTTCCATAAATCCACGATTCTGTGAAAAGGATAAGAAGAAGAGAATTAAGCTATCAATGTGCTCACTACAAAGGAAGAAGGTATTTCCTGATTATCATCATTCAGAATTAGTCAGACACATACATGGTAATCATTCATATTTATGCAATAAAATGAAAATCAACATAAAACCCAAGAAGAATAGCCTTTTTTTTTTCTCTAAAACGTGAAACAAAATAGACTTAAGTACTAATTTCATCCCCTCTCCAGTTGATGACATAATGGTTTTGGGGGAGCATAAATATGGAAATAAATATAGCCTTCCATTTCCCTGTCTGTCATCGATGTTCTCTCCTCCCTCGGAAGGCAGAGTACAGTCATCCGTGACCACAGTGAAGGAACCATGTCCTGGTACCTAGCTTCCCGAGCCTGCAGACATGCCTGGTTCAGCCTGCCATCTGGAGTTAGGTCATGAACACATCTCTGATGACTTATACCTATGTGGTTTTTGCATAAAATCACTCTCCCAGTAGATAGACAGAATTTTGGGAGCGCCATTGGTTATGATTTCAGAGGGTAACAAAGCCTGTTCCTGCCATAAACAGGCCTTCCGAGTATGTGGTCCTTCCCTGATCCCTGCTCCTTGTAAGCCAGAATCTGGTTGAGGTGATTGTGTGAATTCTGTGACATTTTACATGAAAATAAGTATTCTAGAAAGAGGGGTGTTTTGTAATCTTCAGTAAATGTGGGACCCGCACCCCACCCCTGCACACCCACACATTCCCTCATTGCATTCGCTTTGCCCTTTCCTTCAGCAGGGACTCACACACCAACCTTTAGAAAAATCTGAGGATGAAGATCTGGTTTTATCATCAAAAATGAAGCCTTATCCCATTGGGAGAGAAAATCTTTTGAGCTTTGACCATACTTGAGCTTTGTAATGTGGATCCGCCGTTCTCCCTGTTGTAATTGTGAGCACTTATGAGTATGTTTTCATTATCTATGAGGTGAAGTGTGACCTGACCACATATGTCTCCACTGAAGGAGTTTCCAAGTGGAACACCACCAGGAGAAGGCTTGGGCTAACAGGGGTTTAGGCACTGTGAGATTTGGTAAGGCCACCGAGAGTTTGTTGCCCCTGTTTCTTCAACCGAAGGAAAAATAAATAAATAGTGCCTGTTCTCCTCTTAGCTGTAACCATACAATCAATATGGTTATCTAAATGGCCAAGGGCCACAGTGAGAGAGGCACAAGTATCTCTACATGAAGGCCACTGAATGAAACAAGAGTTTAGAAATGAGCTTGGCCTTCGGTGGTTCTCCATAGCAGCTAAGACCTTGATTTCCTAAAGCAAACCAATTTCACAAAAGAGCCCGAGGGGAATTATTGGATATTTGGTACTATAAAGACTATAAATATTTGTGAAATAGATGCAAAGATATGCTTGACATTTTTGCGATCTTCAAAGAGTTTACAACATAAACATAAGAGCTAGGTGGACGATTCTAAGCAAGTAGACTGCCATAAGTATGCGAGAGAGTGGAAAGGACAATTTTTTCCCTTCCTTGAAAAGGTAGTCTTCACAGGTCAAGAGCCTTGAAAGATAAGTGAGATAATGCCTTTCTCTCGAGGTCAGGGAAGATGAAAGTGACACCAATCTGAATAAGGCCAGCATCTGCCACCTCACATGATCAGGACAAGAGGCAGCGTGCACCGGGCTTATGGGCCTGGGCTGTGGAGCGTCTGGGTACACACCCCTGGGCAGAATTATACAGGTTCAAAACTTTCCTACCACCTTGCCTAGCTCTGTGACATCTTGCAGCTCCCTTAGCTTTCACCGTGTGGGAAATGGAGTGAAATGGGGTGATAGGGGTTACTACCATGACTTGCTGATAGGGCTGTAAGGATTGAAGACGCTAATACAGCATGGTTCCTGGAGGAGCCAGTGACACAGATAACTCATCACTACTACAAGGCCTTGGGTAGATAGTAGAAACACCATATTAAAACAAACAAACAAACAAAAACAGCAACAACAAAACCCACATATGACAGCACATGCTTCTAATCAAGGTTCTGGGAAGGTAAAGACAGCCAGATTCCTTGGTCTCACCAGCTAACCAGCCTGATCCACAAAACCAGCCTAGTAGTAGATCCTGTCTGAACAATTACTCAAGGAAGACATATAGCTTCCATAGGCAAATGCAGCACACATGAACCATTCCCACATAGACATGTGAACACCTACTATTTAAAAAATAGTTTGAAAATAATTATGGTTTTAGAAGCTCAATCTCAAAATAGCACATTGGATTTCGAAAGAGTCTGGACTGGAGGAAAGACGTGGGGCCGGCCCATCCCTTATGCCCGTTTTGTGCTTGTTTGAAGCGATCAATAAGGTAGATGGGAAGTGATCTACAGTAATGCTGAGCATTTATAGATATTCAATTAGTTTTTAACTACTTAATATTTTCTTCCAATACCAATGGAAAAATAGAACTAAAAAAATGTCAGTTTGAAGGTATCTGTCTCCATCTAATGACATCTATCTCATCCCTCTCCTCCTGATCTGTTCATCTTCCCTGGTGACTAGATTATTTATACCCTTGGTCCAGCATTACCCTCGCTAAGCACCCATGTCGCTCCAGTATTCTCAGGGCACCAAGACAATTCCTCCCAAGCTGTACCTTTTGAGATGACAATCACAAAAGGGTCGAAAAATACCCTGGCTTCTGAATCAGCATGTTCTTACAGTACAGTTAGAAGATCTGGTTGACAGTCGTTTTTCAGTCACACTTCTGCCATGCTGGGCCTTACCATTGATGCAAGAAAATGAAGCAGCAGTCACCCTAAAAAGAAAATCAACACTTAATAAAAAGAATGCTAGGTAATGGATGATTTTGCTAAGACAGCATTTAGTCTGAATTTTTAGATGATCACCCTTCTTCCGTGGATGTGGCTCACCGCCTCCTCTTAAAAAAAAAAAAAAACCTTTCTTGCCTTTGGAATGTGAAGCGATACATCAGTTGAGTGCCCTCCAGAATCACCCCTTCATATTTGACAAGCAGTGAGCAGCACAGATGGATATTAGCATGGCCTCTGTACGCACGCCAGCCATGGAGGTGGCCGCAGTGTCCAGAGAGTTTGCTTATGAAACAAATCAAATAAAGACTAGGAATGAGAATGCCATCCTGGCCACGGCTAGTGAAGGAGATCCAATAACAGATATCTCAGTGGTCTCATGATGGGATGCGGTCCTGTGTGATCTCTTCTTTCAAACTCTCTTTCAAGAACGTATCCAGAATGAATGCTGAAGAGGTGGCTTTCAAATCCCTCTTTACTTCCCTTAAAGGAAGCATGTTCCTCTGTGTCCCAGAATCAGATCAGTGTTAAAACAAAAAAGCCTGGTTCTAAAGGTTTGTCATTTGTCTAAAGCCATTTGTCAAAAATGGCTAAAGCATGGTCAAGCTTCACCTTCATGCTGACCCCAACTAGTTACAAAAATACATATCACTTTGCTCTCATATTATTGGCACAGTGCTCTGAGCTCTGCTGCTTCTCAGAGAACCCACAGGGACAATTGTCACAGTTAGGGAACCTAAACATGCTTTGCACAGGCACACACACACACACACACACCACACACACACACACACACACACACACTCTGTATGCACATGTCTGTGTGTGACCATGTGGACAAAGGAGGTCTTCTGGTGCCTTGCTCCATCGCCATCCACTATCCCCTTGAAATAAAGTTTTACTGAGACTAGAGCTAAGCTGGCAGCCATCAAACCCAGCAATCTCTTCTTCCCACATCTGCTCCTCAACACTGGAGTCATTAAGCGTGTGCATGGCCACATCCAGGGATCAAATTGAGTTCTAGAGACCTAAACTCATGTTACATGCTTGCACAGCAAGTATTCCTGCTCACCGAGCCATCTCCCCAAGCCCTTGAAGTATTTCTTAACATAAAATGGCCACTGCAGAAACCAGTGTCTGCTGCTCTGAGAGTCAAGTGTGAAAATGCGTGCTGGTTTCCCTGCCATCTCCTTTGTAAACACTGGCATGGGAAAACCATGTACTCTCCTGGAGTCATCTTTATCAGTCAGAGTTCACAGAAGAGAGCTTGTCCCAGCCCGTCACATCACCATGAAGTGTCTTTCCTAATGTGCCATTGGATTATTGTAATAGGAACTGTCGCTTCCTGACTAATAACTGTTCCCAAACATTGCACTGATGGAGAAAGGCCCACAGTGAAGGCGTCACACCTGGGAGTAAAATTGTCTAATGAAACTGAGCAAGATAATCGTGGATCAAATTCATTATAAATATTACATTGTGGTCATTTCTTCAGAAATGGGGAGCTCTATTTTATGAGTGTGTTAAAAATAATAACTGTGTCTCACTTGGATATATTACCTCTTGGCCTTGGTTCCTTTTGCAGAATATGGAGCTAACATGAAGATTATAAATATTATTGATTGAATATGCATTCTCAGAAGAATGTGTTAAAAAACAATGCTGCAGTGGTTCTGAGCTGAGAAAAGAATTAGTCTCCTCATCTCAGCAAGTATCCCAAAGGGAGATTTCTATAACTTAGACATTTTTCACGATTTGCGTGAGTGCACGCGTGTGTGTATTTGTGTGCCTGTGGTGGAAGGCCTGAAATCAACCTTGCATTTGCTCTCCAGTAACCTTGTTTTTGAGACAGAATCTAGCCTCAGCTGGATGGCCAGGGTCCTCCAACAAATACGCTTGTTTCTGCCTCCCTGGCACTAGGATTACAAGGGCACCCCACTCTGCTCGGTGGTATTGGAACTCGGGTTCTCCTGCTTGCAATGTAAACACCTTGAAATGCCATCTCCACAGCCTTGTTTTCAATCTTTAGCTTATGTTCCTGTTCCAGGTAGGAGAAAGACATCAGAACATATTTTTGACATGAAAATTTCTAAATGTACAAAAATTAACCTCCTGTGTTCAGCTCTCCGAGTGAGCAACTTTGGCAGGTACCCTTAGTGCTGGCAGACCTGGGCCATCCTTAGACAAAACCCACAGAATGCCAGACAGCTAACTTTAAGCCCTTTTAGAAGGGACTAGCCAGTCCCCTCTCAGTCCTCAGCTGAGGACATGGAAGGCAATAAGATCACAAGGACTCATGCCTGACAACAGCAGGGCCCCCTCAGAAGTCAGGTACCCCACCTCCCACACCTGCTACACACATTTCTTCATCTTGGAACCTGATTTCCTGGGGCTGTTATTCAAGAGAAAATAACAGAATGAAGTCCGTTTAGAGGTTACCCTCACTCCAATTCAAATGACTTGGAATATGGCTGAAATAGATGTCACAAAAACAACCAAGGGATGAGCTAGTGGGTAATCAAGTCTCTCCCAGCGAGAGGTGCTCCCGAGTCAGGAACACATCCCCCATTCCCCCAGCTCCTTAGAATTTCCCTGATTTTGCTTATGTATGCACCCTATTTTCTATTACTTAAAAATGAAATTGACAATGAATTTTTAGAACACAGACATTGGGAAGCTAATTGCATCCAAGGGGAGCAAGATAGGGACAGGGGGAAAGAAAGGGTTTTGCAGAGAGTTAGGAGCACACAGGGACCCTTGTGAGCTGAGTGCTTAATTACCCTCCTCACTGAAAAAAGAAGTGCTTTTGTTCATTTGTTTAAATAAATGGCGATTCGGTAAAACCAAAGAGAAAGAGGAGCCTTGAAAAACGTTGCCATCCCAATTCTTATGTTTCTTCAGCCATTTCCAAGCTGTAGCTGAAGGGCCCCTGGGGAATCCCATTTCCTTTGGAGACTGTAGGCCATGGTGAGTTAGGGTGGGCCCGAGAGCTCAGCGTGGCACATGCACGGCCTTGTGTGCAAGCCCCATACTCAAAAGAAAAAGGAATCATCCGAATAGGGTAATTTAAAACTTGTGAGTTGAGCAAATGTCCCGGTTGTATGGTAGAGCATCTTTAGGGTATATGCCCAGGAGTGGAATAGCTGGGTCTTGACTTAGTGCTATTCCCAATTTTCTGAGAAAGCCTCAGACTGATTTCTAAAGTAGTTGTGCAAGTTTGCATTCCTACCAGCATTGATTTGCATTTCCCTGATGACTAAGGACGTTGAGCATTTCTTTGTTTCTCTGCCATTCGATATTCTTCTACAGAGAATTCTCTCTTTAGCTCTGTAGCCCATTTTTAGTTGGATTATTTGATTTGCTAGCGCTTAATTTATTGAATTCTTTATATATTTTAGCTATTAGTCCTTTGTCAGATGTAGTAAGATTAGTGAAGATATTTTTCCAGTTTGTAGGCTGTTATTTTGTTCTGTGTTGATAGTGTCCTTTCCTTTACAGAAGCTTTTCAGTTTTGTGAGGTCTCATTTAGTAATTGTTGATCTTTGAGCTCATGCTGTTGGTGTTCTGTCCAGGAAGTTGTCTCCTGTGCCAATGAGATCAAGGCTCTGTCCCACATTTTCTTCCAACAGATTCTGTGTGTCTGGTTTTATGGCATAATCTTTGATCCACTTGGACTTTTATTTTATACAGGGTGATAAATATGGATCTATTTTTATTTTTCTACATACAGAATTCCAGTTAGACTAGCACCATTTGTTGAAGATGCTATCTTTTTTTTTTCGATTGTATGGTTTTGGTTGCCTACTCTTTGATCACTTCCCCTTGGCGGGGTGACCTTGCCAGCACACAGAGAAAGAGGTTCCAGGCAGTTCTGATAAAACTTGATAGGCTTTGGTCAGCTAGTAGGGGAGGAGGACTCCCCTTTCAGTGCACTAAGGGAGGGGGAAATGGGTGAAAGAGAGAGAAAGGGCGGGGCCAGGAGGTGATGAGGGAGGGGCCTACAATCAGGATATAAAGTGAATAAATTGTAAAAAATTTAAAAAAATAAAAATCTTGTCAGTTATATGTGAGCTGATTGTGCCATAGGGGAGCTTGAGAGAAATTCATCCTGGTCCAGGCAACAAGGACTATATGATATGCTTAGTAAGATACTATTATGAATATGAAGGTTTGCATTGTTTTTTTTAAGCCTGTGCTTTCTTAGGCTGATAGGCAGGGGTTTCTCCTCACCTGCCAGTGGCAGATAAAGGAGGCATTGCCTTTGATCTTACAGTACAGACAGAACCCTCCTTGCACCAGCCACCCTTAATTACACCAGGTTTTGGGTGTGTCCCTGCAAGAGAAGGTCATGGCGGCCACGGTAATTAGAGAAATGGCATCAGGGGAGATGCACACTGCCCCCTCACTGTCAAGGCCTCCTCCTCGGAACCCTTAGCATTTGGCAGATTTTTTGCTGAGTCTGTGTTTCTGACTTCCAACCTGATGTAAGGCTGAGTCCTTTCTTACCTTTATCTAGTATTTCTGCCGTGACTAGCAGAGCTTACAGGGTTCCTGGGTTGAATGGTCCTGTGGGACCATTCATTTGGCAGATTTTTTGCTGAGCTTTGGCATTGCCTTGTTGTATTTCTTCCTGGAGATATTTCTCCCCATCCCACTTCCCCACCTGTCCTTCTCTGTGGCATTTGTACTTTGACCTATTGTATTTGTCTAGCTCATTCATTAGTTTGTTTTCCTTTAAAAAAAAATGTATTCTTCTATTTCACCCATGCAGTGTATAATCAATGCTCCTCCCCAAACCTGCTGTATATTTCTGTCTGCGCTTCCTGTCAGTTTTCAGTAGCCTAAGTGGTACCTGTGTGTGTACTTGAGTTCTGGTGTTATTGTCTAAATTTGCAACATTTCAGCTCATTATTTTGGCTTTCATTTTGATGTATTTTTATACTTTTATCTGGCTCCAATCATGTTCCTTTTCTGTATCAATTTAATTATTCTCTGCCTGCGTGATATTGTGTCTATACAATTACTGCTAAAACAACAACAAAAAGGTTTCTATTTAATTACAAACCGGAGCACCATCAATTCTGCCTAGAGACCACTCAGAGCACCACCGATTGGCAAGGTGTGTGAGAACGGCAATCTGCAGTGTTCGGCCACCTTCGGTGATAGCATCTAGCCAAGCTTGGTGTAGAGCTGTGGTGCCCTTAACACCAGGGGAGGCCCTGGGGTCCAGACGAATTCTTTGTAAGAAAAAGCACCCATCTCTGCTGTGTACAGGCCACACACTCACAGCGAGAGGAGAAACTTTCTTAGATGTTCAACTGTATTCGGCTTGACGCCCTGCCCTTGGGACTTTTCTGTTGCTGTAACAAAGTGCCATGACCAGAGAGCGAGAGATGGCTTAGTGCCTGAGAGGGCACTACTTTTCCAGAGGACTTGAGTTCAAGTCCCAGCACTGACATCAGGGAATTCACAACTGTCTGAAACTCCAGTTTTGGGGTCCTGGCAGGCACATGTATGCATATGCACAGACCCATACACAGGCACACAGACATGCAGAGTTCAACATAAAACACCATGACCTATGGTACCTCAGAGATGAAAAGAGGTTACAGTTAGCTTACAGACTGAGAGACAAAGCACATGATGCTGGGAAGACATGCAGCAGGTAGGGAGGGGTCTTGAGTGGGGGTTGTGTGATTCCTCCTGAGTTTTCATGTGACCGATGCTTCCGAGTGGTAACCGGCCCAGAGCAGACAAAGGAACCACAGTAAATGCTCTGACTTAGGAGAAGAGAGGGAAAGGCACAAGACCAACACATGTGAAAGGGAAGCCACGAGACACCTGAGCATGTATGCCAGCGTTTATTCAAAGGGCATAATGTTTCCCAAATTCTCCATACTTAACAACCATATTAGTTCTCAGAAGTGTTCAGGGGGGTAACTAGCTGCCAGGCTTATCTGAACCTGTTGTCAATGTCCACTTGGTGGACATGGTCCTCAAGCGTACCAGGGTCTGGTCGCTTTTTAGGCCAGATTCCCATAAAAGGGTCACTGTGTCTTCTCGCTTCTCGTGTCATTCCTCGTCTCCCTCAGCAGCCCTTGGGCCCTGCACTCAGTGCCTTGCAACCTGGTTCTGCAGAAGAACAGTCTCCCTGTGAGTCGGGCATGGTCTAGGGCTGGATCCTCTGCCGACTTTGGCTTCCTTCTCTGCATGACACACGTGGTTGGTGTTGTCCTTTATTTCATGCAGACAAGTTGACAACTAAAAATAGCCATCTCGAGAGCTGGGTGCTCATAATTGTTGAGCCGTCGCTCTGGCCTCTCCCGCTTGGACTTCCGAGGTCTAAAGCAGACACATTTGGGCTATACACAAATTCTGTAGCCCTGACGTTGTGCAACTGTCTGTGCTCCAATAGCATCCCTCTTCCCACTCTCTGTAGGCAGCGCCCATCTGTTGTATCCTTGCTGCATTTTAAAATCAAGCTCATGCTGTGCCTTGTCCACATGATGCAGAATGACACTCCCTGAGACTATGGCTGCTGGGTGAACATACCACCTATGACCCTGCTAACATGCTAGGTCCATTTCGCCTTCCACTCCAGGTCTGATCTGCTCCTCTAGACAAGTACACTCTATGATACAAATGCAGTCGTCACAGAGGCCGACAGAACATCACCACGGTTTTGTTCTGAAGAAAACGCTAGCCTTTTGTTGTGATGTTGAGGCCTTTTTGTGGCAATTTCCTTGAGATGAAAATGCTTTTGCACAAATCCCATTGGGAACATCAGAACCTTTGTGGAACGGATTCAGTACAAACTTGTCATATTCAAATTAGGCTTAACGAAGAACAACACTTTCACCACTATTGAGGACAGTCAACACATAAATGTAAGATTCTTATGAAAGACAGAACAATGGTGACTGCAAAAACAAAGCTCTTGCATGGAATTCTGGAGTCAGGTAGCTTCAGTCCCCCACGGTCTAATTGATTGTTCATTGGGCTCACTCAGCCAAAAGTAGAGAGAAACTTTGTATAGACATCATTAGTTTTTCTCCATTTAGAGATTAATCATGAAGAGCTCTGGCTCTTTAATTCTGTAATTTGTATATTTAATGGGCTGCTGCAGAATCTATGACAGTAATTAGCATAGCCTGAAAACTCATTAATACGCAACAACATGATTAATGCAACACTAATGCAAACATGACTGAAGTTATTTGGGTTATGTAGTAAGAAGATTAAAGCTAAAATGTCCTGTTTGTTTTACCAGTGGTGAGTATTACAGGGAGAAAAAAAAAAGAAAATAAAAACAGGTATCAAATTAGAAAGAGAAAAATGAGCAAAAATAGGAAGTGAGGTTTCCCTTTCACTTAGTTGTAAAGTTAATGAAATAAATGTTTTCCTTATGTGTTTATTCGTCCATGCCTTTATCATTATTAAAGGTGAGTTTGCACTCACCCTTTCAGCTAAATCTAGTTAACCTTTTAGCAACTTTAAATAATATTATTCTAACATTGAAAACAGTTTTTAATTATAGTAATCTAAACCAGTCCATAACACAATTCTGTTTTAAAACCAATGCACATTATCAGCTGTGCCATATGTGTGGAGTGTTGGTTCCTAATTATACAAAATTTCTATATTACATCCTTCTCTCACTATAGTCACCTTTGAAGTAAATATTTATATTTTATATTGTAATATTACAATCTGATTCACACACTTATGTAATTATTCAATATTAATTGAAAAAATCTACTATACAATCATACTTTGGAATGTTGAACACAAAGATTGTCCTTTTCTCCTGATCTTCACATACGTGTTAAGGTCTGCTAGAGTCTCCTTTCCCCTCCCCGTCTACTATAATGTGCTTTATATTAAACTATTTCCAGTTCTAAAAGACATAGTTCTCATGTTTAGAATTAAGTGTCAAATAATTTCTAGTCTCTTAACCTAAATGTCCATTTTCAGTTTCTAACATACATGAAGCATTATGTGTCTGTGTTTTCATGTTTCGTTTTTTAATTCTAAATCTTCATTGGAAGTACATTCATGACTTTTTTTTTTTCATTAAAAAATATCAAGTGTTAGTTCTTGTGTTTGAGGTAAGCCTCAAAGTAGAAAACTAAATTTGTCCTGGCGGTCACACTTGGTAATGACTGTCCTCACAGGAAAGGCTGTTTCCAAAGCAAGGATCTCAATAGACAGGACAAAGCATGTGGGTAATACCTCCTATCAAGAGGTGCCGCTGTTGGTGGCTTGTGACAGGACGATAGGCGCAGTAGCTTCAGGGTGACTCTCAGATCCTATTTTTCAGACCCTCAGTGAAGGAGTAGAAATGACCTACTTGTTCACATTTATTTAAGAAGGTGTCTTGTCAGAACTAATGTTAGATCATGCCAAGTCCTGTCCATAGAATTCTTCACCTAAGCCAAGTACTCCTTTCATCATATCTGGAGTTTAATTTGGAGTAGAAAGTTAAAGCAATATATTTAGAATCTACAATGTTTTGGGAAACTGGTCCTTGTGTGTCACCTGCATGGGAATATGTTTGACTAGCCAACTAACCGACGCTTTTAAAGCGGAACAACTGTATTCTTCAGAAATGTACCCACTTTTAACTTATTTTTTAAGGGACTGTAGAAACACAGATGAAAATGCACCATTGATAAAGCCATTTGCTACTGAAGTCTCCACCACTGTGGCTTTTGTTTGCTGGACACTTATTTAATGAGACCATTACCAAATTGAATAAACAGCTGCGGAGAGATTCCCTTTTAGGTGGAATTTTGAGAACTTCTCATGTAAATAGGGTTTCTTTTTTTAATTATTGATAACTCATATATGGTCATCCTGGTGAGTGGAGTGGGACAGAATCTGTTTGCACACAGTATCGCACACAGTTCTGTTCTTCCGTGCCTGGATGATGTGGAGTACCGTCGGCTGCCTCCAGGGACAAACAGGGCATGTGGTCCTCCTTGGTGGAATTGTAACGAGGGTTCCAAGCCCTGGGGCTCTAGATCAAGTTCCTGGCCACTGTAACAGCTGGATGTGGCTGAGGATTTTCCCTCAGCTTCAGTGCTGTGAGCGGAGAAGACAGATTGGTTGGTGGGCTTGCTGGTCGCCAGCCTTGCTCTAAGTTCATGGTGAAAGAAGAGACTCTTTCAGGTGATTAATGTAGGACACCATAAGTCCTGTCTGCCTCTGCAGCATGCCCAGCCACAGGCACCTTCTCACTTGCATACACTACCACCACCACCGCTCCAAACACATACACACACGCGCACACACGCACACACACACGCACACCCACACACGCACACTCACGGTCACCATCACCACCACCATCACCAAACCCAACAGTATTACTTGGCTGATTTTCCCAGTAGACTTTGGAGATCATAAACTTGTTTTGGCCTAGATCACAGAAAAATGAAAAGATGATAATTAAAGATTACCCCTCCAAACAAAAACAGATACCGTCTCTAAACTAAGCTTTTGGATAGTCTGTGAGTACCTGCTCCTCCATTTGCAATATGGACTCTATGAAAGAGGAGCACCATCTAGAGGAGACAACCACTGTGTATTTCTTGAATAAAATAAAGTTTTATTGCAGTTTCACATGGGCCTGAAGGTCCTTCTAATGAGGGGATCTCTTCCTGAGGGCCGATGTGCAGGGCTGCAGGTGCTGAATGCTACTCCTCCAACATCCAGATAGCATTTAAGGAAACCTCCTTCCTTCTTGGAGGTGGGCAGGAATTCAAGGGCTGGATGTTGTGTCCAGGGTGAATGTGTACAGACTTGAGAGACACTGGACAGAAGTGCAGACAGCAGAGACACACAGTACTGATAGGGACCAGTCACAATCCTGATTAGGACACAGTACTTACAGGAACATAGTACTGATGGGTCACAATACTGATGGGGACACAATACTTACAGGGACACAGTACTTACAGGGACACAGTCCTGATGGGGACATAGTCCTGACAGGGACACAGTGCTTACAGCAGCTGTACGGAACATCATAGGTGAAAGCATGTGATCACCTCAGTTCAGGAAGATTTCTTCTCTATGCCCCTCGAGGGAACTGGTATTAAACATTGCTAGAGGTAAAGACGAGCTACAGGAAAATCAAATGCTTGGCTGCAAATCACACACAAAGTCAGCGCTGGGATTAGTATTTGAACATTTTAACTAAGAAAGCTCGACTCTTACATTCAAGGGTGGGTGTGTGCATGTGTGTGCGTGTTTGTGTGCTGCATACACCTGTGCCTGTATGAGCAGATGCCCCTCTCTCTCCCTTCACCCCCTCTCCTTGTCTTTTGTTCTTTCTTAAGACAAAGTCACTCTCTGAACCTGGATCTTCCTGTTTTGACTAGACCAGCTAATCAGCAGGTCCCACGGCTGCTTCAGCCTCTGATCACTGTCCCCAGCTCTGGAATTACAGCCACGTACCGTCACACCTATCACACACACACACACACACACACACACACACAGACACACCGGGGACCCAACTCAACTCCCCATGCATGGGCAATGAGCGCTGAACTGGTTAAGTCATTCTCTCTTAGCCCTCCAGCCTAGGCGGAGCTCAACCCTTTTGTCTAAAGTCCTCTTTCCCTCTGAAGGGCTCCCCTTGGGTGGGGGGGTAGAGGGGCACTCAGGCTTCACCAGCCCGGCTTACCTACTCTGCAGAGAATAGCAAACAAGTAAACAACTTCCCCAGCCATAGCATTGACAGACATGTGCAGCGAGTTGAGTGGAATGGTCAGTCCTAGCCATTTTGTGGGTAGCAGCCAGACTTTGTGTGCCCATCCTCTAGTGACATGGAGGATGCACGATGGAGTTATTTCAGCACATGGGAAGTCAGCTGTGTGGCCGTGCTGAGCAGCAGGATGCCCGCCCCTTCTACCATCAGGTGTTTTCTTGCTTTCTTTGAACTATTTTAACTTCCTCATAGTACCTGAACTTCAGCTCTTTCATTTCATATTGGTCTACACTGAAAACCAGGATTTTTCCTCATAATGTCACTGTCACTGGTGCAACCAGCACCTCACAATCTACTGTCCCAGTCTGAAGGTTTTATTTATTTGTTTACTTATTTATCTACTTATTCATTTATTTTGCATGCACCATGAGCTGACGGTAGTATGTTAGAGAAAGAATGAGAGCACCCTTGGCTCTAATTCTGGGCCCTTAGCTCCAAACGGGGCAGGAGGGCGTCACATTGCTTAGACTGCTTGAGATCCGGTCACGTGGCCACAGAGGGGCTTTGATGGGAAGGCCCTAGGAGTGACTTCTTTATGCTGTTTGGTGTCAGTGATGTTTGCTTCATTTGGGGGATTGCCACAGAAGCTGCTGAAATCATTCCACACACAGGTTCCTCGGCCATTGGACTGGAGCTGCGAATTGTTAGAATTTGATTAATTTTTGACAGCACTTGTCTTATAGCATGAAATACGGAACATTTCTCCATGTTTAATACATTTAGTATGTTGGCAAATAATTCTTGAACTCAATCATTTGGCATGAATCCATATAAAAATAAATGTACAAAATGTGTATGTTTAGTTCTGCATAAATTAGGTGCATGTGGATCTTCACTGAGTTAGAAAATAATAACATATCTGATAAACTTTAGAGACATGTCAGAAAGTTTTCAACTTTTCACAAACAGAACAAAAATTCCATTTTACATAAAGACGTTTTTGTAGCTAAAATTTTTCTTTAACCTAAGCCTAAACACTTTTTTTTGTCTAGATTCACTTGTTAAAATATTAATAATAAACAATTAAGGCAGATACTTCAAGGAACCAAAATGCATGCTGGGTATTGGGTTACTTACAAAAGATAAAAAAATAAAATAAAATAAAATAAAATAAAATAAAATAAAATAAAAAACAGCAGGTATATTGGATAAATTATAATTCATAGTTCAGTTAAATTGTGTCAAAATTAAATAGCATTGTGATTTGAATGTTTAAACACCCCACAGGCTCATATGTTTGCTGGAGTTGTTCTGGAAGGTTGTAGAAAGAAGTATGTCACAGGGGTGGGTCCCCTGTTTGATCGCGCCACATTTCTAGTCCACTTTCCTGGGGTGCCCTGTGGCCAGCCACCTCATCTTCCCGCTGTCGTGCCTTCCCCACCACAGTGGGGGCAGCTCTTCAAACTGTAGGTGAACTGTCTGTCTTTAAGTGGTGTCTTGTCAGGCATTTGAACACAACAATGAGGAAAATAACAAATCCAGTCATTCCGCTCCTGTTGTCACAACCACAAACTTACACACAACAGTTTTCGGAAACAGTTTAAAAGTGGAATTTGTTATTTAGCAAATGAAGTATGTTTAGATGATTTAAATTAGATATATGTAGCATCTGTGCAAAGTTGATCGAAAGTCTTAATTGTAAGGTATTGGCAAAGGCATTCAATTACAAATGTGATTCTTTAAAATAATATAGTCAAGTCCCGTGAAATCTTGATTTTATATTAGTAACTACATAGAAATCTTGGTGAAGTCATTTGGAGGAAGGGATAAATAAATATCTATATTTATACAGACATGTCTCTGTTTATATATAAGCCAAATGTAGATGGACATCTGCATATTAGAATGTATATACCTATAAATACATATGTGTAATATATAAGCATATGCAGACAGCCATCTCTCTCTTTCTCTATATATGTATATTCATCTATAATATTACTTTACCTAAACTTCCATCTGTATTACATATAGTTTTACAGTTATAATTAGACTGAAGTTGTTCTGAATCATCTAAAGTATTTTCTGTGGCTCTTGGTGGTGTTTAGAGCTCTGGAGCTCTTGGTCACTCTTGATGATCAAATTTTCACTGTTGGCTGTTATTATTGGGAATCTTATTTCCTTATGTTTGTCCCTTTAACTAAAAGGCATCTTGTCTTTTAAACATGCCTAACTGGTTCTTCTCTCTTTTAACTTTAAATTTTCTAACACTTTAATGCTCATTATAGTCATGTTTTGTTCTGCCCGATTTCCCAAAACAGCAACTCAACAAACAGACATAGAGAGAAGGAAGGAAAGTCTGTAGAAAATGGGCCAGAAACATAGTTATGAAATAAAAAATAAAAATTAAAAAAAAGTAATTGGCAATGTCAGCCATCAACATCTTACCCATTGGCTCAGAAATTATGTCAGTTTTTCCCAACTTGTCAACAAAAAATAAGGTTTATCATTTTTACTGTGGATGTTGTCCAGGAGAAGACAGAAGTGAGATACATAGTGATTGACAAGAAGGGGACAAACTTACCAGACTCTTCCAGGGAGCATAACATGTATTTGAAAGGGAGAATAACAAAAAAAAAACTACTGTATGTAATATGTTTAGAGTTAAATAGTTTCAATGCATGTACAAACAAATACTTGGATTTGACTCAGCAGTAACACATCTGAAAAAAATTTGATCTTTAATGCAATATAATATATAATATCTGTTATAATTTAACACGCATGTTTTTGTTTATTAAAAAAGTATAGTAATTATTTTAATGTTATGTTAATACAGAAAGTAAATGAGTTGAGATAAAATTATATAAGCTAGCCTTGATCATTCAGTTCAGTGCATGCTTATTGAGAAGCTGAGTTCTCGTCCACTCGGAAATTGAGAGGAAGAACAGACTGTCATATATAAGAAATTTTACAAGATAAAAATGTTCTGCAAAGCTGTATCTATGGAGCAGAATACTAGCACAGAGACTGACTCTGGGCCCAGTGTTAGCATGCTAAAAATAGAATTCCCAAGATGAAACATTTATTTAGCAAATATTTTGAGGATTCTGTTTTGTGCCAGCCACTGTTTAAGGTGTTAAAGATGCAGAAGTAAATAAAACAAAGTTCTTCCAGTGTCTGGTGCTTTCTGAGGACATTTTAAAATAGTCAGAAGAAAACAAAAATCTGGCTGAATCTCACACTGTTAGACGAAAGAAAGGAAGGAAGGAAGAAAGGAGGGAGGGAAGGAAGGAAGGAAAGGAAGGAAGGAAGGAAGGAAGGAAGGAAGGAAGGAAGGAAGGAAGGAAAGGAAGGAAGGAAGGTAGGAAGGAAGGAAGGAAGGAAATATAGTGTTAGTGGCTATAGTCTGTAACAGACAGGAGATAAAATCTTTTGTACCAAAAGAGTACTTAAAATCAACAATAAAATGAAAATTCCATTGTGTTGGTTTAAATAAGAATGACCCCATAGGCTCATACATTTGAAAGCTTAGTCATCAGGAAGTATGCTACTCAGAAGTATTAGGAAATATGGCCTGTTGGAAGAAGTGTGTCATGGGTGATGGGTTTTGGGGTTTCAGAAGCTCAAGATAGGCCAAACGGCTCTCTCTCCTCTCTTTCTTCCTGCTGTCTTTGTATCCCATTGTAGAACTCTCAGCTACCATGTCTGTCTGTGTGTTGCCAGGCTTCTTCCCATGGTGATAGTGGACTAAAACTCTGCACTGTAAGCCTGCCCCAATGAAATGTTTTCCTTTGTAAGAGTTGCTGTGGTCTGGTATCTCTTCACAGCAACAGAGAACTGACTAAGACACCATATATCTGAAAATATGGTGAAGCTTTGTACCAGTGAGAAACCATGCTATGAGTGAGAGAAGTTCAAATTCGGCATTCATTCTAGAGATACAAATTAAAAAGCAGAATAAGATTCTGTTACCTAGTCCTTCTGATCCTCCTTGGTCTATCCTGGAAATGCCAGCCCCGGATTTCTACTAATATTCAAACTGTGCTGAGCCTGACAATGGTTGTAAAACCATGAAATATGAGAAAGAAGCAAAGCAATTTGAGAAGTCTCTTGTCGTGAACTACGAAATGAAATGGCAGTTACCTTTTAAAGAGTGAAGAGAGGGAGGGGGCAGGAAATGAATGACAAAGGCAGAGTGGCTGCCTGAGAGGATGCTGTGATGAGAGGGTGAAGGCAGAGGGCTGGACCTACCTTTACTAGAGCATTCAATTAGGGAGGGGCATCTGAGGAAACAGAGTGAAGAGTGAGATGGTAAACTGGGCAGGTTTTGGGAGAAGAACAATTACAAAGTCCATGAGCCAGATAGAATGGAGGAAGAGAGAGAATGCATGACCGGAAGTGACACACACAATGGAGCCAAGAGAGTAAAACAGGAAGCCTTGAGCCAGAATAGGAAGGGGCAGTGATGGGACTGGAGTTACCGTTAGTGGATATGTGCTGTGCTCTGTGTGTGTGCTGTGCTGTGTGTGTGTGTGTGTGTGTGTGTGTGTGTGTGTGTGTGTGTGTATGTGTCCTGTGCGTGTGAGTATGAGTATGTGCTGTGTAAGTGTGAATGTGGGTGTGAGTGTAAGTGTGTACATGTGCACAAATGATGGGGACTTTAAAGAAGGAAGCCCAGCCGTGAGGGAGATTGCTGCAGGGGAAGGCAAGGGGAAAGCGACAGCCCACTTGTGATATCAAATATTAAACTTTTTAGTATCTAAACTTTTGACACATTTTGAAATTTTCCTGCATGAGCGTTGTGTTTATACAGAGTTGAGCCTTCTTTTCCCCTCTGGTCTTCTCTCATGTTCTCTCCCACTTGTCTCTGTGAGCGCTTCCTTATCTAGTGTTACATATGTGTGAACACATCCGTTTGGGATCTGATGCTCTATCAGGAGGATCATCCCTGTAGAAGACTGGGTCGTCTTCGCTTAGCAACTGCTAAGTGCCTGAAGCTCCTCATCTAGGTGTGGGGCCCTGTGAGATTTTCACACTTGCCGCGCATGTTGGGATACCAACTGGATATAACATCAAGACGGGCTGTTATGAAGATTCTACAAGTGTAGCTTTCTGACATATCTGGAAAACGCTGTCTCATAGCAGATGTCCTGGTCCTCTGACTCTTACAGTCTTTCTGTGCTCTCTTCTGTGTTTCCTGAGCCTTCGGGGAGGGTCGTGGTATAGATGGATAACTGGGAATTGGCTCTCCGCAGCAGTACCTGACGGCCATCTAGCTGAACTGAAGAGCCTCTCCTTAAGAGGGAGTCCATGGCTGCAAACCTAGCCAACAGCTGTGGCTGCTGAGGCCATGGGCCCTTAGGGAGAACCTACTGTTGTCACATTCCTTACGCAATATAATTCCCAGCTGCATTCTAAACGCCCATCCTTCTATCCCTAGACAAGTGTACTGTCAGCCCTCAGAGCTGGAATTTACACTCCATCTACTTGTTTACGAATTTGACATTTGTCTACTCTTGTACATACTGTGTTTTACTTCATATATTTTCTTCCTTGTTATGTATATTCTCAAATATATATATATATATATATATTCAAATATATCTCTGTACACATAATCACTGAATGTATTTGCTGACACTTGTTCCACTAGCCTAGAGCAGAAGCCACTAAATTTTGATTTCTTAAATATTTCCCAAATGAATGTGTAAATTTAGAGATAGGACACACACTCTATGATTTCGCATCTCTGGATACAGATATTGAAATTTGGCTCATTTCTTCTCTGCCTTGCCTTGGAAAGTGCTGATCTCCCTTTTATAGAGTAGGCAGTGGTATTCACCCCGTTGCCTGCTCAAGTCGGGACTGTAGTTTCACACAGTTGTCTACAGCGACGCTTTCGGCACTCTTGTTTGGCAGAGGTCCACAAGTTTTCTTCCTCTCGGACCAAAGATGGAAACACATTTGTGAGACAGAGGGGAGTGAGGGGACAGGGACTCTGCAGCCCAGCTGCAATCAAACCCTCTACTCTCACAAGGGACCTCATATCTGCTTTCATTCCTTTGGCCAAGGGATGTCACATGGTGGAGCCTAAGTCAGTACTGTAAATATGTGACTTTCTTTGGGGAAAAGAGGGTGTTAATTATTTTTGAATAATTGTGCATTTAACCATTCTATCTCATTGTAAATTCAATAACATTTTCTTTATTTCATACATTCATCAAATTGTTATTATGTTTATATTTACATATATTTATTTGTGAGTTTTGTTCATTTAAATAATTGATTATACAAAGTAGGCATTTGCCTCCAATGCTAGGAATTGTCTATCTGGATAGTTATAGTAGTCTAATTATTAAGAACATGCTTCAATAGAGTTGTAAGTTTTCAGTTTCCTCCTGGAGTGTCGGAGAAAGAAAATCATTTTCTCTTTATCTTGGCAACATTGAGAAAAAAGATGTTAAGATTGAGCGAGATGTAGCTGACATCAAGATGCCCTTTCCTGCATTACGTTTCCCTTCATGGGAGAAACTTTCCACTCTGTACAGATTTATATATCTCTTGGTCTAAAAGACATTTCTTTGTTCTGGAAGGCTTGCAGATCAATGAGTTTGGGGAAACACATGCATTTGCACACTTTTTGAATGATGTGTGATAATTAAAATATTCCCGAATGCGTCTTAAATATTTAAATATTTCCATAATCCTTGGGTGCTTTTTCATTCACCAGATTTCTCAAGTTACAGCCAACAGTGGTGTCCTCAGATGGAATACTGCTTCTCCCTCCCTCCCTCATATTCTGGCTCCTTTTGTCTCTGCTGGTGTTCTGGACATGCCATTTGTCCATTAGTAGAGAGGCAGAGCAGCCTTCATTTCTTCAATTACAGCTATTTTTCTTCAATGTCTTTGAGCTATCTAGCTTAAAAGCTATAGTTTTCATCATAGTATTTGAGAGCAAAGAGAAGATCAAAAACTGCTGGTCAGGCTGAACCTCCCATCTCCCTTCTCCTCACGTAAAATCTCAATATATTTATAAAACTCTGCTATGCTCTGTGTTAGAGTAGAGTGGGAAGATGGACCAGATGTGATGTCTGAGACAGTTGCACTGAACCAAAGCTCAGCCCCTTTCAGCTAGACAGCCTAGAGTACGTAGAGTCATCTGAGAAGTGTGTCTCAGTTGAGGGATTTGCCAGATCACACTGACCAGTGAGCATATCTGTAGGTGGCAGACAAGATTGCCTTGGTGGTTAATTGATGTCAGAGGACCCAGGTCAGGGTGGTGTCACCAATCCCTGGGCAGGTGGTCATGGGCTGCCTAAGGAAGCTAATCACGCAAGAGTCTGGAGATGAGGCACCAAGCAGCTTCTTCATTGTTCTGCTCTAAACACCTCCTCTTGACTGGGTTCCTAGCATGACTTCCCTCATTGATGGATTAAAACCTGTAAAGTCAACAAATGCTCCCCCTCTTAAGTTGCTTTTGGTCATGGTGTTTAGTGTTTGTCATAGCAACAGAATGAAACTAAGCCTATCACATGCAGATCCTCCGTCATTAGCCCAGCTTAAAGAGAGATTTTTCAAGTATTTGTAATCCTGGCCTATTGTGTATTACTGCTCACATGAGAACTCATTCATTTTTTATTATTGTGTTTTAGCTTTTGTTTGATCTTCAGGTATGCTCTTGATCACTTCATTCTTACAGTCTGCTCTGCTAATTTTGTATTTCCAATGGGAAGTCCTAGAGCAGACCATGACTTGAAAACGCCACTGCCAGTTTCAGCACCTTAAGTGAAAACCCTCTGCCTAGGAAGCTCCCACACTTGTGCTGTGCAGGTGATGACCCAGGGCGGGAGATGGGTCCTCCCAGTGTCTGTGAGAGGAACACTGCCAATCAGTGTCTACAAGAGACAAGAGTATTGAACGGTGGCTGTGTGGTCTGAAGAGTGGAGGCCCTGCAAGTCTGAAGGCTGCCTCTATTCACCAACTCAGCTCCAACAGGCCAGCTCAGCCAGGTCTTTTTGTCTCAGCATCTATTGCTGGATTTATTCTTTCATTTTCATAGTATTTAAACAATGCCCTTTGGTTTTTTTTTAATATGTCAAAAACTCATTTATTTTTAGGACCATCTGGTAATATTTTCAAACTGATAGGATTAACTATCCAATTTGGGGGTTTACAACATGTCTTTTCAGGTGGGTAATTTTTGGACACATTTAAACTTCATTTTATATTGATCAACAGGAGGATAACATAATTTCCAAGTTCTACTTAGCCTTTAACACGGGACATATTTAAGCCAATTGGCTAGGGCCATCCAAGCACACTGCTGTGCATAATTTCCTTACTGTGTTCATTGCTTCATAAATAACAATGTAAGTAAAGATATACTTATCAGAAAGAATCAATGAAGCGGCAGCCCTGACTAACTGACGTCATTTGCATCTCCAGGCGTCAAGGCCAGCTTCCGGACAAAGGTTCCTGACGGACTGATCACCCTCGCAGTGTCCCCTGACAACCAAGAAGAGTATTTTGCCCTTCAGTTGAAGGATGGACGTCCTTATTTCCTTTATAACCCCCAGGTAAATTACTAGCCATCACAGTTGACAATTTTGACAATGGCCAATGGATGCCAGATACTGAGGTGAGAGAAGAGATGTGCCTGGTGAATCCTCCTCCGAAGGTTTTCAGCAGAAGTTCTGCTGTCTTTATCTCTCAATCAGTAGTCTTCAACCTTCCTAATGCTGCACCCTTTCATACAGTTCCTCAAGCTATGGTGACCCGCAACTGTAAAATTATTTCATAGCTACTTTGTAACTGTAATTTTGCTACTATTACAAATTCTTCTATAAATAATCGGATATGTACAATATCTGATAGTCAACCTACCAAGGGGCCGTGACCCACAAGTTGAGAACCATGGATCTGCATCTACCAGTGAGGAAAATGAGCCTTACAAAAAAGAAATGACAACCCACAGCCAAAATGTCAGAGCTCTCTTACAACCCCATCTATTCTACAAAGCTACGTGCTTAAGATTTGTATGCTACCTTATGAAGGTTTAAACTGTAGAGTTGTGCATGTTGTGGTCCTGGAAGCCTGGCCTTCCATGGCTGGGGCTTGAGAATTGCAGTGAGAGATAGCCTTGGTACATAGTGAATTCGGGTCAACCTCAGCCCCAGGTTAGGACCATGTCACAAAATATGTCAAAAAATTGTTTAAGTAAATCTGAGCAGATTTACTTCTCCCCCCCACCTTTTTTAACAAAACAATCACACAACATTTATTGTCACCTGATAAAAACATAAGAGCCAGTAAAACAATATGAGTAACTGTTTTAGACCATTCTCCTAGCAGAAGACACCTTTAAAAACACTGAACGGCCTTCTCGACATCTCCCATGCTTGGCTGTTTCTAGTTGGGAACACTTTAGAGGAGAGGAATATTATCTCCTTTTAGTACGATCTAACTCAGGTGTTTTCTTGACTTTATTTTAGAATGAATCTCTTCTGCATCATCTAATATGAGATTCATATACTCATCAAAGCCAGTAACACAGCCCTCTGTCCTCATACTAACATGCTCACACAGCCATAGCTGAATGAGAGATCTATTCTGCAAGCATCTGAAGATGAGGCCGTGGGTGGCAGCATCCTCTACTGCAGCTTCTGGCCTTGGCCACGATACACCATGGTGGAAGTCACCTACGTTTATTCTTTCTTCAGAGAGTAAATTATGGCTTCGTTTTCTCTTGTGCCTGTGTTCTTCCCTCTTTCCTTTTTTTCATTCTTAACTACCAGCAAACATTTAAGTGGCTTTAAAGTATGATAAACTCTATGTTTCAGATGCCAGTAGTTTTAAAGTTGGCTATAATTGTTGCCCTGGGAAACAACCTAAAAAGTAGGCAGTCAATAATTAATTTAAACTATTTTGTGACTATTTAGAAAGAGATGCCTGAGGTCACATGAGCATAAAATGAAAGGTGTTTTGGCCTGAGCTGTCAGTCTTCGCAAGTATCATGCTGAATTGTCACTTTTTGGGTGCGACTTTTCCTTGGAGGTTGTGAACGAATGTGTTTGCCCTCAGAAACGACACCAATGACAGACCCAAGAAATGGTCTGCAAGTTTGGCTGGACCAACCAGTGAGTCTCTTGGGGTTATTTAAAGGGGGCATAGACGATGTTCAGCCAGCTACATCTCCTCCTGAGGATGGGATGGGATTCACTAAAGCCGAATCTGTGGGAGCTTCCTACCCAAGTTGCAGGCAGTTCCATGAAGAAGCTTCTCCCTCAGCTGTTGGCTACGCATACAACCTTGAGCAAAAACACTGGGAAGTTGTCTTCTCCTCAGTTAGGAAGTTTAGTGGCCATTAGCCATTAGGCAACCTGGGACCTGTGAGTGATTTAGCAAGGAATAGGACTATTCACTCTTTTTTGCTTTGTGAAGCTGAGAACTGGGGACAGGCTAGTTCTTCCCAATGTCTTCAAAGGGACCTGATGGGTCCTGAGCTTGGGAATTAGAGATGACCTTTGTGACAAGGACCCACTGGATGCCCACCCCTGCTGGAAGCTTCTTATTGGATGCTCATAGATACAGACTAAGCAGATAAAAAGCATCACCAGCAAACCCAATAGCCAGAGAGACAGCGAAGCTGCAGCTGCCACAGGAGGCAGGGCAGATGGTAGCTGTAGACAAAAATCAGCACACTAAAGTTGATTCAATTACAGAGCCGAAAACATTATGTTTTACCTTTGAAAACTTTAAGGAGATTAATTAAGAGAAAAGATATTTTGAAGCTTAGATTAGTAGAATGTAAAGTTAGAGAAAGTTCTAGAACAAGAAGAGGAATAAGATACGAATAATATAACATGTGAAATTTCTGCATTGATAAAGAGCCTATTATAAGTTTATTTAAAAAAACCCCAGCAAGTCCTAGCCAAGATTCAGCAGGCCATCCCTGTGCCAGGCTCACATTCCCTCTACCCAGAGTGCTGCACGGCTGAACCCACTCACGGACACATTGATGATGTGGACATCCTTGTAGCCCATTTCCCAGGTGGGCATTCAGAGCCACGAGTACATCTCCCCCAGTGTCACGCTGTTACTAAGTTTCATGTTTTAAAACCATGCAACTGAGGCCTAAAGCCAGGGAAGCACGTCTGTAACTTGGGGAGAGACTGAGGCAGGAGACTAGCCAAAAGTTCAAAGTGAGCCACATTCCAGGAGACTCCATCCCTCAAAGGGAAGCCTGACACAAGCACAAAATGTCTCCAGGGTTTGCATTTCTTCAGTGCTTCTTTTCATCAACAAACAAGGATGCTTCTGAATATGCAAAAACTTAGGACAAATAATGGCCTGGGTACTGTGTGGGAGGAGACTATCAAAAAGGCATCTGAACCAAAGGAGAAAAGCTTCTAAAATATGCCCAAAAGAAGCCAGGATAAAGGATGAACCTCATTGCATTAACTTAACCCTGAGCATACAATGAGTGCATGACTAGCCATGGGTTTTACAAGCAGAGACTGTCTTCAAAATGGAAGGCTATTTATTAAAGCAAGGGCAAAATGAACACCATAGCAAAGCAAAGAAAAAAAGGGGGGGAACCTCAACAAATAAAACTAGCAGTGAGTTAAAGGAGTGAATGAAAAGATATTTTTAATTAATTATTTATTACAATTTAGTCACTTTTTATCCTTACTGTAACCCTCCCCCACCCCGTGTCTCCTCCCTGTTTCACCCTCAGTCCCTCTTCTGCCCCTATATCCCTTATGTGCCTTCTTAGCATAGGAGGTGTCAGAACTCCATCATTTGATGCCACTTTTTCATAAGATAAAGAATGATTGTTAAATGAAAGTTTTCTGAGAACACACAGATATACAGCGTAGACACAGAAACCAAATGCTAAATTGTAAAGCTCCACAGAAAATCAGGGGAAACAGTGAAAGAGGGGAGCAGAGGACGGAGGAGGAAGAATGTCACTGAGGAGTAAAGGCCACACTCTGCGGCCACCCCTTGTCTTAGTCCTACCTGGGGCTGTTTAAGAAGCCAGATGGAATAAAGCTTTGGCTGTTTCAGCACTTACTTACAAAGTTCTAACTCGGGCAGAAGGCCCTCCTTATGGATTGCAGCTCACTCTGGAAACCACCATTTCAGTCAACCGCTTTCTTGACCCTGCTAGACCAACTATTTTAGACCAAGTGATAGAAATGGTGTGGAATATAGTTTTTGTTTTTGTAAACATCTTGTTTAAGAACTCAACAGGGCTAAGAGATGGCTCAGAGAATTGAGTACTTGCTGTGAAATTGGGGACCTGGATTTTGATCCCCAGCATGCTGTGGTGGAAGCCACTGGGGAGACAGAGACAAGCAGATCCTGAAAGCTCGTTGGCCAGCCAGCCGAGCAGAGTCTACTCACTCCAGGTTCAGTGAGAGACGCTGTGTCAAAATACAAGATGGAGAGAAGTCAAGGAAGATGGTACTGAACCTTGACCTATGGCCTCCACTCATGAACCTGCACACACATGTGTATATACAAGCACATGCATGTAACACACAAACACACACACACACACACACACACACACACACGCCACCACACCTCACCAAACCCACAACTTAGAAAAAAGAGAACTTCATCCAGTCCTTGATCCAGGCTCTGGGATTAGCCTCTATGGACACAAGCATGAGAACGTGACAACATGCCAGAACTACAGGTGTCCCTCCCAGATAGAGAGCTTTTAATAAAGATGCACAGACACACCCACATCTTTAAGCACGTAAGGCAAGCGGAGAATGATTACATTATGATTCTAGATCAGAACATCAACACCCATCTCTTTTGATGTGAGTCCTGCTCTCTTTCAAAACTGTGGGGACCTTGAAGACTGCAGGGGATGGAGTGACCAAATGGTGGGCCTCCCTACTCAGCCGCAGGGCTGTCTTGATCCTGAGGATGCTGCCAGGAAGCTCCCTGGCACCAGTCACCGTGGCAGAGAGTGCTTCCCAGCACTCTGCTCTCTTGTTCTTCTCCCTTCCACCAGCTCAGCCTGCCCGCAGCAACCCCAGCTGTTGCACCCTTGTCCCACACAGCCCAATCCTGCAAGTCTACTGAGTTGGTAGATACTGGCCAAGCACTCAAAGACCTGCGCTAGGAAAAGTAGGAAGCTGGGGGGAGAAGGGAGGGTGCATCGACGCTGGGTAAGCACATCTCTGTCTAGAGTAATAATCGCTCTGCGTGAGGCAGCGGCTGCCTGTTCTCAGCACACTGGCAATTCATTCACTTCTGGAAAAGTAAGGTATTGGTTGAGCAGGTTTGCCTCGGGTGCATTTGAGAAGTCGTAATCAGATATATTATACTAAGTGCTCCTGGGCCAGGAGGCGATCCGTGAAGCATCGAGTGCCAGCGAGCAGAGGCTGTACTCAGCCACCTCTAAGGAATTCACAGCTAATGCAGGTTAACCGGACAGATCTGCCAACTGCAGAATGAAGGCGCTGATGATTTTTAGACGAGCATTGAAACTGCCAAATAGAGAAAATTTTCAGCACTCTCCTCTTGTCTGTTCTCCCTTTGGGAGAGGAAACTGGATGTGGATTCTTACGCGAGGTTGGAGATAGCCCGCATTTAGAGGAGCAGATGCATTTGTTGCGTGCACCGGATGTGGACGTTATGGTTGTGTGTGTTTTAAGCGCCTCAAGCATCACTCTCAGTCATAGTGAGGCAAGGCACCTAGTGGCCTCTGCACTGTCCCCACCACACTGGTAGTCATGTGCTCAGTGTGTCTTTCTTACTGGATTGTGTGATCCCTCGCCCGATTCTTAGGAAAATGTAGATATAGGATAAACACTTTTGGCAGATTTTCTAGCTAATGTTAGAAAGTTGTGACTAACACTGTACCGCAGTTAATCAGATCAGCCATTTTCTGAGATGAAACTTTGAACCGTTAATGATTGTGTAACACGTTGGTACTTGCCGAGTTTACTTTAGTTACTGGATGCTTTGACTTGTCCCAAAATGAGCTAAGATGGAGACTTTTATATCACTGCTTCTGAATCCAGTTATAGGAATTTAATTTTGAATCCTGAAAGGAACATTTTTCCAGGAATCTTAAAGTCACTGTCCACAACACAATTTCAAAATAACTTCATATTCTCTTGAATTTTTTAAGTTTTAAAATGCTTTGATAAACTTGGAAAGTGAATTGTTTGCACAGCTGTAAATCACAGCGAGTGAGGTCATATATCTAAAATTCACTTAGTTTCTCTTCTCTCAGTTTGTTCTGTTGGATAAGTATTTAGGGAGAAGAAAAAGATTCTTGCTGATAGGTAAAATTGGATATGTGTATCTCAGGAACTGAATTCTGGGAATCATTGTTAAGAGAGAAGAAAACAGGAGTCTGGGGTAGGAGAGATGATTCACCAGTTAAGAGTACACACTGCTCTTACAGAGGACCTGAGTTCAATCTCCAGCACCAGCTGGGCAACTCACAGCCACCTATAACTCCAGCTCCAGGGAGATCTGCTGCCTCTGGCCTCTGCAGGCAGCTGCAATTACACCACACACACACACACACACACACACACACACACACACACACACACACAC